>NC_067485.1:72112645-72482645 GCF_947179515.1 Apodemus sylvaticus | reverse complement strand
GACTGTCCCTTGCAGTCCACAGGAACACCATGGCAGGCACATGCACACATGCACAAACACTGACACAAAGCACACAGAACTGATACATATAATAACATCTAAAGGGCTTAATTTCTCTTCTTGACTTTTGGTATTTGATTTTTTCCAGAAAATCCAAAGAATTCATCAACATGCTAAGTCTCTATAACAAAACTTCAGGAAAGCAGACCTGGGAATTATTAGGCATAATTCATGGCCAGAATGACTCTGAGCTCCTTAAACGAGGGAGTTCATTGATAACCTGGCAGAGGTAATAACCAACTCCTTTCAAGACTGAGACGCTCCCTCCCTCCCCTCCCCCATAAGTAATACACAATTTATAGGCCAGCTGTAAAAACTGTAGCTACTTTCATGGTGTTGCACATAAAGTACTGCTCAAACTGGCTCAATGTAAACAGATCAACTATGCACAGGATCCACAGTGAAACCTCCTCTGTGCAATCAAATCCAAGGCAGTCTCTGGCAGTGGCCTCTGCTCTGTCCAGATCTACCCCATTATCATCTGCCTGGGGCGATGGGCTCCTAACTTCCTTCCCACAAAAGAGCAAAGTGGCTGCTTTGGAGTAAAGGGTTTGGATTCAGTTCTGAAAGCACAAGTGACCCAGTACTACCTTGTATGTTTGTCTTGCTGTTCTCCATAAGATTTGCCATTTCAACCTTAAATACTTCTGGTATGCTTTTCTACACAGGACTTCAGGCAGTGCAGAGCAGGGGCTGGGTTTCAGTTTCCTCTGAGGCTTGTTTACTGCCTCCAATTTACACTTTGCCTGTGGCAAAAACAACTCTTTCAAACTTCTCAGCTTTTTAAAACTCATTCTCTTTATCTCACATTCCAGCCCCAGCCCGCCAGCCCCAGTGTCTCTCTGTGACACCCCCCCCCCCCAACACACACACAAGAGTATATACATGCATGGATATAGCACACTCAGATACAACAGTTTATGTTCCATTTTGTAAGCCTGTCACTTTGGCAAGGGGTTTCTCTATTCTTCACTGTTCCTGGGTGACCTCATTCAGTGTACCTTCATTCCTTGAGACAGTATCTTAACCACTTCCTCCTTAAAATGAACTGACTGCTTGCTTAATCACAACCTGGGACATCACCTTCAAACCACCTTGGTGACTTGAACTGGAGGTCACCAGAGGCCAGCTGAGCCTGTCTTTTACTATCCTGGTAAAACAGGGGTGTCCTCTGGGGTTGGCAGTCACTCCCCACCCCACCTCCATCCCTGCTGCCCTGTGATCCCAGGTCAGGGTGTGCCTGGGCCTCAGAAGCCTTCCTAGGACAGCCTTCCTACAGGAGGGCCACCCCAGCTTCACCACCCTTCTTGTGGCAGGCTCCTGGAGATGGTGACAGGGAGAACCGCTGCCAGGGTGGAGTGGAGTGCGCTGCTGCGCTCAGCCAGTGTCTGCCACCCCTGGCCCAGCTCATCAGATACAGGCAAACCATTCCTCTCAGGTCACTGCTTCCTTGGCATTTTGTCCCAAAGGTCTGGATGCAGATGCCAGTTAGTGAACAGCCAGGGTTGGTGACTGGGCAGCTGGAAGGTGAGGCCCAGCCTCTCCACCCTCCAGGGCCTGCTCAGCTGACCACAGTGCCCTCTCCTGTTCTAGCAGGTGAATTTCCCAGACCACGCCCACTCGGACATGCCTCCCAAAGCCACGCCCAACTCCCCCGCCCCTCAGTTGCTCTTCTGGAGCCCCACAGTCCACCTCCTTGGCTCCTTAGGGATGGAAATCTGGCACAGGGGAATTGAGAGGGAGCCCAAGTGTCAGAGAGAAGGAGTTAACTACAGTAAACTATGAGACCAAATCTCGGATTGCTCAAATGTTGCTGCACAAAAGATCTCTGGTTATATCTGCCTGTCCTTCCAGTCTCTTTCTGTGTGTCTCTTTGTCTCTTTCTCTGCCATGGTCTCAAGTAGCTTAGGCTGCCCTCAAACTTGCTGTGTAGACTAGGATGACCTTGAATTTATAATCATCCTCCTCTGCTTCCCAGGGGCTGTGATTACAAATCTACACCATCACAAGCTGTTTATGAGGTGCTGAGAATCAAACCCAGTGCTTTTTGCATTCTAGGAAAAGTTTAGTCCAGTATGTGGCACAAAGGGTCTGTGTAAGAAATATTACTTCTATTCCATATTTTGGGCTATATGCAAAGATACGTATTTTGTCTGATAAATTTTCAATGATCAAAAAACCTTTTAACCAATTGTTAATCCAACAGTGGCTATCTGAGAATGGAAGGTTCAAGAATCTTGTAGTTGCTCATTCCCCAAGGCTGGATGTCTCCACTTCCTTTTTCCATATCTGTATGCAGACTTCCAGCAGAAAGTGCTGCCCAGATTAAAGGTGGGTCTTCCTGTCTCAAGGTCTGGATGAAAGGAGTGCATCTTCCTATCTCAGAGATCCAGACTAGAAAAGGACCTATCTGCTTCACATTAAGCAAAAGTCCCTGCCAGGTGTGCCCTCCAGTTTTGGATTTTAGTTAATTCCAGATGTAATCAAGTTGGCAATCAAGAATCACCATTCCAAGTACTGACTATGGAACTTCTCGCCAGGCAGATGCCCTGGAATGTTCTGCCACTGTATATCACACTGTCTTAATCTGATGCAGCATAGTAAGGTCTGTGAGCCAGCGAGGTAGAAAATACAGAGAAGTGTGAGTCAGGCCTTGTTCTAAGTGGAGAATGAACCAGGACATCCATGCTTCCAGTTTCCAGAGAGATGAGGAAGGTTGCAGTAAGCAGGATAGAGCAGCAAGCAGCAGGTCAGACACTTACACCATCCAGAACCCACTGGATGGAACCAGACTGCTGGGATGTCTGACCCATAAGGAATGTCTGTCCCAGGCAGAACATCTCCTGGGTTAGACTCCCAGTTAGCCATTCCCACTACAGACATTCAGGTCTTCAGGAAGGTGTCTGGGAGTGAGTTACCTCCTCAATGTGTTCAGGAACATGTGGGAAGCCATTAGAGATCCTCACTTTGGCTGACAGGGCAAAGGCCCTGAGATAAGCAAACAAGAGCCTCTCCCGCATTGGTTTAGCCATTGTTTCGAGATAACTGCAGAAGGGTCCGGCCTGAATCAACACCCGCTGACTCTGGTAATTGCAGTGGAAGGAAGTCCTGAGATAACTGCGGCAGGCTCCAGCCTGTGCAAACACCTGTTGTCTCAACTGGAGGACCCTTATCTCTTCCTGCTGAAGCTGCTAAGATTGTCCTTCCTTCCTTTGTCTTTGCCTTGAGGCATGTCCCTCCTGAAAGCCTTAAAACCTGTGTACCCCAGAACAATAAACGAGGCCTCAACAATTGAACCCCTCTCTGCCTGGCCTCGTTCTTTCTTTCCTCCCCTTTTGACCCTCAGGTAGCACCCCTTCGGAACCCTGGAATAACTGACCCGCGGGACGGGTTACAGGAACATAGTGTTTCTTCTGTAAGAATGAACTTGATTTTTCTCAGGGATGTGACATTTCTATTTGTGGGCTGCTTTGCTGTTCTCATGTCCATTTCTCATAAAGCCAGGGGTGGGGAGAGCCCATTCTTGGACCAAGATCTTGGAGGATGCTCTTAGATATGCCAGGGTCTAAACTTGGGGGAAATCCTACTTACAGATCCATCTTCTTAGTGAACTTAAAAAACACATGGTGCTTTACTAATGTAATGTATAGGACACGTGTGTTAGGCTTCTATAGCAAAATGGGCCAATAGGAGAGAGGGAGCAAGGAGGGACAGAGGGAGGGCAGGAGAAAAAGAGAGAGAGAGAGAGAGAGAGAGAGAGAGAGAGAGAGAGAGAGAGAGAGAGAGAGAGAGAGAGAGAAGAGAAGAGAGGGGGGACAATGCAGGCATGTCTATGTTTTCTTTTCTTTTTTTTAAATTTTTTTTTATTCGATATAATTTATTTACATTTCAAATGATTTCCCCTTTTCTAGCCCCCCACTCCCCAAAAGTCCCGTAAGCCCCCTTCTCTTTCCCTGTCCTCCCACCCACCCCTTCCCACTTCCCCGTTCTGGTTTTGCCGAATACTGCTTCACTGAGTCTTTCCAGAACCAGGGGCCACTCCTCCTTTCTTCTTCTTCTTCTTTTTTTTTTTATTATTCGATATAATTTATTTACATTTCAAATGATTTCCCCTTTTCTAGCCCCCCCCACTCCCCGAAAGTCCCGCAAACCCCCTTCTCTTCCCCTGTCCTCCCACCCACCCCTTCCCGCTTCCCCGTTCTGGTTTTGCTGAATACTGTTTCACTGAGTCTTTCCAGAACCAGGGGCCACTCCTCCTTTCTTCTTGTACCTCATTTGATGTGTGGATTATGTTTTGGGTATTCCAGTTTTCTAGGTTAATATCCACTTATTAGTGAGTGCATACCATGATTCACCTTTTGAGTCTGGGTTACCTCACTTAGTATGATATTCTCTAGCTCCATCCATTTGCCTAAGAATTTCATGAATTCATTGTTTCTAATGGCTGAATAGTACTCCATTGTGTAGATATACCACATTTTTTGCATCCACTCTTCTGTTGAGGGATACCTGGGTTCTTTCCAACATCTGGCAATTATAAATAGGGCTGCTATGAACATAGTAGAGCATGTATCCTTATTACATGGTGGGGAATCCTCTGGGTATATGCCCAGGAGTGGTATAGCAGGATCTTCTGGAAGTGAGGTGCCCAGTTATCAGAGGAACCGCCAGACTGATTTCCAGAGTGGTTGTACCAATTTGCAACCCCACCAGCAGTGGAGGAGTGTTCCTCTTTCTCCACACCCTCTCCAACACCTGCTGTCTCCTGAATTTTTAATCTTAGCCATTCTGACTGGTGTAAGGTGAAATCTCAGGGTTGTTTTGATTTGCATTTCCCTAATGACTAATGAAGTTGAGCATTTTTTAAGATGCTTCTCCGCCATAACCCCTCTACTCTCCTTCCTCATTTACTAGTAAGTGCGATTACCCAAGGAAGCTCTCTTTCTAGTGAGACCATAACCCTTACCCACAGCACGTCTGAGTGCAATAAAATTCTCTGAAAGATCAATATCCCTTCAGAACTTCTACTGTCCCAGAGCCCAGCTGCCACATCCTGAGAAACCCTCTTTAGTTTGTGGAGGAGGAAGGTCATGATGGGGAGAACCAGAGGCCCAAGCAAAGGCTGGCACCAGCTGCTTGTCTTCTGAGCAATGTCTCCATGGGTGTTCTGCCCAGATGAGCTCCAGGAGAACTCAGCAGCACCTGAGACCAGGATCCAGGAGGATGGTGAGCCAAGCCAATTAATGCACAGACTCATGGGAAGTGATGGAGCAGGGCTGTGGAGGAGGCTCAGTAGGGAGAGTGCTTGGCTTGTGTGCATCAGGCCCAGCACTGTGTAAATAAAGCAGGTGGTACATGCCTGTGATTCAGCATGGGGAGGCAGAGGCAGAAGGATCAGGAGTTCACGTTCATCCTTAGCTTTATGTTGTCTGTGCTTCATCATATCTCATGGCCCACATTGGTCATTGTGCCAATCAAAAGCCACAGAGCAAAAGAAACATGTTTCACTGCTCCTACTGTATTCTGGACCTTGGGGATGTGAGAGCGCCAAGATGTGGCTTCTGGTCTCCATTGTGAGCAGGCTTGGCCGAGGCAATAAAGCAAAGGTGCCTTGTGAAATTCAGAGAGGATAGGATGAGGTCACTCCGAGTTACGCACAGGATCGAGCAGATTTGCAATGAAGCCACACACAGCTCTGTTTCAGCAGGATTATTAGTTACAGGCACTCAGAGTGGATTCTGGGCTCTTCAGCTCTAATTTGCGCAGACTGTCCATGACCAGCAGATGGCGCCAAACGACTGTCTGAAGTCAATTGGCAGTGCTTGTCAGGGAAAAATCCAAGTTGAGTCTATGCAAGGTCAGCATTTTTATGGAAATCATTCTGTCAGATTAAGACCTTTTGATTTGGCCCATTTTAATAGTACATATGTATCAAAATAAAATCAGACAAGGAAATGGCCTCCATTTTGAAATTGTGGATTCATGGGAACAGAGGTCAGGAAGTATGTATGACTGTATGCATATATATTTTTTATTTTTGAGTAAAATTAAAAAATAAAATAGATGAGGAATGGAAGGTTTGACATATTTTTAAAGGGCAAAGGTACGATTATTTACCACCCTTGAGGCAGTGGAGACTGGGAGAATGGAGCCTAATATCTGAGACGGACTAAAGCCTCTGGCTTCACTCAGAGCATCAGACAATCTATACTCTGAGAGTTAAGAAGAACCACAGGAGTATAGTTTACAGTCACAAAGACAAGCCACACGTGACAGAAACATGTTCGTCTACACAGGCATATAAACAACAATAGCCAGGTAAAATGAATAATCTGATGTAAACTCCCTCCTATCCACTATACTTGGTAGGGACATGAAAACACATTTCAGGAACAAGTCTGTGTTAGGAAGAAACAGGTCACAGAACTCTAGTTTTCTTGGAGTTTTCTCACAGAATTATCCTCAGTTGACTCTGTGGACTGTGTTCTGACATAACAATATTTAGAAGAACTTCTGAAGAGATATTGGAGGAGAGACAGAGAGAGAGAGTTCAAGTGAATATGACAGCCAGGCCTCGATATGAAGACATTCATTAGAAGCCCCAAAGAAATGACTCAAACCTGTTTTTTCCAGTTATCCTGGATGAATATTGACTAAATGGAAGATTGGGGGAGGGGCTCCAGCTCATTCAGGGACCATCCTGAATTCAGCTCCATCCTGTGGAGTTATTTGTATTAAGAGACTCAAATCTAGAGCTGGGACTGGCCACACTGGGCAGGAAACTCACTGGTGAGTCTGTGGGTCAGGAATAGTAGTGCATTCAGAGGAGAGGCAGGAGGAGGATAAGGTTCAAGACTGGCTGCCGAATGAGACCTTGCTTCAAATGTGAAAAAAGATGTTGTCATCTGATAAAGTGGAGAATACAATGCCACACAGTGCCATCTGATGTGGCCGAGGAACCCAAGGCTCAGTTAAGAAGCCACATCTGGGGACTGGGGGTGGCATATAGCTCAGTGATAGAGTGAGTGCTTACCCTGCAAGAAGCCCTGGGGAACACACACACACACACACACACACACACACAAACACACACTTCCGGTGTTCCATCACCTAATCTGAGACATTTCAGAAAGAAGACAAAAAAGAGCATCACGAGGCAGTGTTTCTGGCGCATCAGCATCAGCATCAGCACTAGCATCAGCATCAGCTGTCACACTGTACCAAAGTTCCCATCATCCCACCATTTCAGTTGCCTGAAAACTGAAGATCCTGTCCTGCAAGGAAAGGTGATGTCTTACACGAAGAGCACCATAAGGTTACTAGATTGGGTGTAGCTACAAAAACTGAAAGAGAGGAACAGTCTTTATGGTTTCTTCTAATTAATAATTTTAGAAATCACCAAACCATGCAAGATTTCCTAGTAAATCAGCAACTCAATTCTGTGTCCTAAAGACTCATCAGCTGCTTTTAAATGTCCAGGTTCCCACCTGAGTGCAAGGCACATGCCTGCAATCCTGGCACTTGAACTGAGGCTGGAGGATAGCTTGCGTTCAACATCTCAGGACCAGCCAAGGTAATGTTGTGGATCCTTTATCTTAAAAAAGAAATAAAAGGGTATAATTCTAGAAATTGTGATTAAAGAGTTGACATTTCAAGCAATAACTTGAAGATGAGGACAGTAAGACCTATTTCTCCTTTGTCCAGCCTGGGCTGAAAGTCATGATTTTCCTGTCTTAGCCTCCTCAGAACCAGGATCAGTACACATACCACACAAAGCCAGATAATTCCCAGAGAAATCTTATCATAAGCAATGGTTTACCTATTAGAGAGGCCTTCAAACTCAGTGTTCATTCATTCTTTCTTTCTTTCTTTCTTTCTTTCTTTCTTTCTTTCTTTCTTTCTTTCTTTCTTTCTTTCTTTCTTTCCTGAACTTATTAGTTCAACGCCCATTTCTATGCCCAGTTATTCTGATGCCAGACACAGCATATGTAAGGAAAACTCAATTCTTGCAATTCTTGCTGGGCAAGATACATACACCTGTACACACACACACACACACACACACACACACACACATTGTGACATATATATGAACGTAGAGTATATATTGTCACATATTATGTGAATAATTATAATGTTGGATGCAAGTACACAGTCTTGGGAGAAAGAACACAGGAGATGACATCTTACAAATATAACAATTGGAAGGACAGGAAAGCTTCCCAGTAGCTCTCTCAAAGGATGTGCACAGCTGCTTATCATAGCAAGAACAAGCACTGTTCAAATTCTCAGATAAATGCTAGCAGCATTGTTGATTTCTCTAGCTAAATGATGTAGGGCTATCAGAGGTTGCTGCTCCATCATACTGGTCCTAAATTGACTCTTGTCACAACACCTATCATTCCTCTTTCAAGGAGTGACTGTGATGCCAGTTGGAATCTTGTTTCAATCTGAAAGTTGGCCTTGAGGGAACAAGCACAGAGAGGCAGGAGGTAAATAATTACAGGGCAGAATTAGTGTGAGGGGCGGCTGTGCCAAGAAACAGGGAGTCAAGAAACAGGGAGTAATGGACAGTTACTTCCCATAGAACAATTTCTGTTGTTTACTCAGGCTGGGAGAGGCTACAGGACTACTGTTCCACTTACAGTTTTAGGGCACTTATGCACCCCAGTCTTCCCCTCTGAGCAAGACACAGGGAACAGGCAGGCCTTCCTGCATGGGATTTTACCTGGAGAGACCTTGCTGTGGTGTGGAGGTGGGGAACGCTCGTCATTTTTCACAAAGGACAAGAGGAATTATGGAGGAAATAAATGAGAACATGCACCCACCTGCTCCTGTGGGTGACTCCATGATCCCCTTTCATAGGAGCCAGATTCTCACACGAGGCTTGATATCTCTGTGGTGGTGGCACACAGCAGCACAGGTTTTGAAGGTAGCTCATATTTTTCTTCTTCACCTTCTTCAGGAGGTGATGCCAGTTATGAGGGGGAAACTAGGCCTGCACCCTGTTTCTGGCCATTAGTGATGGTATCTTCAGGAATGATGGCCTCTTATTGGATGAAAGGGTTTTCCTACATGAGAGTCTCTTTCTGCAAGATATCCCCAGAGGAGGAGCCTGCAAGGGTTATACTCTTAGCAGAGAGCAGCAATCCCCAGAAATAGTGTTGGGGACTGCAGGAAGACACATTTCTGTCTGCTGTAGGGGAAGAGGTATATAGAAGTAGATGTGGCTGGACATGTTTCGTTGGCCTACAAGATAACACAGTCTTGGACTATGAGAAAGTCTTCCTGATATCCAACCTGCTGCTCATGAAGTCATCAGCGACAGGGCAGTCCAGGTGGGAGAGCTGGAGAGGGTTGGTCATGTTTGGCAGCACATAGCATGCCTTCTGACACCAGGCCTTAGAGTCTTCCTATCCTCCCTCCTGGAGTTTAGATGAATGTGAGGACAAAATGAAGGATGTGAGAAGAGGCTCAGCTCTTCTTAGGTAACCAGGGAAAGAGTGGCGATCTTCCAGCCTGACTGCATGCATTTAATGGGTTTCATTTGGTGGTGGGAGCAGTCTCTCCTGGGTGACTGGTATAGAATCAGGTAGGATGCCATCACTTCATTGAATTTTTGGTCTCTCAGAGGCTCAGTGATAATATCTTCAGGCTTATAACCCATGACTCATTGCCCTTTCAATGAAATGGCTTGGTGTGCCTGGGAATGTCCATGTGGATATAGGTGGTAAATATCCCTGCCTGTCCCTGATCATTGGGCGCATCATGATTTGGCAGATTGTGGGCCTCCTGTTGGGACTGATGATTAGAATTTCCACTATAACATTGAAAATATTGATGAAGGATGAATGCTGAAAATTGCTGCAATCAATGATCTTCCTCCTCAGCTCTGCAAATGACCTATCTTGGAAAGGAAAGTGTCCAGTCAGCATGACAAAGAGCAGGACTCCTAAACTCTAGATATCAACTGGGTAGCCCTCGTATTCCTAAGCTTAAAAGAATACTGGCACACAGTAGTGTGGTGTGCTACAGAAATCCATCAGCTTCTGCCCTGGGAAAACTTTAGCATCCAGGCGAAAATCACACAGCTTGGCATTCCACCTGCAGTCAGTTGCAATGTTAATAGCCTTTTTGTCTCAGTGGACAATGTCATTGTCATGGCAGTACTGCACTGTTTGTAGTACCTGGCCAAACATTCTTTGAGCTTTGCTGTCCTCTGAAAACCCACATCCCATGATTCGGGTCTAGAAAGTTTCCCTCTGAGGTGTGCTCCATCACCAGGTAGGTGAACTTTCTTGTCTGGATCACTTGAAATAGTTTGATAATATTAGGATGGGTAAGAAATTTCATAATGTTGACTTCCCTAGTGATAAATGGGTTGTACTTTTTGACATTTTTCAGGTGTTGTATAGCCACACAGGTCAGTGTTGGTATATGGTAGGCCATTTTGACTATGGAAAAGTGTCCTTCACCCAGGGTCATCATCATCATATAGTCAGTGGTAAATTTCTCAATAGATTACAACTCTCCAGGTCCTGCTCCATGATCAGGCCCTCCTTTATATGCCTAGAACCAAACTTGCAAGGAGAAATTAAAAAAAAAGACATTTAAAATCACCCCAAGGTATGAGAATAGGCTCAAATTCTACATGAAAATGATAAGAAAAAAGTCAGAAATATGTCAAACAATTCAGCCAGCTACTTTAAATGCTTGGGAAGGGAAGAACAAAGAACCTTCCAAGGCAGTGGATGAAAAATATGACATAGATTGGGTTGACAGGGACCAACTGTAAATGGAAAGGAGAAAAAAACAGGATCATAAGCACTAAGAGCTTATTGCAAAGGACAACCATCCTCTCCCCTGATCTCAGCATGTACTGTGATTAGAGGCACCAAAAATGTCAGCTTCAAGAGAAGTTATTAACACAAACCGATTCCCCAAATCCCACACAATCCATCATCAGCCCTAGGATGATGAGCCAGATCTGGAGTCCAGAAGTTTGGCTACTTCTGCAGTGGACCAGCATTTGTTTCCTAGGAACCAGGCAGGTGGCCCACAACTACCCTAGCTTCAGCTCTAGGAGATACTCTACCTCTGGCCTCTAAGAGCTCCCATAGAGCACACTCACAGTTGCTATACAACATTTACAATATTGATACAAATCTTTCTATATAATTTTATTAACATTACCTTTCAGGTCAGAAGAGGGAATCAGATTCCCTGAAAGTAGAACTACAGGCTGTTCTAGTGAGAGTTTGTTTACATGAATAACCTAGTTATGCTAAGTGAGTTCTAGTGAGGGTTTGTTTACATAAATAACCTAGTTATACTAAGTAAATATGTTATTGTTTTAATTCTAGGTATGTTTTAAGAGGCTTACAACTACCTGTCAGTTTTGATCCAGGAAATTGGACTCCTTATTCTGACCTCCACAGTTGTAACCTGGGATGTGGTACTTAGACATGGAGGCAAAACAGTCACACACATGAAATGAAAGCAATAAAATATTCTAACATAGCAAACATAACATAAGAATTATTAATAAAACTTAAAATGGAAGAAAGAACATGGAAATGTAAACACATAAATTAAGCCAGCAAATACAGATTCCAAAACCAAAAAGTGCAAATCAAGTCACCAAAGGGGAGAGATACTATGTCAGGGTGCACCAGCTCTTGGAAGTCCAAGCGTAATCTCAGCATGTTCACACTCCACTTGGTTTCCAACCAACCAACAGCTTCTGTACCTGCAATGATACAAGGCAGCCTCAATCAGGGCTGTAATTGGACAGGTATCTATCAGTTGTCATAATGGTTCCTTGTGAGATCAGAGCAAGAAACAGAACTATAGTGGCTGGGCATAGCCCACTAGTTTTCCTCTGTTTCTGTCTTTAATTAGAGGAAGGCTAGTCTTGGTCATTGGGGAACTAGAGGACCGGTTTTATTCAAATGACTCCCCAATGTTGCCCAGTGACCCACTTCTGCCTGCTATGACCACTGCCCAAGGGGCATAATTTCTTCCAAATGGTACCACCTGGTTGGAACAGTGTTCAAATGTTGGACTATCTGTGGGACTTTAGACACCCAAAATTTAACTAGGACACTTCCTCATTAATAAGCAGAGAAGGAATCCTAAGAGTGACAAAAGGGTCCAGAGCTTTAGCCCTACCTTGTTTATGGACTCTGATGTTCACTGGCAAGTAGTTGGACAGTGTCTTGCTTTTGCTTGGACCACAGCCTTTATGATAAGTTTGTCATAACTCATGTCTACAATCAATGTATTCTATTTACCTTTCTTTAAACTCAGACTGATGGATGCTTAAGGATGGTAGTTCCTGACTATATTGGTAGTTGTGACAAAATACTGTTTTTCATGATACTCCTGGGCATGAGACCCAATATCTTTGGGTCTGAGAGAATGATGACACCATTGGTTCCATGTTCTCCTCAGGCCTGAGACTTCTCACCAAAGCTCAGGATCTAGAGTCAGTCAGCTGATATGTTCCAAATTATCAAGAAAACATCTGTCAGTCAGAAACCTATAAACAACAGATGTAGTAGATGGTGCCATATCCTAGCACTCTAGGCCATTCTGATTTCAAACAAAAAGCCTTGTCTTTGTCTTCATAAACAACAGAAACTTTTTTCTGCTTGTTTGTGCATCAGGATGTTAGCAGGGCAAGAACACTTAACCAACAGATTGTGTACCAAGACTGATTTCTAAGTCTAACTGTACAAGATGGTCAAGAAATTCTATGAGATCAGTCTATCAAGCCCTTTGGTAAAGGCCACATGTTCTGTTTGGTAGCAAATCTCTAGTGTTTATGAGTCCCCACACTTTACCAATGTTGAATTGGGATTGAAGTTTGAAGTGGGAATTGGCACAAACACACAGGACACATCTAGTCATGATCAGGCTACCTGTGCCCAGACTGAGGAGAGTCCTTCAGAGTATTCTAAAAGACATCAGACATAGTGAATGTCAAGAATGTCTCATAAAGATGAGCCCATGGTAATAAAAAATGCATGAAAGTGGAGGCAGGAGGATTAACAGTTGAAGTAATATTTCTCTGTATACTCAAAAATGATGAGGACAGCCTATACTCTAGGAGACCCTGTCTCAAGAAACCAAAACACAAAAGCAAGGGGAAAAAGGAAGAGAAATGAATGCTTTGGTTTTCTATATGATCTGTGTTCCCAAAGCTTTAAAAATTAATGGTAAGCATTAGACACATTGTGCATAGATCCAAGAGAGTGTGACATCTGTGATTGAGGTGCAAGGGTTGTGGTGAGCCATTTCATTGTGTCATGTGTTTGAACAAATTCTACTGTCACCTCTCACCAGAAAATGTCACTTTTACACATTAAAGAAACCACAAAGGACCCACCCAGAACCACATACATGACAGATACCACAGGAAACGAACTACAGTTTAGTAGAGGTCAAGGAGGACATTCTATCTTAATAAAATGTTCATAGTCACCTGGAAGCAGCACATGTGTACAAATTAAGCACATGTAGCCATACTAAGCACTGGCTAGCAATATTTTTTATTGAAAAAAATCTTCATTTACATTTCAAATGCTAAAACCTTTCCTGGTTTCCCCCCTCACCAAAAACCCCTAAGCCCTCCTCCCAACCCCAGCCTTCAAATATATGTCCCTCCACACAACCCACTCTATGCTCTCCCCCCAAGATTTTGCTTTGTTGGGGGGCATCTATTGAGCCTTCACCAGACCAAGGACCACTCTTCTCACTAATGCTCAACAAGGCATTCCTATGCCACATTTTTAGCAGGAAAGGTGTACCCCTTGGTTGATGGTTTAGTCCCTGGGAGATCTCGGGTGTCTGGGTTGCCTTCATCATTGTTCTTCCCATGGGGCTTTAAACCCCTTCAGCTCCTCCTGACCACCCACCAACTCCTCCATTGTGGACCTCACACCCAGTCCATTGGCTGCTAGCATCTGCCTCTCTTTGTGTAAGGCTCTGACAGGGTCCTCCAGAGACAAGCATGACAAGCTTGTTTTGGTATGCACTTCTTGTAGGAAATAATAGTATCCAGTTGTGGTGACTTTATAGGATGAAACCCCAGGTAGGGCAGTC
Source organism: Apodemus sylvaticus (assembly GCF_947179515.1). Taxonomy (NCBI): domain Eukaryota; kingdom Metazoa; phylum Chordata; class Mammalia; order Rodentia; family Muridae; genus Apodemus; species Apodemus sylvaticus. Next base: position 72,468,479 of record NC_067485.1, on the reverse strand, counting down.
TCTGTGACCTTTCTTTTAGTTTTTTCTCCATGCTTTATCTCCTTTATTGCTCCTGTGAGTGCATTTTGTCCCCTTTCTGAGAGGAACCAAAGCACCCTCACTTCAGTCCTCCTTCACCTTGAGCTTCCTGTGGTCTGTGAATTTTAACTTGTTTATTTTGAGCTTTTGTGCTAACATCTACTTATCAGTGAGTGCATACAATGTGATTGGGTTACCTCTGTCAGGATGACACTTTCTAGTTCCATCCATTTGTCTATTCTAACAAGCTAAACCTTCACACAATGAAAGGAGGCACAGGTACTGTCCAGCCATGGACACCAAAGCCCTACTTGCCAGGTCTCTAATCAGATATTTGTTTTTTGAGAGTCACAGAGGATAGACCCTCCTTCCTCAGCAACACCTTGAAAATCAAGAAAAAATCTGAAAAGGTCTTTGTTGCTGAACATTAGAGATTCTGCTCTCTACTGCCACTCCACTAACAGATGAAAAGATTAGGATTGGAGGAAGGAGTTCTATTCAAGCCTAGTTTTGGAAATTTGGAGAGACTCCTTGTCAGTAAAAACATTCCCTCTCTTTCTCCAAATGGACATATGTTTGAGTGGGTCCTGAGGAGTGCTGGTCAGACCATTCCAACAAAGGGCAGCTTTTATTCCTGTACATGATCTTTGAGCTCTTTTGGCAGCAGGACTCAAGGACACACGCTTGATCCTTTGCTTCAAAATTCATTATTGCCCTCATCTCCTGTGCCTGATAACACGCTAGCTTTAGAACCACATTTGTTCTCCTTCAGATAGAAGATAACTATTCAATGGAATGACAGCTGCAGACCAAGTGACCCAAGTAGATGAAGGGAAATGGTATGATATGTCCCACTATGGAAAGTTCTTTCTGAAAGTATAAAACTGGCTCGTTATATTCATTCTATCCTTGAGTTCTATTAACTTGCCCACTTCCATATTTAGCATCAAATAATTGGGATCTGAACATTTCCTTTGACACTTGCATGGAATCTTGACTTTAGAACGGCCAGGAAGATTCTAAGACAGGAGGCAGTTTTCTTCTAAAGCACAAAGACATATTGATGCCTTTCCTTAAGTACATCAAATATGGCCTGTCAGTCCTCTAAATAGGAGGACTTGATACCACTGGGCCTGTCCTTGTAAAGTAAGTGTCTGAACAGAAAAAAGAAACACTGAGGTACTTATAAGGAGCAGGCAAGGGGAATGTGTGAAATGCTCTTCAAGTTTATGTCTGGAAATGTCACTGTGAGATTGCTCATGTTGTATCATTATTATAAATTACTGTTCAAAATTAGTGAAAGGAATAAAGACATGCAACATATGACAATGTAAAATAGAGTAAAAAATCTAAAAAAATTTCCTCTACTCAATCTTCAAATGAAGAAAATACAGGAAGAGGGGGAAACTTAGTTTAAATCCAGAAAACAAAACTCTCTAAAATGAAACATAAGAATACAGAAGAAAACTCACTGTGTTCACATTCAACAATTCACAAAGATCCAAGTTCAGTGGCTCACCAGCATAGAAATAAAATTGCTTTCCAACCATCCATCCATCCAACCAACCAACCAACCAACCAACCAACCAACCAACCAACCAATCGACCAACCAACTAACCAACAGCAACTGTATTATAAGGACAGGAGGCATTCTCAGCCAAAGCTGTAACTAGCAAGTAAAAGACCTCACAATGGTTCCTTTTGAGGTCAGAGCTGAAATGGACCAATAATGGCTGGGTTTAACTCATGGGTTTTCTTTGTTTTCTTTCCTCAAGGAAGGATTGGCTCAAGGTCAGTGCATACTTCCTTGCTTATGTCACTACTAATTGGCTTCTCTGGGCATGTTTGGACCACTCTAGCTCCTTGGCCCCTTTTATGATTTTTAGCTGTATTTTGTGTCTTCGATCCCTCTGGATTATAAATCCTGGTACAGTTTAGGCTTTCCTTATTCCAAGTCCTTAAGATCCTCATGGTACTGCCTTTAAATTACTAGTCATTGCCGCCACCATCAATGTTATCTCCCACTACTAAGACTCTCTTTGTTGTCCCATCTGACCTCCAGTCCCTCTCTGGCATAGAGTCTCTCCTCTTTCTAATATTTTAATGTCAGTTAGGTCCTGCCGTCTATGACCTGATGACCAATCAACAAGATCAACTGCCCATTTCCAGCTCTGAGTCTCCGCTGGAGAATGACCTTTGACTCTTGTCAGTGTTTTCATCTGCTTATGTCAGAGGAGATTTGTCATGTGAAGTGAGTTCAGGGATAGATGACACTGCTGAGACATTGTAGCCTTGAAGAAGGCTGCTTTGATCTCAAGGCAGCCTGGACTCACAGTACAACCTTGCCACCTTCAAGTAGGACCAAAAGGGGTAATCCTCACTAGACTTGACAGCAGTATGTCTAAGGTAGTAGCGCCACTTTGGAGAATTAGACCTTTAGGAAACACTGGATTTTATAGTTATAGTCAATGGGAGGGTCACTCTTAAGGGACTGAGGCAGGTGAGTGATTTATTCTCATTTAGGGTCTTTCCATTGTGAGGTTTCTGTTGCTGTGATAAACACTGTAATTGTTATTTCTGCTTGTCAACTTGACTACATCTAGAATGACCTAGACAGTCAAGATATGAAGGGCGTACCTGTAATTCAGGTCCTGAAGGTGGAAGACACAGGCTTCTGACCTGTATATTGACATGGAGATCTTGAGGTATAGAGGCCATGAAAAGTTTAGGTTGATGTATGGGCAGTATAGGTCTTCAATCCCAGGAGACTGAGGCGAGCAGATCTCTGAATTCAAGTACAGCCTGGGACAAAGCAACTTAATATGGTCCACACCTTCACATAGAGGCTAAAGTGAGGCCTTTGTAAGAAGCTAGACTCACTTTTCTTTGCCTGCTAGCTCCTACTAGCCAGCACATTTGTTGGAGCCTACTTCTTCAGGATTCCAGTTTATTCAGAAGACCAGGTGAAACAACTAGTCTCTTGGGACTGAGCAACTACTAGAGTTTGGGACTTCCTATTCAGAACTGCTTATTGATGGGTTAGCTGGATACAAACTGTAAGTCATTACAAAAATTCCCTTACTATATTGGGACATTGTATAAGTTCTGTGAGAGAACCCTGACTAATAGAAACACCATGAACAAAACTATCTGGGAAAGAAAGGGCTTATTTCTTCTCTCATTTAACACCGTAAACAGGGAGTCATAGCACAAACCTCGAGAACAGGAAATGAAGCAGCAATGACCACAAATGAAGGTTAGTCTCTCTGGGATTGTAACTTTCTTAAACAATGGGAAACCTAATCAAGGCCCTGTGGGTTCATTGTGACGAGGCATGCATCCTAAACCAATTGCAACAAAGAAAATGCCCCCCCCCCAGGCATGCCTTCAGGCCACTCAGGTAAAAGCAACATTTTGATTGAAGTTTCACAGGTGTGTCACTGAAACAACTGAGGCTACTCTAAGAAGGTTTCATTTATTAGTATTTGAGACAATCTCCTGTAGCCTTGTCACAATTAGGCTGTCATCAAATTCAGTATCAAAGATTCCATTTTACCAAATGAAGACTTAGGAGCTAGATGCTGTAGTCAAATCCTGGTAATTCACAAAGGCAGAGAAAGCATCCAACCAACCTTCCTCAACCTTCATCCCAGAAGGAAAATAATCAGTTCCCCTTCTCCACACTTCTTACAAACCCTTCTGAGTGTCCTACATTTCCATGACTTGTGCATCTCTCTATCCATCCTCCTGACTACCTCTCATTCTTTGCTTTTTTTTTCCCTAGGTTCACTTCTTGTCAACTGGTTGCCTGCTCTGCCTCTTAACCTTTGGCTGACTCTATTCAATATTGTTTAAAATAAATAGAAAGGTCTTGGATTAAAGGTGTGTGCTAGGGCTGAGCCACACCACAATCAGAGATAGGTTTTCCATTGTCTAATTTGGGGTTCACAGTGTGATCAAATATCTTGCAACATTTGACTGAGGATTTCCTTGAATTTCTGATCTTGTTGCTGCATCTCAAGCGTTGGAGTTACAGGCATGTGCCAACGTCTGGCTTAGAAATTTTCATTCATGTTCATGGATACATATTATTGTATTATTCCAAATGTAGGGTGCATCATGGTATCTTTAACTTCCCTATTTTAAATGCTTACTTTCATTCATTTACCTATTTATTTTTTTACAGTTCTGATATCATATATTCAGGACCTCGCATATAATTGAAAAGAACTTAACGCATATGCAATATCTCTGATTCCTTCTTGCTTCCCCCCCCCCTTCATCAACCCTTGTTTTTGTTTTATGTTGTTTGAGACATGGTCTCTTTCTGTAGTCCTGAAGCTGGATACATACACCATGCTGGCCTTGATCACAGAAATTTCTAGTCTCTGCCTTCTGAGTGCCAGGATTACAGGGATATGTAAACATATTCAACAGATCCTTGGTGGTTTGGTAGTTTGTTTTGTTTTATTTGGTTTGGTTGTTGAGGCATGATCTTACTCTCTAGTTCAGGTGACCCTTGAACTTGATATGTTCAGACTGGTCTTAAAGTTATGATCCTTCGAGCTTTTCTCCAAATGGTGAGATTACAGGCATAGATCACCATACTATGTTCTAGGGCCACATGTTTATTATTTCAAACAATGTCTCATATATCCCAGGCTGCATTTCAATTCAAATGTTCAGCCAAGTCTGTCCTGGAAGTTCTACTTAGAAGGTAGGATCTTTAAAATTAAAAGGACAAGGATCATTTTTAAGTGGTGATATTACAGCTATCATGTCCAGGTTGAATCTTTCTCTTTTATTATTATTTTATCACTCTTTGTTTATTTTTAAATGCATATGTTCATACCCATGGCACACTATACACCTGGAAACCAGAAGACAATTTGAGGGCCATCTCCCACAAGATAGTGTAAGTGATTGAACTCATGTCAGCTTGGCAGAATGCATCTTCACCCACTGAGCCATCTTCCTGGCCTTCATGTATACCTTCCAAGTTTCTAGTATAAAGCTGGGTATGGTATTATATGCCTGTATTCCTACCACTAAAGAGATAGTGTGGAATGAATTTTTAATCATCTTGTCTCAACCCCCCAGATGATAAGTTATTTTTCTTATTATTTGTTTTGTATAATTCCACTTTAAAATGCTTTATATTTAGAAGCAAATTTAGACTTTCAAAGGTTGCAAAGAGGAGCAAGGGAGAAGGTAAAGTGACTGCTGTTCAACCATTAAGACCTGAGTTGATATTCCTTTCATCCATGTAAAAGCTGAGTGTATTTAGACAGGTGGACCTCTGCATTTCACTACCCAGCCTAGTTAGTCTGTGAGGGCCAGGATTAGTGAGAGTCCTTGCCACAAACGTTAGATGGAGATAGAAAAAAAATAAGATAAACTCTGACCTTCGCACATGCATGCATAGCATATACACTCATATGACTACACGTGCACACATAAATACCCACAATCTAGGGTGATGGATCATACCTGTAATCCAGTTACCAAGGAGGTGGAGTCAAAAACGTGAGGAAATAAAGAACAGTCTCATTACACAGTGAGTTCAAGGTCAGCCTTGACTATATAATACTCAAAAAGTAAAAAGAAAGAATGGAAGGAAGAAAGAAAGAAATTGAAAGTCAAAATAAAAAATACCTGTTTATCAGTCACATTTCCTCCAAACTGTCTTTTTAAATGTTTTCTTTTATATGAGTTGCTGTGGTCATGGTGTCTCTTCATAGCAATACAATGCTGACTAAACTGTAAGCCAAGACAGGAACTCAGGGTCCATGGTGGCAAAGGTCATGGAGGAATGGATCTAATTGGCTTCCTTTCTGTGTCTTGCTCAACCTGATTTCTTATGGAACCCTCTATCACCATCCACCCAGAAATGGCCACAGTAACTGTGGGTTTTGGTTTCCTACATCAATCAATAAATAGCTTCAGAGACTTGCCCACAGTAGAGTCTGATGGAGACAAGTTAGGATTAGGTCGACAAAACCTAAAGAGAATACAGATTTTGCATTTTGTCAATTCTCTACCATTGTACTTTGAGCCTTTAAGATTGTTATTACAAATTTCAATCAGCAGTCAAGAAAACAAACATCTCCACAAACTTTCCCATGAACCCCAATAGAAGCAATTCCTTGGTAGGGCTGTTTCCAGAGGACCCTAGCCTTTTCAAGTTGGTAAAAATACTAACCAGAACACAGAGTTTCTTCCCATTTTTGTTATTATTTGTAAGGTTTATTGTTAATAAAGTTGTTAAAATGTATCTGCACAGACTCTTTACTTGTATTCTTAATACATAGACTACTAGTTTTTAACATTTCAAAGTCCCTATGTGCATTTTAAAAATTTTAAAGATGTTTTTTCTAGACATCTGAAATTCAACATCTCAGTGTTTATCTATAAACCAGTAATTTCTGTACAAATTCATCTTCCATGTCTTTAGATTTTGAATAGCTCTTCAAGTGGTATCTAATTGTAATCTTAAGTAGACCACAACAGTGTATTCCCTGTTTCCACTGTCATTGTGGTGATGTCACCAGTTTGAAAATATTATCAAGAAGGAATAACAGGAATCTCATCAAGTGTGACTACATTGTAGTACAGTCAAGGCAGAAATGACTATGAACATGGGGATGCTTGATGGTGAATGAAGCACACAAAAATGACAGCAGTGTCATAATTAGTTCATTCTGTTAAAAATGTACAAAATTATTCTTCTTTTGACTAACAGAGCCCAGGACAATGAAGTACACAGACAGATGCTGCAATTGTAAATGGAAGCCCATAGTTACCATGAGTCCTGAAAGCATGAACTTGGTTACCATGAACAGCTGAAAGAGAAAAGATATAAATACAGAATTAGAAAATATATACTTTAAACAGGCCTCAAGGAATGTGAACATGGTTATGGGGACAATCTGTGATAGAAGAAATATTTTAAGGAACTTTTTCAATGTTGGTGCTAAGGCAGAGAGGAATTCTGGACCTGGTCGAAATACTGGCTGTATGCATACTGTGTGGTCCTTGTACTCTCTTAGTCCTTCAGTATTAGTTTTATAAAGTCAAAAACCAACCCATATATATCATGGAATACTTATATACATGAAAATAAAAACTCAAAATAATTTGTGCAGCTTTTATTGATAGCTAATGGTATTAAGCACTAACAAAATTAACTCTATAGACTATGTTGAGTGGACATCTACTTCAGAAGAGCTTCCTATGAAGGATTTACCCCTTTAGTACATAGCAGGTTGATTTAATCAGTCTAGAACAGAACATTGATAGGTCTATGCTAGAAAGCACGAAAATGAGTCTTATTGTGGGAAGCCATAATGGACCCTCACTAACAGCGTGGAGGGCTGGCAGGGCAAAGGTCCTGAGTAAAACAAAGAAGAGCCTCTCCCCATGAACTGCCAGTTAAACAGAAGTTCTGAGATAACCACGGGATGTTCCAGCTTGTGCAAACATTGGATGTCTCCACCGGGCGACCCTTATCTCTTCCTGCTGAAACTGCCAAGAATGCCCCTACCTCCTTTGTTCTTGCCTTGAGGCAAGCTCTTCCTCTGGAAGCTCAAAACCTGTGAACCCCAGAAAATTAAACAAGACCTCGACAATTGAACCCTGCGTGGTCTCCTTTTTCTCTCCCCTGCACAGCCCCCCCCCCCCCCGTTCCCCTTTGACCCTCAGGTAGCACCTCTTCGGAACCCTGAATAACTGGACCTGCTGGACGGGCCATCTTATCAAGAATTTTATAAACATTTGTGGATTCAAAATGATGAATGATTTAAAACATTTAGAACTAATAAATGAATTAAAGGAATAACTACAGATCATTTCACTCAGGAAATGTTTTGAATTATTTCACTAAATACAACATAGATGAAAATACAAAATAGACAAGTGTGAATTTAGTTACATTTAATTTCCATTTTTTGTTTATAACTTAGTTATTTTTTCTAATTATGCACATTTGTGTGTTTGTGAAAGTGCCTGAAGAGGCCTACAGAGGCAGAGGCATCAGCTCACATCTAAGAGGATTTTTACGTGTTTGTATATATGTGATTTATACCTGAGGTGGGAGCTCGAAACTGAGCTAGAACAGCTTCTGAATCATGTCTCCTACATCAGTTTTACTGCTGTTGCTGCTGCTGCTGTGCTGCTGTGCTGTTGTTGTTGTTGTTGTTGTTGTTGCTGCTGCTGTTGCTGTTGTCATTGTTTTTAAAAGAGGGTACTTGCAACATTCCCAGGGAAAATCAGAAGCTCCAAATCAATTTTATAGCTCACAGCCTATTACCCTCATGTACTGGTTACAGATGTGCATTAGGACTTAGCATTAAGCATTTTTAAATTCTGGGATAACTCACAAGTTTTATAATAAATGTATAAATCTCTACAAATAATGGGATTATACACTCTATAAGGAGATATAAAAATAGAAACATCTAACTTAAATCTTACATTTAAAAATAATTTTACTGAGACTGACCAGTCCTGTGTGTGTGATTCTCAACACCCAGCATTGGTCTAGTTGTACATTCTATGCACCAGCCCAGTCTGGTCAACCCTACTAACCGTAGCTGGTTATTGCCACATCAATCTCCAGAGTTTGCTTAGATATGGATGGGTAAGCTCCCTGGACCTGGCCTGAGGGACCCATACAGATTTAACCAATGGTACAATTCAATGCTTGAATCTTGTCTGTGATATGATGAGAACGTTATGCAGCTCTGAGTGATAGGAACATTACTTGCTGCTGCCATCCCCAACCTTGGATTGGGCACACATCCTGGACACCGATCTAGCCTTGGGAGCACTCACGATCCTAGTCTACATATGTCATCCTTATAACTCCAGACATAGATCAGATAACACAGCATGCAAAGCACCCCAACTAGTCTCAGTTATTTAGTCCATTCATGTGTTCTCTTGCTTAGTCCATATCTTGATTAACTCTGTTTCTCAAATCAAAAATCAACACTGAATATCCAAAATATTGATCAACCCACTCATGCCTGAGTTAAAATCAATCAAGAGTGAACAACAACAACAGCAACAACAAATTTCTACTCAACAGAGGTGGCCTAGAATCTCACATTAGGCACACAACCAATAAAATATGTCCACATCCCCTGTCTCATCACAAAACACAAACAAATTGATATAGCTCCCCCAAACTCATTAGGTCTCACAAAAAAAAAAATGTTCTCAAACTAAAACTACCTAAATGAAGCCCAGGACACATAATTTAAAAGAACATTCATGAACTTCATCAAATAATTCAGGGAGTTTGAGGAAGACATGAACAACAACAGCTCAGTCAAAGTAGTGAGACCAATAGTAGAGACCTGAATGATGCCAAAGAAAACAACTACAACCACAAAACAATAAATGAAATGAAGACAATTTAGGATTTGAGAACTGAATTCAGCAAAAGACAAATGGTGAAAAGAACTCAAGCTGAAATGAAGATGTAATGGAAAAACTACTCAGGCAGAAGCCTCATAGGTAGAATGGATCAAGTTGAAGGTCGTAGACTACTTGGATATGAAGTACAGGAATCAGTGCACACAGCAGGAAAAGTGAAGAAATTAAACACCTGAGAGGAATGTGAAGGATCTGGAAAACACCATGAAATATAAATTTTTGGAATTATATTCTTAGATGACTCCAAGGTTAATGGCACAAAATGTATCTTCCTAACCATGACAGAAGAAATGTTTTCTCAAAAAAGAAAAAAAAAGAAACATATCAACAGATTCAATAAACACACAGAACACCAAGTATACAGAGGCAGGAAAAACCTCTCTATATTATATTCAAAGCACTGAATATACACATAAAAAGTATTGAAAATTGCAAAGGAAAAACCAGAAGACGCCTAAAATGAAAAATCCACCAGAACAGCAATGAAATTCTCAATGGAATTTTAAAAGCCAGAAGAACCTGGATTAAGGTAGACTAAATTATAAACCTAGACTATAACACCATGCAAAATTCTCTGTCAGAGGTGGAAAAAGAAAACTTTTGCATGACATAAACAAGTTAAAATCCATCAAACCAGCCCTACACAAACCAACAGAGGCAATACTTCTGACAGAAGAGAGAAATACACATAGTCAAGAAAGAAAGCAAACAGAAAGCTGTACGTCCTTCACTATAGAAAGAAACCAAATGAAGCTGTAAGTGCTGAAACACCAAGGTAGTGCTAAGAATGTTCTCTCTCATTTTTGAGATACAGTTAAAATATGCATTTCTATTTTTGTGCACGTGATCCTTAAACATGCAAATCATACCTACTGCTGAACTCCAACTCAGCATGATTTATATAATTCAAACAGCTTCAGGTAAACTAACAGGCTGGTACCTAACCATTTCTAAGTTGTCCCTCAACAAAACCTGGACCTAACTCTAGTCTCTAGGCTAGTCCCCAAGAACACCAGAGTTTCCAGGTTACACCCTCAACTAGACCATTTTCTCTATGTTATTCCCCCAACAAACCTGCACTCCAGTTTACAAGCCCACCCCTTGACTAAGGAACACCTATGTAGAGTGGAGCAGAAGTTAAGTTTATGATATGACTTCCAGCACAAGCTCATTATGTTAAAAGGCCACATTAACAGTTAGATGCTTGCACATATGCTTCCTGCATGCTGCTTAGTATAAAGCTTTGCCCCACAAATATTCAGGGGCTCCCCCACTGCCAAAACTGTTCTGCATGACAGCTGTACATGGGAGTGGGGGAGCCAAGCTAGCCCAAATAGAATAAAGACCTTGCTGTGAGTTGCATCAGATCAGCTCCTGTGTGTGTTTTGGGGATCACTAATATTTGCCTGGCACAACAAAATTTATAACACTTGTCAGAAAAATCAGTAGTTAACATTGTGTTATTCTTTCATAATTAACTTTCATAAATGGCTATTACAGTTCGCATTCTTTCTGAGGTGTCTCCTGTGGCTCAGGACATCCCACAAGGCTCAGAACTAAAAGTATCGGTGTACTCTAGAGATTTGCAATGTGATTATCTCCTTGAGAGCAGATGAGTGGTTGTCACAATGCACCCACAGAAGACATACTCTTTTAGCAATTAAGTTCAGAACCCTCAACAACACCTCTGAGATCTGGGGACCTCTCCTGGATCAGATTACAACAAGGAACTTCAAAAGGCACAGGCTCTCCCACAGCAGCTGGCCTTGGAGCTGCAATCTATTTCACTAATCACCTCCACCAACTGCTCTGGATGCATCTGACACACCTACCCCAGAAGAATCTGTGTGACAAGTTTCACAGACTGAGGCATTTGACTTCAAAATAAGGATGTCTCCTGGAACTGGTTGTGGAACTCTCGGCTGGAGAGAACATATTGAGCCATAGTTCTCATGGCAATTTTTCTTTTTTGTTCTCTTTCATTCTTTTTCTTAGTTACAGGTTTCTAGTAGCCTAGAAAATTATCTTAAGCAAGAATAATGGGTATGAAACCACCCCTTGAAATGGGTTACTGTCCCAACCCACAGGACAGTCCACAGGGTTCCTGGTGCTACCTAAGAAGAAGTGGGGGTGGGGGTGAGGTGGGGGGGGATGGAGAGAGAAACACAAAGAGGCAGACAGCAAGTCAGTATTCTGATCAAACTGTCAAACTTTAATTTTCACACAAGGCATTATAAAGGCAAGCAAGCAGGTGTGGGGAGGTGTGAAGGGGGAAAATCATTGTATTCGGGGAACAATCTCAGGGGGCTTGCATCATTCGTCAGGAACAGTTTCTCAGAATTGTCTCTCAGGATCTCAGGAAGATTTGGCAGATGCAGTAGGAACTTGGCATCATATTTCAACCAAGAGGAGGTAAAGTGAAAAGGGGTTGCTATGGTAACCTAATGACAGGTGAGCTTCATTTGTTCCAGTCCACTTGGGTGAACTCTGTATGTACTGACCATCTTGCTTACTTGGCTAATTTTTAAACTAGTACATTTCCTTCAAAAAGTAGCCTAGAGAAAGCAAGCTGGAAATGGCTGAGAGGAGGGGGTTTTGAGATCTCTGTGAGAATGGCTCCTGGCAGGTTACTAACATGACCTTGTCTCCAGGGAAACCAACGCTTTACTTTTCAAATCGTTTACAAAATTATTATGATAGATAAAAACTTTCCCACCAATAAAATTTCATATGGCTACACGTGTGTCATTGGAGATGGGTTTTGGTATACAGTAAAGCCTTAATTAGAAAGAATTAAAATAGCTTAAATTTATGCTTTGAAGATTTATAAAAAAAATCAGGCATTAGATGTTAAGCAATAATTAACCATAGGGGCTGAAAAGTTAGCTCAGCGGTTAGGTTAAGAACACTGACCATAAAGGTTTACTAACTTGTCCTTGGGAATATACCACTAGTCTTGGATGACCACTGTATTAAACATATTGTTTTAGAATTGTTATATTTTTGATGATGATATTACCTGTTCTGTTTGTGATTCACCAAACGTAGTTTCAGAGTCATAATGCTTAGATGATTTTTGTATTTTACTTTGCCAAATAATTCTTGTTGGTATTCATCATTGTTTGCTGAATATGGCTTCTAAGAGTTGTGCATGTTTGGTTTAATGAATAAAATCCCATGCTTGAGAGCTACAAAACACACTCAGATTCAAACTGCCTCTGTGTTTGTTGCTGTTTGTCACCATCAAATCCTTACCCACCTCGACTTCCGAGAACCCTCATCCCAAGGACCCCCATACCTGGCTGGTGTGGTCCATGGCATTCATCAATCCCTCACCTAGTACATATGCTATCCTTCTCACACCAAGCTTAGCACACTTCCTTTTAGTGACCAAAGCCTTGTTCTCTAGGCAACAGAAGTACTTTATCCTACTACTGACCATGTCCATTTGAGATGTCGTCTAGGTGACTTCACTTCCAACACATAGAGCTTCAAGAACCTGGAAGTACTTGCTTCTAGTTCACATCTATTCAGCCTGCAGATTCTAGGATTTGTGGAAGCCACTAGATTCACTTGACACAACTTTGGAATGATGGAGAAAATGTCTTGTAGTCACCAGGCCCCAGGTGTTCCTCATGTGTGCAAAGCTCTAGGTGGGTTTTCACACATAACATACACATGTGCTGTGGATAGTGGCTCACCATCCTCTTACAGTGCATTCACAGTGGCATTTCAGCCACACTTACAACAGTGGATACTAACACTCTTCACCACAGTTAGGGAATATACTACCTGATTATGCTGTTAGCTGATTGGATGTTTGGTTGTGTAAATTGTTAATTAACACAAAAAATAGATGTGCTAGTTATATAATACTGCATAACAAGGACAGTCTAGATTTAGTGGTGTCAAATGGCATTGATAACTTAATAGTTTCTATGGATCAGGAATCCAGCTCTTGTTTACAAGGTCCTGTGACTCTGGGTCTGGCACCAAGCAAAAAGCCTGTGGTCTCCTACTGCAGAAGATCTGCTTCCAGCCAAAGCAATGGATGCTTTCCCAATACTCTGGTAGCTGCCTATGGATCACACATGGTAACCAAATTGGCAGTCAGAAATTTAAATTCTTCCTGACTAGGGGACCTGAGGAACATTCCTCCTGTCCATTCCCTAAGTTATTCACAACCTTTCAGGCTGAGGAGAGAGAGTTGAGAGGAGCTTCTGCTGGCCCCAGCCTCTGCATAGCTCTCTTCCCTCAGAGATCTGTGCTCTGGGTTCTTGTCTACCTTACCATCACCAGAATCAACTCTGTTTCACCAGATAAGGAGACTAATGACTCTGTTGGCTTCCATACACACGAGTAGGAATCATTCCAGACACTGTGTGTGGCAATCACAGAACCCATCCCACCAGCTTCCCTTCCACGGATCCCAAACTTGTACTTAGAATTAGGCTCACACACTATGTATCATGACCACAGGTAGAATCTCACAAATTTTCTTTAGCATCCTGTTGCCAGACTTCTCTAGCTACCCATCTAGCACACCATTTGTATAATATTTCATGAACTTGACTTGACTGAGACGAAACGGCTTTTCATGTCATTATTGGGAATATTGGTTAATCTTTTGGATTAACTTCGTGTTGTGTGATGGTTTTTTCCTTTAAACTTTAAATTTTTATTTTATGTGTGGATGGTTTGTCTATATGTAAGAATATACCACATGTGCACCTAGTGTCCACAAAGGCCAGGAGATGGCATCAAATCCTCTGGAACTGCAGTTACATGCAGTTGTGAGCCACAATGGGGTGTTGGGAATATGATTTGGGTCATCTGAAAGAGCAGTGGGTGCTCTTAAACATCCACTATCTCTCTAACACTTGATGTGTAGGGTTTTATAAATGGTTGATGATACTGTTTAACTCTTAATAATGTATGTTTCAGAAACTAGTGCCCTGTTTGTATCATAAATTTTTACAACCAGAATGTCTTATTTAATGTATTCAACCTTAACTTGTGTTCTCATTTTACAATGCTGGAGTGGAAACTAGAGCCTCGTGCATGCTGGGAAGCACTTCGCTGTTGAGTTGTCTTCCAAGGTTAGATGACTCCCTGTCAGGTACATGCACCCTATCCCAAGAACATGAAGACATGCTCTTTTGTGTTCCTTACATTTTACATTCAAGTCAAGATCATTGATCTACAGATGTTTTGATTTTTTGAGACCAGATTTCACGGTGTTGCCCAGGCTGGCTCTGAGCTCACAATCCTTTTGCTTAGCCATATGACTGCTGAGAACATGAGCTTATTCCTCTATCCTGTGTGAACCACCACCATCATCCCCCTTGCATTTCTGAGCCACATCTCCTTTTCTGGCTGACCTCATTCCAGCCTCTGCAGACTGTTCACCAGAAGAGTACTTCCTCTGTAGTTTGACTCTGTGGCCTTCTTGGTCTTGCTCAGGAAAAATTCTCTACAGAATTGATTTGGTACAATCTGTGGTTTAGCTGGTACCCTTATCAGAGCTGCTGCAGGATTGCCCACCCTTAAGGACTCTGCCAATCCATGTGTCACTCCTCAAACTAATCTTTTAGCTACCTTTTCTGTCAGACAAGTAGACAGAGCCACCAGAGAGAAGAACTGGTAAGGTTAAGTGAGACCAAACCCTGTGAAACTCACAATTAAGGTAGATGTGGGGCCAGCTCCCTGCCAATCTACCTGCTCTGGAACTCACTTAATCATGACACCCTACTGGGAGGACCATTGCAATCAGTCACTTAGCATAAAAACCTGGAATTCTCCATGTAATGAGGTATCTAAATAGGCTTGGGTGTTTAGCCACTGAGCTTCCCGTCCTGAGCATTCCTTCCCACAAAAAGTATTTAATTCCTGGCTCACCCTGAGGAAGGTGTATGCATTCACATTTATCATCAACACAGTTTGGATAAGCAAGGACCATCTCTTTCATCAGGGATTGCCACAGAGGGAAGGCCTTCATCATAAAGAGCAGTGCCTATGTCTCCTGGGGAAGGACTTCTTTATTCTACTCCATGCTCTCATACTTACGCACAGACTTGGCACCAAACTTGGCTCTGCCCCCACACCCAGGCTCTGTCATTCCCTTCCTACATGGCAGGTGGACGACCAGAGGGGAAGTGCTGACCTGGAACCCCCCATTCCCAACTCCAGGAAATATTCCAGCAGGACGTAAGTAAACAGGAAACTGGGAACCACAGGAAACTGGGACCACAGCAATCATCCCTGACTCACAGATTGAGACCAGCATTACAGACTGTGTTCTGCCTTTAATGAGCCACTGCCTGGCAATCTACTGTGTGTGTGTGTGTGTGTGTGTGTGTGTGTGTGTGTGTGTGTGTGTGTGTGTATTTGTGTCTGTGTATGTCTGTATATGTTTGCATGACTATGTGTGTGCCTGTGTATATATGTGTGCCTGTGTGTATCTATATATCGGTATGTCTATGTGTGTGTATCTGTATATTATTTTTGTTTGTGTCTAAGTATTGTGTGCTCCTTTGTGTATCAGTGCCTGTACCTGTACTTATGTATCTGTATGTATGTTTGTATCTGTATCCGCGACAGTTTATGATTTGCGTGTATCTGTATGTGTTTTTTGTTGCTGTTTATGATGGCTTGAAAATGATTGGTATAGGGAGTGGCACTATTAGGAGGCTTTGTTGGAGTAGGTGTGGCCTTGTTGGAGGAAGGATGTCATTGAGGGTGTGGTGTTGAAGACCCTCATCTTAGCTCTCTGGAAGCCAGAATTCTCCTGTTTGACTTTGGAACAAGATGTAGAACACTCAGATCTTGAAACACAAAGCCTGCCTGGAAGCTGCCATGCTCCCACCTTGATGATAATGGACAGAACCTCTGAACCTGTAAGCTAGTTCCAATTAAATATTGTCCTTATAAGAGTTGTCTTGGTCATGGTGCCTCTTCAAAGCAGTAAAACCCTCTCTAACATAGTGTTTTTATATGTACCAATATCTGTGTGTGTATCTGTGTATCTGTGACAATATCTGAAGATTCCTTATTCTATATCCCTCCTTCCTGATTCCAGTAGTTAATGAGTCCAATAACTTGAGACTTAGAATAATGGAATTTTTGCAATAAAAAAGCAGCTACACAGGCTGGGGAGATGGCACAGTGGTGCTGAGCATGTTTTTTTTTTTCCCCAGAGGTCTTAGGTTCAATTCGTAGCACACACATGACAGCTCACAGTTGTCTGTAATTCCAGTTGTATGTGATCTGACACCCTCACATATACATACACGCAGACAAAACACCAGTGCACATGAATATACATAAATTAAAAGCAGCTACAGTTAATGTCTAATGTCAACAGATGTATAGATAAACCCTCTGAATCTATCTTTGTTGACATTCTGGGGACATATAAAACATTATATTTTGTTGGCATACAGATGGTCCACCGAGCAGCCCAGGGCCTGGGGTCAGTCCAAGGCAAATGCAGGAATGCTACTATCAGAAACCTAGGCAATATAGTAGCATCTGAACCAAACTCTCCAACATCAGAAAGTCCTGATTATGCAAACACACCAGTAAAACAAGATTTGGATTTAAAATCACTGTTCATGATGCTGCTAGAACACAAAAAGGACATAAATGAATCTCTTAAAGAAATACAGGGGAATATGAATAAGCTAGAAACCCATATAATGGAAACACAAAAATCACTTAAAGAAATTCAGGAGAAAAAGTCTCAAGAGATAGAAGCCAATAAAGAAGAAACACAAAAAAACTTAAAAAAAATGCAGGAGAAAGTAAGTGAAACAGCAGAAGTCATGAAAGAGGAAACACAAAAATCTCTTAAAGAATCACAGGAAAACACAAACAAGTAAGTGAAGGAGCTAAGCAAAACCATCCAGGATCTAAAATCAGAAGTAGAAACAACTAAGAAATCACAAAGGGAGACAACTTTGAAGATAGAAAACCTTGAGAAGAAATCAGGGGCTATAGATGCAAATATCAACAACAGAATACACGAGATGGAAGAAAGAATCTCAGATGCTGAAGATACCATAGAAACCATGGACTCAACAGTCAAAGAAAATGCAAAATGCAAAAAGCTTGTATCCCAGAACATCCAGGAAATCCAGGACACAATGAGAAGACCAAACCCAAGGATTATAGGTATAGATGAGAGTGAAGATTTACAGCTGAAAGGACCAGCAAATATCTTCAACAAAATCATGGAAGAAAACTTTCCCAACTTAGAGAGATGCCCATGAATATACAAGAAGCCTACAGAACTTCAAACAGACTGGACCTGAGGAGAAATACCTCTCGTCACATAATAATCAAAATCCCAAATGTACTAAACAAAGAAAGAATATTAAAGGCAGCAAGAGAAAAAGGCCAAGTAACATATAAAGGAAGACCTATCAGAATCACACCAGATTTCTCACCAGAGACCATGAAAGCTAGAAGATCCTGGGCAGATCTCATGCAGACTCTAAGAGAACACAAATGTCAGCCAAGACTATTATACCCAGCAAAACTCTCAATCACAATAGATGGAGAAACCAAGATATTCCATGACAAAACCAAATTTACATAATATCTTTCTACAAACCCAGTTCTACAAAGAATAATAGGAGGAAAACTCCAATACAAGGAGGGAAACGACACCCTGGAAAAAGCAAAATAGTTACCTTCTTTCGTCAAACCCAAAAGAAGATAACCACTCAAATATAAAAATAAAATCGAAAATTACAGGAAGTAATAATCACTATTCCTTAATATCTCTTAACGTCAATGGACTCAACTCCCCAATAAAAAGACATAGACTAACAGACTGGATAAGGAAACAGGACCCTACATTTTGCTGCATACAGGAAACACACCTCAATGTCAAAGACAAAAACTACCTTAGAGTAAAAGGCTGGAAGACAATTTTACAAGCCAATTGTCTCAGGAAACAAGCTGAAGTAGCCATTCAGATAAAATTGACTTTCAACCTAAAGTCATCAAAAGAGATACAGAAGGACATTCTTGCTGGTCAAAGGAAAAATCCACCAAGAAGAACTTTCAGTTCTGAACTGTGAGAAGCCATTAGAGACCTCCACTTTAGCTGACAGGGCTAAGGCCCTGAGAAAAGCAAACAAGAGCCTCTCCAATGGGTATTTGTTTAGCCATTGTCTCGAGATAACTGCAGAATGATCCTGTCTGCGTCAACATCGACGACTCCGGGTATCTTCATCAGATAACCTCCTCACCTCCTGCCGTAATTGCCAGGAATACCTCTGCCCCTCTTTGTCCTTGCCTTGGGGTACTCCCCTCCTGAAAGCCTTAAAACCTGTGTACCCCAGAACATTAAACGAGGCTTTGACACAACTCAGAGTGACTCTGTCCTTCTTCGTGCTTGGCCTCCGTCCCTCTCTCCACCCCTTTTGACCCGCAGGTAGCACCCCTTCGGAACCCTGGAATAACTGACCCGCGGGACGGGTTACACTGAACATCTAAGCGCCAAATGCAAGGGCACCCTCATTCATAAAAGAAACTTTACTAAAGCTCAAAGCACACATTTCACCTAACACAATAATTGTGGGTGACTTCAACACTCCACTCTCCTCAATGGACCGATCAGGAAAACAGAAACTAAACAGGGACACAATAAAACTAATTGAAGCTTTAGACCAATTGGACTTGACTGATATTTATAGAACATTTCACTCTAAAACAAAAAAATATACCTTTTTCTTAGCACCTCAAGGTACCTTCTCCAAAATCGACCATATAATTGGTCACAACACAGACCTCAACAAATATAAAAAGATCGAACTAATCCCATGCCTCCTATCAGATCACTATGGAGTAAGAGTGGTCTTCTATGGCAACAAAAACAACAGAAAGCCCACATACACATGGAGGCTGAACAACAATCTACTCAATGCCACCTTGGCATACACTAGCAGCTTAACGACACACCTTAAAGCCCCGGAACAATAAGAAGCCAATTCACCCAGGAGAAGTAGAAGACAGGAAATCATCAAACTCAGGGCTGAAATCAGTCAAGTAAACAAAGAGAACCATACAAAGAATCAACAAATCCAGAAGCTGGTTTTTTGAGAAAATCAACAAGATAGATAGACCCTTAGCCAGACTGAAATGGGAAACTGGGGAAGACCCTTGAGGACATTGTTACAGGGGGAAAGTTCCTGAACAGAACACCAATAGCGTATGCTCTAAGATCAAGAATTAACAAATGGGACCTCATAAAATTACAAAGTTTTTGTAAAGCAAAGGATACCATCAAAAGGACAAATCGGCAACCAACAAATTGGGAAAATATCTTCACCAGCCCTACATCAGATAAAGGGCTAATATCCAATATAAACAAAGAACTCAAGAAGTTAGACCCCAGAAAACCAAATAACCCTATTAAAAATGGGGTTCAGAGTTAAACAAAGAATTCTCACTTGAAGAACTTCAGATGGCAGAGAAACATCTTAAAAAATGCTCAACTTCACTAGTCATCAGGGAAATGCAAATCAAAACAACCCTGAGATTTGACCTTACACCAGTCAGAATGGCTAAGATTAAAAACTCAGGAGACAGCAGGTGTTGGCGAGGATGTGGAGAAAGAGGAACACTCCTCCACTGCTGGTGGGGTTGCAAATTGGTACAACCACTCTGGAAAGCAGTCTGGCGGTTCCTCCGAAAACTGGGCACCTCACTTCCAGAAGATCCTGCTATACCACTCCTGGGCATATACCCAGAGGATTCCCCAGCATGTAATAAGGATATATGCTCCACTATGTTCATAGCAGCCCTATTTATAATAGCCAGAAGCTGGAAAGAACCCAGGTGTCCCTCAACAGAAGAATGGATGCAAAAAAATGTGGTATATCTACACAATGGAGTACTATTCAGCCATTAGAAACAATGAATTCATGAAATTCTTAGTCAAATGGATGGAGCTGGAGAACATCATACTAAGTGAGGTAACCCAGTCTCCAAAGATCAATCATGGTATGCACTCACTAATAAGTGGATATTAGCCTGGAAAACTGGAATACCCAAAACATAATCCACACATCAAATGAGGTACAAGAAGAACGGAGGAGTGGCCCCTGGTTCTGGAATTACTCAGTGTAGCAGTATAAGGCAAAACCAGAACAGGGAAGTGGAACAGGGGGAGGGAAGGGGGCTTATGTGACTTTCAGGGAGTGGGGGTCAGAAAAGGGGAAATCATTTGAAATATAAATAAAAATATATCGAATAAAAAATGTAGATTATAAAAAAAGAAAAAACATTATATTTTATTTGGTATGTAGATTTAAATTTATGTTGAAAATCAAAACATTTACTAATTCATCAAGACATTCATCCATTTGAAGTATAGCAAATTTACAGAGTTGTTCAATTATAAAAATCCAGATTGCGGATATTTCCATCACTTCAATGACATCCATACCCATTTTCAGTTAGCTAAGACCTTGATATAATCAATAATTTTGATAGGAGGTTTGAGACAGTGTCTCACTATGTACCTTGAAACTCACTATGTAAACCAGGCTGCTGTGTACTCCCCCAGTCTTTGAGCAGGGTTTTGGAACAAACCTAATGGCTAGGTACTACTACTCAGGCTTTGAAATTCTGGCCCATTGTTCTTCAAAGAACCTGCAGCTTCCTGTGAATACCTGAGAGCACCTGATTCTAGCCTGAGTCAGAGCACTCTAACACAATGGAATACTACTCAGCAATTAAAAACAATAAATCATTAAACTTTTAGGCAAATGGTTGAAACTGGAAAATATCATACTAAGTGAGGTAGCTCATACACAAAAGAACACACATGGAATGCAGTCACTGATAAGTGGATATTAGCCCAGAAACTCTGAATACCCAAGACACAATTCACATATCATTTCCAAGAAGAAGGAATGAGAAGGCCCTGGTCCTGGAAAGGCCTCATGCAGCATTGTAGGGGACTGCCAGGACAGAGAAGTGGGAAGGGGTGGATTGCCGAATGGGTGGAGGGAAGAGGTCTTATGGGACTTCTCGGGAGGGGGGAAACCAGGAAAGGGAAAATCATTTGGAATGTAAAGAAAGAATATAGAAAATAATAATTAAAAAAAAGATAAAAAAAAATCAAGGTGAAGTCCTTTGACCTGCCAGACCTACAGTTTACAGAATCAAGCAGGCTACCTGCTGAGCAGTGTGGAACAGTGGAGTCGCCACCCGCAGAGCAGACCTTTGACTTTGGCACAATGTTGAGAACAGTGCAGATGATGGAGGCCTGGCTTGTGAAGTTTCAGAGGGAAGATTAAAGTCTCTTATCAGGGCCATGTTTTGATTGTGAAGATTCTATGGTTTTTGTTAGCTGGGGCTGAAGAATCAGCTGTGATTAACAAGATAGCAGAATCACTAATGTGAACCTTTGTGTTACTGGGACTGTAGATGCTGGTTAGCTGGAGCTAAGAAATTAGCAGTGATTAAGAAAAGACCAGCATCACTGGGGCTAAATTTTCTGAGAAGTGTTTTCTGAGAGTACAGAGGCTGTGTTCCAGAGACAGTCAAAGTTGTAACTTGTGCTGTGTGGCTGAACTTGGTAATGTGTAAGTCAGCCAGGTGGTACTGGGTTTGAAGGCATGAAGGTGTCCTGAAGAGCAGTTGAGGCTCCACATTGTGAGAGGCTTTAAAAGGACATTGGTGAAGGTGCAGGTTCAGCTGCAATTGATGGCACAGAACTGAAGGGTCATGCAAGTGATTTGAGGCTTGGCACCATGAAGAGAGCCTCTGAGAAGCTATTGGTGAAGCCTAGTTACAGAGGAAGAAAACAGTGTTTTGGAGGTGCCAGTACCATGAACTGACCACCAAGAACAGCAGCAGCAATGAAATTCAGGCAGCTAGAGGCTAGAAGACAGGGTGTGTGCTACAAAGGGCGGGGCTAGAGAAGTGACCCAAGCCCTTGGAATATTCTAGAAGATTGTGAGTAGATCCCAGACATTGGAAAATTGGAAAATGATTTTGCTTTTGATTGTGCTTATGCCCTGATATTTTTCTCTCTTGAAGGAAGAAAGTATTTTAGTGGAGCCCACAGTGAAGAGACTATTAATTGCAAAAAGACTTTGACTTTTAAAAGAGATTAGATATTATAAAGGGATTAAAATGTTAAGAATTTGCAGACTGGGACTTTTAAAGTTATTTAGATCTTGGGGATGAATAAAAAAGTAAGGGTTGAGGCTTAATAGTGATGTGTTTGTGTGTCAAATTGACAAGGGGTCAATTGAACTGGCTGCTTTTGTGTGTCAACTTGACACAAGCTGAAGCTATCACAGAGAAAGGAGCTTCAGTTGAGGAAGTGCCTCCATGAGATCCAGCTCTGAGGCATTCTCTAAACTAATGATCAAGCAGGGAGGGCCCTCTTGTGGGTGGTACCGACTCTGGTCTGGTAGTCTGGGTTCTATAAGAAAGCAAACTGAGCAAGCCAGGAGAAGCAAGCCAGTAAGTAACATCCCCCCTTGTTTTTTGCATCAGCTCCTGCTTCCGGACCTGCTTGAGTTCCAGTTTTGACTTCCTTTGGTGATGAACAGCTGTGTGGAAGTATAAGCTGAATAAACCTGTTGCTTCCTAACTTGCTTCTTGGTCATGTTTGTGCAGGAATAGAGACTCTGTCTAAGACAAATAGTTTATTTACATTTCAAATGTTATTCCCTTTCCTGGTTTCTCCTCCAAAAATCCGCAATCCCATCCCCACTGCCCCTGCACACCAACCCACTCACTCCTGCTTCACCTTCCTGGCATTCCCCTATACTGGGGCATCTAGTCTTCTCAGAACCAAGGGCTTCTCCTCCCTTTGATGTCCAACAAGGCCATCCTCTCCTACATATGAAGCTGGAGCCATGGGTCCCTCCATG
This sequence comes from Apodemus sylvaticus, assembly GCF_947179515.1. Classification (NCBI taxonomy): domain Eukaryota; kingdom Metazoa; phylum Chordata; class Mammalia; order Rodentia; family Muridae; genus Apodemus; species Apodemus sylvaticus. Next base: position 72,445,118 of record NC_067485.1, on the reverse strand, counting down.
TGTACTCTTTGGTTGGTAGTTTAGTCCCTGAGAGCTCTGGGGGGTATTGGTTGGTTTATATTGTTGTTCCTATGGGGCTGCAAGTTCCTTCAGCTCCTTTGGTTTTTATCTCTAGCTCCTCCATTGCAGACCTTGTGCTCAGTCCAATGGATGGCAGAGAACACCCACCTCTGTATCTGTCAGGTACTGGCAGAGCCTCTCAGAACACAGCAATATCAGGCTCCTGTCAGCAAGAGCTTGTTGGCATCCACAATAGTGTCTGGGTTTGGTGATTGTATATGGAATGGACCTTCAGGTGGGGCAGTCTCTGGATGGTCTTTCCTTCAGTCTCTGCTCCACACTTTGTCTCTGTATTTCATCACATGGGTGCTTTCCCCCCTTCTAAGAAGGACTAAACAGTTTTGTTGGAGATAATCTCTTCTAATGTGCTATTAATGCTTCTGAGTACCAGTGAAATCAAGCCACCTAGTTACTTGTTTGATCTAAAACTAGTTCATTGCATGTGTGTATGTAAACAAACTAATATCGGAGACCCCAAATGATTCCTAATTTGGCCAGTGTAAGCCAATTCTTGCCAGATCATTTGGACCCAGATACTAGGAAGCAAATATAAAGAAGATGGATGTATGGGCATGAGGCATAGAGTCAGGTGGTGGTCCAAAGGGAAATAATGTCCCTTTAAATTTTAAGAGTATAAATTTTCCTTCTAGGAACTTACAGAAGAAAAGAACCTTTATCTTAACTCAAGGAAGAATTAAGCTAAAACCCAAATCACCTGCCCAGTGGCAAGACAGAATCCTCTGATCAAAGGGAATGAATCCAGGACATTGTACAAAGCTTGGTAATACTCTGCCACTCTGCTCTTAGTACGTAATTTTAAATATTTTATGTGTGTGTGTGTGTGTGTGTGTGTATGTGTGTGTATGTGAAGATGCAGTGTAATGTTTGTATGGATAACACAGGATAACCCAGAGAACACAGTTTACTCCTAGCATGAGAGTTCTAGAGGCCAAACTCACTTTACCAGGCTTGGAGGCAACAGCCTCATCTACAGAGATACCTCATGGAAATCTGAAAAGAATTTCTCCCTATCTTCTCAAAATTCAGACCACCGTAGAAATAATGTGAGCTCATTTTACTTGAGCAAGTATGGTCAAGTATAACAAAGCTCAGTTGATTTTCTTCTTTGTTCATCATTTTGTGTCCCTGATAGAATTATGTGTTTGAAGACATTGGCTGTGAAAATTCTTAAATATTTTAACTAAACTGTCATGCAACAGTCCCAGATAAAAGATCTCTCTAGAATAAGAATTGTAATAAAAATGGTTTGTATGGCAGAGAGAATACATCATTCAATTGTCAAATTATTGATTAGCATGTATGGGATTTTCATACACATACGCACATACACAAACACACACACACACAATTTACATTAAAATGTTTATGTCTCTAGAATAACTTGATGTAGTGACATGTGCATATAATCGTAGCACTCAGGGACCTGAAGCAGAAGAACCATGACCAAAGCAACTCCTATAAAGGCAAACATTTCATTGGGCTGTCTTAAAGTCTCAGAGATCAGTTTTGTCATAATTGTAGGGGGAAGTTTCATGATATACAGGCATACATGTTGCTGGAGGAGCTAAGAAGTCTACATCTTGATCCAAAGGCAGCCAGGGTGAGACTTTCATCTGCATGCAGGAAGGTGGATGCTCTCTTTCACACTGGTCAGACCTTGAGCATTAGAACTCAAAACCTGCCTACACACTGTCACACTGCTTTCAACAAGACCATACCCGTTCCAACAAGATCACAACTCCTAATAGTAGCATCCTTTATGGGCCAGGCATCCAAACACATGGATTTATGGGGGACAAACATTTTCAGACCACAAAAATTCTTTAAAATAATGTGCCTCCTAGAGCTGCCTTCAGTCTTCTGTTCTCAAGATGTAACTCTTCCTCTGGCCTCTGCTCCATGGCTTCTTTACCTCTCCCTCCTAGCCTGGGGGTGTTCCAGAGTAGTTGATCAGGAGTATAGAAACTATCACTGGTTTCTAGTTTAGACCCAATAAATGGGACCATTGTTTCATTGGAGTCTTCAATGTGGGTTCCATACTCATGTGAAGTGCTAACAACTTAGCAGAGTCTGTGATACTGTAAGAAGAAAGGGACTTTACATTTAAAGAATTCAGCATAAACTGTCCTGGGTATCATCCCTCTACTGCAACTGCTCCTCTGTCAACACACTTATCTCTTTGTAGCTTTTCAAAGCCTCTGAGAATTATAAGTGAGGAATTTCTGAGTTGAAGGATTTCAGCGTAAATGCCCCACAAGTCACCAATCACTATTTTCATGTGATATGATTTTTTCTTCTAAATATAAAAATTGAAGCCTCTCATATTAAATTAGGTGGCTATAGCCTCCATCAAAGCTGCAGTAGAGCTTTTCAGATGTGTTAATATAGTTAAAGCTTTTAATAGAAATCTCAGTAGCTCAATATGGCCATGAAATCATGATGAGTGGAGGGCAGTTCTATAGTCATAAGAAAATCTTAAACAGGAAATTATAGAGCATTCAGCATAGTTGCTCATGTAATTGGAAGGATTACCTAAAATACGTAGTCTCTGTCTTCTCTACAATTTGTAACCTCCTTCTTAAAACAGTATTTATTTATTTATTTATTTATTTATTTATTTATTTAATATTAAAGACAGTGTTTGCTGAATTGTTTGGTTTTTATTTTTTTTATTTTTTCCATTACTTATTCACTTTACATCCAGGCAGACCTCTTTCCCCAAGTACCCCTTACTTACAGCCCCTTCCATATCCTCCTTTCCTCTGAGAAGGGGGAGATCCCTCCTGAGTTGCAAACCACCATGACACATCAAGTCACTACATTCCTAGGCACATCCTCTCCCACTGAGGCCACACAAGGGAGCCCAGTTAGGAGAACAGGGCCCACAGACTTTCAGAAGACCCAGGGACACTCTTGTACCATTTATTCATGGACCTTTATGAAGCCTAAGCTGTATATCTGCTGAATATGTGTAAGAAGCCTAGGACCAGTCCTCTCTGCATGGTGGTTTAGTTTCTATTTGCTCGTTGAATTGCCCTCCCAAAATAAAGTAAATTGTATTTGATGCTACTTAAATTTTGGGGCCTGGAAACAACACAGTCAGCTGCCATGACATAATGTCAAGGAAACCTTTTAAACCTAACTCCAATGCATTCCTTCCCCCCCGCCCATAGAAAATTTGCTGATATAGCCTATTACCATCTTTGTGTGTTAAAAGCTTGGCTTTCTGCAGTTTTCTAGGATTGCTGATTAAGCTCTGCTTAGAGCTATCTAGACATTTTGTAATTTTTATCTGTAAACATTGCATTTCTTCCCCAAGGCAGTGTTTGGAAATCAAAGCAGTTAGGTTTATATCAGCCTAGTCTACAGAGTGAGTTCTAGGACAGCCAGGGCTACACAGAGAAACTTGGTCTTGAAAAACCCAAATAAATAAAAAATAAAAAAATAAGAATTGATATCTTTTTATACATATGTGCTTGTTAATAATTTTATACAATGTAGATAGAATTTTAAACTCAATATTTGTACTGAAAACACTATTGAAATTATTTGATAATTGATTTTACATTTTTTGGTATTTTGTATTAATCTTACAAAAAATGAAGATAGATCTTAAAGAGAGCAAATCCATGGAGTTCCTAACTGATGTTTTATAAGCATTAGGGATGATGTTGGGAAGGTATTTCACATTTCATTGTGACTTCACTTGGTGACTAATGGAGACTTTTAAGTAAGTTTTCCTCCATTGTTAAGTGGATGCAGCTACAAATGCTTCAACAGAATTAATGTGAATAATCACCCATCATGCTGACAAGGATGCTCTGAATACATCTCGCACATGCTAAGTGTGCATTTTCATCACGATCTACTTCTTTAGGTATCTATAGTAGTTTATAGCCATGTCTTCAGATTTTAAGCAATGTAGAAGGTATGTATATGGGACAATATCTGACATTCCTTCTGTGCTCTTGGTCACAAGAAACTAGCAAAATACACACACAGTAAGAAGCATGAGGTGAGGGAAACATAAGCACTGTCCTGTGACTCTCTACACTTCATGTGGTGAGCCCAACTGAAGAAGGCCCTCTGCCTTGGCCTTTTCCCCAGGCTCTTTAACACTCTACAGCTCCCTGATATTTCTGGGGTAGAGCCAGTTTTCTTGGCTTTCAAACCATAGATTATTGAGGAGATCTTTCAAAATGTTCTCTGCAGTGTTCTAGGCCTAGAAAGACAGACTTCCAAGTGTTCAGTGAGCCACCAAGCATGTAGCTGGGCTTCACAGACAGGGTGATGCTCTGGGACACTCTCAAAAGGGTATCATGAGTGAATACCAAGTTCACACTAGATACTTACTCATAGGAGGGCCACAGGTGTCCTTACATGTAATTTCAAACACCTGTACTACTCAATCCTGAAACCACCTCACTGCACATTTTGATGGCTTTTTATACCTGCTGTCACCCCTTTGAATCTCCACTAAAGTGAGGATAGTAGCTGAAACTGGCCTCACTACACTCTCACAGCTGGATCTTGAAATCTTGTTCTCCACTCTAGGTGGTCCCCCAGCCTGTCCCTTTCAGAGACAGTGCCAGTATGTCACAGATGCAATAGAGTCAGGACAAGATGTCCTCAATATTCATACCATTCTGGAAACACACTAAGTATGTCTTCATGCTGACTTAGCTGATGTCTTGAAACCACCCTGTGTGCTCTTCACCTTGCAGCCAAGATAAAATTATGGCAGTGCCTTTTGTATCTGGAGATCTAGTGTAACTCCAGCATCCAGAGTCTAAATGACAGGTATAGAGCTCAGTTGTCTACAAAAATGAGCTAACCAACTCTCTGTCCTTGTGGAGCAGGCACAGTTGTCCCTAGGGACAATGAATATAGATAGCAGAGCCTCACTTCTCGTTGCCAGCTGTTCTTTTGCAGTGCCAGGCAGCCTTCTTCCTCAATTATCTGAGGTGTGGCAGGCACCATGGTCACCCCCTTGGTTCACTTGCAGTCAATAAAATGTGTACTTTCTGTGATGTAATTCTATCCCCCTTGCTGGATGGAGGCTGCCAAGTGAGTGTCACCAAGCCTGCATGGTGCTGACCCATTCTTGTGCAGCTCCATCTTGTCTCCACTGAGGCTCAAGAAAGTAGCACTACATTAAGGCAAAGCCTGGTTTTTATATTACTTGGTAAAAAACATATTCCAGAATGTCTCCCAGCATCCTTATCCTGGCCTTGGAATTTTCACCTTTCACTGGGTTGCACTGGAAACTACAGCTGGCTCTGCTCTACTTTCCTCCTAGGATTGATCTCACAGAATCCAAGCTGTCCTTGAAGTCCCTATACCAGTGAGAATGCCATGGAACTCTTCTTCCTGCCTCCACAGATCGAATGGCGGGCCACAATCTAATCAGACCTACTGATAAATGCAACTTCACAGATAATTTGAATTACTGGGCCAGGCATGGCTGTATCCCCTGTAGTCCAGGGGAATGAGGGATATAAGCAGGTAATTCATATCACGTCCTAGGTCCACATGCTCTATGCTGAGTTTTAGGTCATCCAGTGCTTATATATCCCGAGTCTTTTTTTCAAAGGTAATGCTACCTAATATTCTACTGTTTTCTTTTTATCCTATATATTGGGTATATTCTTATATTTTTTTAAGTATTTTGTTATATAATTTCATAATATATGTATAATATATTGTAGTCATTTTATGCCTTTTCCCTACCAACTCTCTCATCCTATCAGATCCTCCATATTCTTACCATTATATTCGGTGTGACCCACAGGTTATTTACTGAATGCTGAGAAACTTACCTGTGACTTCTCAGCTGGGAAGAAAGGACACACCCTCAACAATTTTGATCTAGAGTTTTCATCGAAATAGAACTACATTACTTTGCCCTCTTTTGTCCCTCCAGCCCCTTCATGTTGCATTTCTCTAACCCCTCCAACGTTCCCCAACTCTTTATTGTAGGCATTCTCCTTTGTTATTGGTTGTTTCCAGAAGTACAAATGATAAGATGTTCATTCTAGAACCAGAGGGAAATTGCATCCCTGTGCTCATCAAATGGACAACTGGTACCTTTGCTTTGCTCAGAAAGCATGATTTTTAGGAGTGTTTTTAAATTATAACTCCATGGAGATACTTGGAGAAACACCATCAGAGTCTAAACTCCAAACTGTTTAAATTGTGTGTGTGTGTGTGTGTGTGTGTGCTGGAGATTAAACATGGAGTCATACGTATGCCTAGCAAGCATGCTGTCAGTGAACTAGGTTTAAATTACATAGAAACACTTTACAGCATTTTCTTTTGTGCTTGACTTGTTTTGTGTTGCTTTATTATCTGACAACAAAGGTAAGAGCCTAGGTAACAGCTTGGAACTTCTATAGAAGTGTTTGTAGAAGATGCACTCTGTCACTGGTGGACATAAAATTACATGGAATCAGTGTTCTCTGCTTGCTTCCACTGGAATCTTGAGTTCTAAGCACATAGAGAGACTCAGTAACCATGAAATCAGAGATTGCCATGTGACTCATCAAGAACTGCAGAATCTTTGTTTGAGATACAGAACAAGAGTAGATAATATGTAGGGTCATGTGACATGTCTAGTGACAGGTGTTTCTTTAGTTCCTGCATTTATCTCCTACAATGGTGCCTTGAGAGAGAAATGTCCTGAGAGGCTCAGGCATTTGAACACATAGTGCCAGGTAAAGGTGCTGTTTGGGAGGTTTGGAAACTTTGGCATATGGAGCCTTGCTGGAGGACATCAGTAAGGGTAATCTTTAATAGTTTATAGCTTTGTCTCATTTCCAGATTTCTTTCAATTCTTTCCACAAAGAGTTAAAGTTTTGCTCTGTTAGCTTCGTGATGCTGTCTTGCCTCCTTCAACATTATGGACTCTCACTCTGGAAACATAAAGCACAAGTTATTTTAATCATGATGATACGTCACAGAAACACAAAATAACTAGCACACCTATCTACAATAGTTTTACTGAAAACACACACTACTGCATATATTTGAAGGCTCAGAAAACTCAAACCAGTGTTGACATTTCATAAATGCAGCTTCTGTTCCATGACTAGAAGACACTGTCTTACAGCAGACTTCCTGGTCATCTGACTCTTACAGTGATTTTTTCCCTCTTTTGTGGTATTCCCTGAGACTTAGGTATAGGAGTTGTGTTAGAGATGTACAGTTTGGGATTACATACCCCAGTCACTTATTCTCTCCAGTTTGGAAAATTGTAAACTTCAATTATAGTCTCCATCTGCTACAAAAAGAAGCTTCTTTGATGAGAGCTGAGGGCTATGCTCACCTGTGTATTAAAGGACAAGTAGAGCATGACAAATACGAAGGGAAGTACTCTCACCCAGCCATTGAATTGAGCACAGGGTCCCCAATGATGGAGGTAGAGAAAGGACCGAAGGAGCTGAAGGGGTTTGCACCAGAGGAACAACAACATGAGGCACCCAGTACTCCCAGAGCTCCCAGGGACAAAACCATCAACCAAAGAGTGAACATGGAGTTTCCCATGGTCGCAGACACATTGGCAGAATAGGATGGTCTTGTTAGGCACAAAAGTAAGGAGAGGCCTTGGTCCTGGAAAGACTTGATGCTGTAGTATAGAGGAATACCAGGACAGGGAAGCAGAGGTTGCTTGATTGTGGAAGGGGTGATCGCTTATGGGATATTTGGAGGAGGGGGGACCAGGAAAGAGGACATTTGAAATGTAAATAAAGAATATATCTAACTTTAAAAAAACAGGTTAACAGTTACAATCAAAATAAATGCATTGAAAAAAAGAAAAGGGCAATAACAGGCTTTATTTTCCCGTCTATGACTCTCCAAGCAGTCATAATTGGGCTAGGTTTGCAGTGCTCTATATCAACTTCCTTCTATTAGTTGGTCTGAAATACAATTCAACAACTATTGGTCACCCTCAAGATAAAAATAACAGCATTGTACCTCTGTGTTGTCTGGCCAGGCTAATCATTGTTGAGGTTCATAGAATTTACAGCTGGGGTGGATCTTTGATTACTTTTCCCATTTGGCAGCTTATTTATTAGCTCCTTCCAATACTGTGAGAGCTTGTCTACAAGGAGAAGGTTTATACATCAATTCTAATTTGAGTCCTCAAATTCCTGTGACTAAAGTGTGTGGTCCTTTTAGCAACTGGATCGTTCCTTCATGTTCTGGTATTCAATGTTGATTGGATAAATTGTTCCAGGAGTCTCTCAGCTCCTTCCTCTGACCAGCAGCACAAATTGGGTTTACCATGGCACCATGATTTTTATTAGTCTGTGACTATTAGTGGAATCATTATCACCACATGTAGCATAACTCAATATAAACTCCATATACAAACATACATAGTAGATCTATTTGTCAGTAATAATATAAAACAATATTTCCTTATGGCTGTTTCAACCATCCTTAATTTTGTTCATCTGTCCTTCCAGCCTCTCCTTTTGCATTACTCTTCCTCTGTCCTCCCCAATTAGAGCCTCTTCCTTTTTTTCCACATCTCTCTTCATAGCACCTGTGTTCTACTATTTCCCTCTAGTGCTCCTCTTTCCCTATGTTTCTCTTTAATTCCCTGGCTTCTGCCTTTGCTTCAAGTTATAGGATCACATCTCTAGAAGCGGTGTTGAGACACACAAATAAGGGAAAAATATAGCTTTTTCCCTCTGGGTCTGGGTGACCTCACCCAGTATAATGTTAGACAACTTTGACCATAAAAATTTCAAGTGAGAGTTTTACCTTGTATAGAACTGTAGTACATTTTCAAGACTCTCATTAGCCAGGCAGGAAGAACAAATTTTTTTTATGTTGCATGTAGCTTTCCATGAATTTGATTCCAACACATAGGGAAAAATGTTAAATGCCAGTTAGCAGAATGAAATATATACATATAAATGTACTGGTGACCTATGTGTTCATTATCATATATTCTAATTTTTTAAAAAATAAAACTAATAAGAACTTTGTTACTGAGTATTTTTGCATCAATGTTCATAAGGGAAATTGGCCTGAAGTTCTCTTTCTTTGTTGGATCTTTGTGTGGTTTTGGTATCAGCGTAATTGTGGCTTCGTAGAAGGAATTGGGTAGTGTTCCTTCTGTTTCTATCTTGTGGAATAGTTTAAAGAGTATTGGTGTTAACTCTTCTTTGAAGGTCTGATAGAATTCTGCACTGAAACCATCTGGTCCTGTGCTTTTTTTGGTTGGAAGACTTTCTATGACTCCTTCTATTTCTTTAGGCATTATGGGACTGTTTAGATGGTCTAGTTGGTCCTGATTTAATTTTGGTATTTGGTATCTGTCAAGGAAATTGTCCATTTCCTCCAGATTCTCCATTTGTGTTGAGTACAGGCTCTTGTAGTAGGATCTGATGATTTTTTGGATTTCCTCAGTTTCCATTGTTATATCTCCCTTTTCATTTCTAAGTTTGTTAATTTGGATACTTTCTCTGTGCCACCATGTAATAAGGATACATGCTCTACTATGTTCATAGCAGCCCTATTTATAATTGCCAGATGCTGGAAAGAACCCAGGTATCCCTCAACAGAAGAGTGGATGCAAAAAATGTGGTATATCTACACAATGGAGTACTATTCAGCCATTAGAAACAATGAATTCATGAAATTCTTAGGCAAATGGATGGAGCTAGAGAACATCATACTAAGTGAGGTAACCCAGGCTCAAAAGGTGGATCATGGTATGCACTCACTAATAAGTGGATATTAACCTAGAAAACTGGAATACCCAAAACATAATCCACACATCAAATGAGAATGAGGTACAAGAAGAAAGGAGGAGTGGCCCCTTGTTCTGGAAAGACTCAGTGAAGCAGTATTCGGCAAAACCAGAACAGGGATGTGGGAAGGGGTGGGTGGGAGGACAGGGGAAGAGAAAGGGGCTTATGGGACTTTTGGGGAGAGGGGGACTAGAAAAGGGGAAATCATTTGAAATGTAAATAAAAAATTATATCGAATAAAAATAAAAAAAAGAAAAAAAAAGAACTTTGTTACTGCTAGCTGGTCTGCTCTCTTGGAGTCACTATATCCTGTACTAGCCCAGAAGATCCTCTGTATTCAAGGCAGTTTGTAAAAACCCTCCAGAAGTCCCACAACTGCTGCTGGAAGCCCAGTAGACTCTGAACCCATTAATACCAAGCCCCTGCCCCTGCCAAATCCCCCTCCTCTTCTGTACAGTTCTATCTGCTGGGGAAGTCTGCTAGCTAGTCTGCTCTCCTTGAGACACCATACCCTGAACCAGCCTAAAAAGATGTACTTCACTCAGAGCATTTGGGCAACTGACACTCCAGACTGAGACATCCAAGGAGAACTGCTGCACACAGAGCAACTGGCATCCCAGGAGATCTGCTACACACAATGCAACCAAGAAACTGATCATGCATGTCTGCTCCCCTGAAGATACCACAATTTGAAGGCAGCTCAGGAGCTCTTCTGTACACTGGGGAAATGGGCAAAAGACATCAGAGTCTGAAGACCTCCTGGAGGCTCTGTGGCATGCAGGGAAACTGACCAAACAGACTGAAAGCCTCCCTGGAATTCTGCTAAACACAGGGAGACAGAAACCACAGTCAGAAGAGACCCTTAGGGAGTATCTTCACACAATACAACAGTGTGACTGCTCCTCTGAAGACCCAAAAGTCTGAAGGCCTTCCAGGAGATCTACTGCAGCCAGGGCAACAGATTAGCAGCTTCTTTGCCCCTCTGAAGAACCTCCAGTTGGAAGGCCCCATAGGTGGTCTGCTGCAACCAGGGTCACAGACCTACCAGAAGACCTGAAGGAACCCAGGGACGAAAGAGGCAGACTCCAGACACAGTTGACCAAACTAGCAAAGACCAGGGACAACCAGATGATGAGAGGCAAGTGCAATACTGTAAGCAACAGAAGGCCGTATATGTAGGCATCATTAGAACCCAGTTCTCCCACTACAGCAAGTCCAGAATATACAACACATCTGAAAATCAGGAAGCTGACAAAAAATCCTATCCCTTAAAGATAATAATCCTTTAAGGATGATACAAATAACTCACTAAAAGAAATACAGGATAATACAATCATAGAGGTGAAGGAGTTGAACAAAGTAGTCCAAGACCTAAATGTGGAAATAGAAACAATAAAGAACACACAAATGGAGGCAAACATGGAAATGTAAAACCTAGGAAAGAGGTCAGGAATTACAGATGCAAGTATCAACAACAGAATATAAGGGACAGAAGAGAGAATCTCAGGTGTAGATGATACCATAGAAGAGATTGTCACAACTGTCAAAGAAAATTCAAAACATAAAAAACCTCTAAGCCAAAGCATCCAGGAAATTCAGGACACAATGAAAAGACCATGTCTAAGAATAATTAGAATAGAGAAGAACGATGATTCCCAGCTCAAAGAACCTGAAAATATCTTCAACAACATCATTTTGTTGAAGCCAGAAAGGTACAAGAAGCCTATAGAACACCAAATAAATGAGACCAGAAAAGAAAATCCTCTCATCACATAATAATCAAAACATTACACTACAAAAGCCAGAAGAACCTGGTCAGAGGTCATGTAGAACACAAATGCTAGCCCATGCTACTATACCCAGCCAAACTCTGAATCAACACAGATTGAGAAAACAAAATATTCTAGGACAAAATCAAATTCAGACAGTACCTATCTACCAATCCAGGCCTACAAAGGATCCTAAAAGGAAAACTCCAACACAAGGAAAGCACCTACACCAAAGAAAAGAAAAGATAAGATATTAAGCATCTTAGAGCAAAGCCAAAAGGAAAGAACCACAAGCACATAAAGCCACCTATGAAAACAAACATATCAGGAAACAACAGTCATCTGTCTTTAATATCTCTCATTATTAATGGACTCAACTCACCCACATAAGCTAACAGATGCACAAACAAGATCCAGCATTTTTCTGCATATAAGAAACATAGCTCAATAACAAAGACAAACACTATTTCAGAGTAAAAGGATAGAAAAACATCTTCCAAGCAAATAGCCCCAGAAAACAAGTCATCTTAACACAATAATTGTGGGTGACTTCAACACTCCACTCTCATCAATGGACTGATCAGGAAAACAGAAACTAAACAGGGAGACAGTGAAACTAATTGAAGCTTTGGACCAATTGGATTCAATATATATATATATATATATATATATATATATATATATAGAGAGAGAGAGAGAGAGAGAGAGAGAGAGAACTTTTTATCCCAAAGCAAAAGAATATACCTTTTTCTCAGCACCTCATGGAACGGTCTCCAAAATCAGTCATAAAGTTGGTCACAAGACAGACCTCAACAAATATAAGAAGATTGAAATAATCCCATGCCTCCTATCAGATCACTATGGAGAAAAAGTGGTCTTTAATAACAATAAAAACAACAGAAAGCCCACATACACATGGAAACTGAGCAATACTCTATTCAATGATAACTTGGTCAAGGAAGAAATAAAGAAAGAAATCAAAGATTTTTTAGAATTTAACAAAAATGAAGGCACAACATACCCAAATCTATGGGACACAATGAAAGCAGTGCTAAGAGGAAAACTCACAGTTTTGAGTGCCTCAAAAAAATTGGAGAGAGCATACACTAGAAGATTAACAGAACAACTGAAAGCCCCGGAACAAAAAGAAGCTAATTCACTGAGGAGGAGAAGAAGACAGGAAATCATCAAACTCAGGGTTGAAATCAATCAAGTAGAAACTAAGAGAACCATACAAGAAATCAAGAAAACCAGGAGCTGGTTCTTTGAAAAAATCAACAAGATAGATAAACCCTTAGCCATACTAACCAAAGGGCACAGAAACAGTATCCACTTTAACAAAATTAGAAATGAAAAGGGAGATATTACAACAGAAACTGAGGAAATTTAAAAAAAATCATCAGATCCTACTACAAAAGCCTGAACTCAACACAACTGGAGAATCTGGAGAAAATAGACAATTTCTTAGACAGATAAAAAATATCAAAATTAAATCAGGATCAAATAGATCATCTAAACAGACCCATAACCCCTAAAGAAATAGAAGGGGTCATAGATAGCCTTCCGACCAAAAAAAGCACAGGAACAGATGGTTTCAGTGCAGAATTCTATCAGACCTTCAAAGAAGAGCTAACACCAATACTCTTCAAACAATTCCACAAAATAGAAACAGAAGGAACACTACCCAACTCCTTCCATGAAGCCACAATTATGCTGATACCAAAACTAAACAAAGATCCAACAAAGAAAGAGAATTTCAAGCCAATTTCCCTTATGAATATCGATGCAAAAATACTCAATAAAATTCTTGCCCACCAAATCCAAGAACACATCAAAACGATCTTCCACCATGATCAAGTAGGCTTCATCCCATAGATGCAGGGATGGTTCAATATAAGGAAATCCATCAATGCAATCCACTACATGAACAAACTCAAAGAAAAAAACCACATGATCATTTCATTAGATGCTGAAAAAACATTTGACAAAATTCAGCATCCTTGAATGCTAAACGTATTGAAAAGGACAGGAATTCAAGGCCTATATCTAAACATAGTAAATGCAATATACAGAAAACCGGTAGCCAACATAAAATTAAATGGAGAGAAACTTGAAGCAATCCCATTAAAATCAGGGACTAGACAAGGCTGCCCCCTCTCTCCATATCTTTTCAATATAATTCTTGAAGTCCTAGCTAGAGCAATTAGACAACATAAGGAGATCAAAGAGATACAAATTGGAAAGGAAGAAGTCAAACTATCACTATTTGCAGACGATATGATAGTATACTTACGTGACCCAAAAAAACACTACTAGAGAACTCCTACAGCTGATAAACAACTTCAGCAAAGTGGCTGGCTACAAAATCAACTCAAGCAAATCAGTAGCCTTTATATACTCAAAGGATAAGCAGAAGCAGACTCAGAAAGAAATTAGGGAAATGACACCTTTCACAATAGCCACAAACAGCATAAAGTATCTTGGGGTGACTCTAACCAAACAAGTGAAAGACCTATATGACAAGAACTTCAGATCTCGGAAGAAGGAAATTGAAGAAGATCTCAGAAAATGGAAAACTCTTCCATGCTTGTGGATTGGCAGGATTAATATAGTTAAAATGACCATCTTGCCAATGGCAATCTACAGATTCAATGCAATCCCCATTAAAATCCCAACTCAGTTCTTCATAGAGCTAGAAAGAGCAATTCTCAAATTCATCTGGAATAACAAAAAACCCAGGATAGCTAAAACTATTCTCAACAGTAAAAGAACTTCAGGGGGTTTCAGTATCCCAGACCTCAAACTTTACTACAGAGCAATAGTGATAAAAACTGCATGGTACTGGTACAATGTCAGGCAAGCAGATCAATGGAAGAAGATTGAAGACCCAGAAATGAATCCACACACTTATGGTCACTTGATCTTCGACAAAGGTGCTGAAAGCATCCAGAAAAAAAAAGATAGCCTCTTCAACAAATGGTGCTGGTTCAATTGGAGGTCAGCATGCAGAATGCGAATTGATCCATTCCTATCTCCTTGTACTAAGCTCAACTCCAAATGGATCAAGGACCTCCACATAAAACCTGACACACTGAAACTAATAGAAAAGAAACTGTGGAACACTCTTGAGGACATGGGCACAGGGGAAAAGTTCCTGAATTGAACACCAATAGCTTTAAGATCAAGAATTGACAAATGGGACCTCATAAAACTACAAAGTTTCTGTAAGGCAAAGGACACTGTCAAAAGGACAAAACGTCAACCAACAGATTGGGAAACAATCTTTAACAATCCTAAATCTGACAGAGGGCTAATATCTAATATATACAAAGAACTCAAGAAGGTAGAACCCTGAGAAACAAATAACCCCATTATAAAGTGGGGTACAGAGCTAAACAAAGAATTTTCACATGAAGAACTTCGGAGGGCTGAGAAGCACCTTAAGAAATGTTCAACATCATTAATCATTAGGGAAATGCAAATCAAAACAACCCTGAGATTTCACCTCACACACTCAGAATGGCTAAGGTCAAAAACTCAGGAGACAGCAGGTGTTGGCGAGGATGTGGAGAAAGAGGAACACTCCTCCACTGCTGGTAGGATTGCAAGATGGTGCAACCACTTTGGAAATCAGTCTGGTGGTTCCTCAGGAATCTGGGCACGCCACTTCCAGAGGTCCTTACTATACCCCTCCTGGGCATATTCCCAGAGGATTCCCGGGATGCAATAAGGACACATGCTCCACTGTGTTCATAGCAGCCCTATTTGTATTAGCCAGAAGTTGGAAAGAACCCAGGTGTCCCTCAAGGGAGGAATGGATTCAAAAAATGTGGTATATTTACACAATGAAGTACTATTCAGCCATTAGAAACAATGAATTCATGAAATTCTTAGACAAATGGATGGAGCTGGAGAACATCATACTAAGTGAAGCAACCTAGTCTCAAAAGATCAATCATGGTATACACTCACTGTTAGGTGGATATTAGTCTAGAAACTTTGAATACAGAGGACATAATCCACATATTAAATGATGTCCAAGAAGAATGGAGGAGTGGCCCCTGGTTCTGTAAAGACTCAGTGCAGCACTATAGGGGAATACCAGAACAGGGAATTGGGAAGGAGTAGATGGGGGAACAGGGGTAGGGGAGAGGGCTTATGGGACTTTTGGGGAGTGGGGAGCCAGAAAAGGGGAAATCATTTGAAATGTAAATGAAGAATGTATTGAATAAAAATAACTCCTAAGCCAAAGCATCCAGGAAATTCAGGACACAATGAAAAGACCAAATCTATGAATAATCAGAATAGAGAAAAATGATGATTCCCAGCTCAAAGAACCTGAAAATATCTTCAACAACATCATTTTGGTGAATCCAGAAAGGTACAAGAAGCCTATAGAACACTGAATAAATGAGACCAAAGAAGAAAATCTTCTTATCACATAATAATCAAAACATTGTACTACAAAAGCCAGAAGAACCTGGTCAGAGGTCATGTAGAGTCTAAGAGAACACAAATGCTAGCCCATGCTACTATACCCAGCCAAACTCTGAATCAATATAGATTGAGAAAATAAAATATTCTAGGACAAAATCAAATTCAAACAGTACCTATCTACCAATCCAGACATATAGAGGATCCTAAAAGGAAAACTCCAACACAAGGAAAGTACCTACACCAAAGAAAAGAAAAGATATTAAGCATCTTAGAACAAAGCCAAAAGGATAGAACCACAAGCACATAAAGCCACCTATGAAAACAAACATATCAAGAAACAACAGTCATCTGTCTTTAATATCTCTCAATATTAATGGACTCAACTCACCCACATAAGCTAACAGACTGGATGCACAAACAAGATCCAGCATTTTACTGCATATAAGAAACATAGCTCAATAACAAAGACAAACACTATTTCAGAGAAAAAGGATAGAAAACGTCTTCCAAGCAAATAGCCCCAGAAAACAAGCCATCCCAATATCCAATAAAATAACTTTCAACCAAAAATTATCAAGCATGATGAAGAAAGACACTTCATAATCATTAAAGGGAAAATCCAGCAAGAGAAAGTCTCTATTCTGAATATCTGTGCCCCAAATATGAAGGCACGCCCATTCATAATAGAAACTTTAATAAAGCTCAAAATACACATTGAACCACACACAATAATAGTGGGAGACTTCAACCCCCTACTCTCACCAATGTACAGGTCATTGAAACAGAAACTAAACTGAGACACAGTAAAACTAGTAGAGGTTATGAACCAAATGCATTTATCAGGTATCTACAGAACATTTCAACATAAAACAAAATATACCTTGCCAGCACCTCATGGTAACTTCTACAAAATCAACTATATAACTGGTCACTGATCAAACCTCAACCAATAAATAAGATTGAAATAATTCCATATGCCCTATCAGACCACTGTGGCATGAGGCTGGTCTTGAATAACAGCAAAAACAACAGAAAGCCCACATACATGTAGAAAATGAAGAACTCTCTGATCATTGATAATTTGGTCAAGAAAGAAATAAAGATATTATTAAACTTCCTGGAATATAATGAAAATGTTGACATATACCCAAACTTATGGGACACAATAAATTTTAAGAGGAAAATTAATAGCACTAAGTGCACTGGTAAAGAAACTGGAGAGATCTTACACTAGCAACTTAACAGCACACCTGAGAGTTCCAGAACAAAAAGAAGTAAACACACCAGAGAGGAGTAGCAGGCAAAAAATAGTCAATCTCAGGGCCAAAAATCAATCAAATAAAAACAAAGAAAACAATACAAAGAACTAACAAAATCAAAAGCTGGCTCTTTGAGAGAATCAGTATGATAGATAAACCCCTAGCCAAACTAACTAAAGGACCCAGAGGCAGTATCCAAATTAACAAAATCAAAAATGAAAAGGGAGACATAACAACAGAAATGGATGAAATTTAACATGTCATCAGCTCCTACTACAGAAGCCTATACTCAACAAAACTGTAAAATCTAGATGAAATGGATGGTTGTCTAGATAGATACCACATACCAAAGTTAAATCCAGAGCAAGTAAACTATCTAAAGAGGCCCATATCCCATAAGGCAATAAAAGAAGCCATTTAAAACTTCCCAAGCCAAAGAAGTCAAAGGCCAGATGGATTTAGTGTAGAATTCTACCACACCTTCAAAGAAGAACTGATACCAATATTCCTCAAAATATTCCATAAAATAGAAACAGAAGGAACATTACCTAATTCATTCTACAAAGTCACAATTACTCTGATACGTAAACTACACAAGGACCTAAACAAAAAAGTGACCTTCAAACAAATCTTGCATATGAATATCAATGCAAATATACTCAACAAAATTCTTGAAAACTGAATTAAAGAACACATCAAAACCATGATTCACCACAATCATGTGGGATTCATCCCAAGGATGCAAGGTTAGATCAATAAACGAAAATCCAGTAGCATAATCTACTATATAAATAAAATCAAAGAAAAAATCACATAATCATCTCCTTTAATGCAGAAACAAAAGGATTTGACAAAATACAACACCAATTCATGTTAAAAGTACTGGAGAGATCAGGATTTCAAGGTCCATATCTAAACATAATAAAAGCAATGTACAGCTAACCAACAGCCAATATCAAATTAAATGGAGAGATACTTGGAGAAATCCCTCTATAATCAGGGACAAGGATACCCATTCTCCCCATATCTATTCAATATAGTACTTGAAATGCTAGCTAGTACAATAATACAGCAAAAAGAGATGAAAAGGATACAAATTGACAAAGAAGAAATATAGGTATCATTATTTGCAGATGATATGGAAGTATATATAAGTGACCCCAAAAACTCAACTAGAGAACTTTTCCAGCTGATAAACAACTTCAGCACAGTGGCTGAGTATAAAATTAAATAAATCAGTAGCCTTCATTTATACAAATGGTAAACAGGATGAGAAAAAAAACTAGGGAAACAACTCCCTTCACAATAGCCACAAATAATATAAAATATCTTGGGTTAACTCTAACCAAACAAGTGAAAGATCTGTGTGACAACAACTTCAATTCTCTCAAGAAATCAAAGATCTCAGAAAATGGAGAGGTATCCCATGCTCATTGATGGGCAGAATTAACATGGTAAAAATAGCCATCCTACCAAAGGCAATGTATAGATTCAGAGCAATCCCCATCAAAATCCCAACACAGGTCTTCAAAGACATGGAAAGAGCAATTCTAAAGTTTATCTGGAAAGTCAAAATACTTTCCAGTAAACACAAGAATAGTAAACACAATACTTAGCAAGAAAAGAATGGCTGAGAGAATCCCCATCCCTGACCTCAAGTTTTACTACAGAGCAATAGTGATAAAAACTGCAGGATAAGCCAGGCATGGTGGCGTATGCCTGTAATCCCAGCACTTGAGAGGCAGAGAAATCCTGACTCAAAAGAAAAACCAAAAAAGCCCCAAACAAACAAAAGACAAAAAAAAAAAAAAAACACTGCATGATATTGGTATAGAAAAAGGCACATTGATCATTGGAAGACAATTGAAGACCCAGATATAAAACCCACACTTGCATTTGGTCTTTGACAAAGAAGCCAAACCTACACAGTGGAAAATAGAAAGCATCTTCAACAAATGGTGCTGATCCAGCTGGATGTTGATATATAGAAAAAATGAAAATATACCTGTCTTTGCCACCTTGGATAAAGGTCAAGTACAAGTGGATCAAGCACCTCAACGTAAAAACTGATACACTGAATCTAATAGAAGAAAGTGCGAAAGAACCTTGAAATCATTGACCGAGGGAGAAATTTTCTAAACAGCACTCCAATGGCTCATGCTCTAAGATCAAGTATTGATAAATGGGACCTCATGAAACCTGGAAGCATCTATAAGGCAAAAAAGGCCTTGGAGCACTGACAAAAAGAGACTTATCATGACTGCCCTCTGAACGTCCCAGCAAGCAGCTGAAAGAATCACAGATATTGGCACCCAAACAATGGTCAGAAGCTGCTGACCCTTGTGGTTGAATTAGTGGAAAGATGGAAGAAGCTGAGGAGGAGAGTGAGCCTGTAGGACCAGCAGACTCAATTAACCTGGACCCCAGAGATCTCTCAGATAATGAAACACCAACCAGGCATCATACATCAGGTAATATGACACCCCCAATACATGTATAGCAGAGGACTGCTGAGTCTGGGTTTAGTCAGAGAAGATGCACATCATGAATTTTGCAGATGAAACTAGAAAATATCATCCTGAGTGAGGTATCCCAGAACCAAAATGACATGAATGGCATGTATTCATGAATAAGTGGATATTAGGGAAAAAGATCAGAATATCCATGATACAATTTGCAGATCATAGGAAGCAAAACAAGAATGAAGGCCCAAGTGAGGATACCAGAAATGCATATAGAAGTGCAACAAATTAATCATGGGAGGCAGAAGGAAGGAAACTGTGAGACAGGAGAGGGGTGAGGCGAGGAGGGGAAGGATCAAGTTTGTATATATGACAAAGACATTCAATAAACTATTTAGTAAACTTTTTCCATTTTCCATTTCATTTCATATATATTAAGGAAAAACCATATTTGGAGATGATGGTCAGTAGAAAACTGTCTTGCTTGTATAAGATCATGTGTATAGCAGAAAATAGCACACACACATACTCACTCACTCATACACACAGACACAGACACATACACACACACACACACACACACACACACATACACACACAGAGAAATCTCATGATCCATGACTTTGGAGACTAACTCAGAAAAAAATGCAATTTCAAAGATTACAGTTATTATTTTTAACCCACTAAGTGCATTAATTTAACCTACTTATTTATACTTTCTATTTATTTATTTATTTAAAAACTCCTCATGCCAAAGTGGATGATGCCACACTGATACACATATGTGCCACACATACTGGACTGATATGGACAATGCTAAATAAACAAAAATGCCAAAGGAAGACATGAAATTGCAAGGCTGATGTGATGGTGGGTTTGTGGGGGACAGTACAAACAGAGAGTGTAAATTGGTTATGACTATGATACATTACACACACACACACACACACACACACACACACACACACACACACATATATATATATATATATAAATTGTATAGAGCAAAATCAAAGTTTGAAAAAATATTTACAAAACTGTCACTTATTTTAAAAACTAGAACTATCTAAAGCCTCATTCCTGACTGAGGTGCTGCCAAGTGTTGAGGATTAGCTACTAAGAGGATAATCTGGGTTTTAAGGCTATGGCCATGAGTAAGATGACCATACATACTCTAGTAGATGGCCACACACAAAAGCATGTAGGCACCATGAATGAAATTTTATAAATTATTCTTTAAAACACTACACAAAGATGGGAGGGAGTCATCAGTAAAGGTAGATCTGGGAGGAGTAGAGGAGAGTAGGGGTGAATGCAACCAAAACATTTTGTCCTCATGTGTAAAATCATTAATGAACTAACAAAAGATCCTATAAAAATGATAAGAAGAAAAGAGAACTGGAAATACAACACAGTAGTACAGTGCTTGCCTAGCATGTATGGGAACATAAGAATGAGACCATCTTTACCAGGATGGAAACACATAAAACATTTCTATGAAGCCAATAAATCCTACCTCAAGTGATGGACTTCTTCTGGTTATGCTCCTTAAATCTCTAGGTGAGGTTTCCTGCCTCCTCCCTCTAACAATTCCCTTTACCTTTTATATGTAAGTAGTTCCAGGTAACATTCTGTTTAGGTTTCCAAGCCTTTCATGCACATAAGTTGTAGGGCAAACCACCAGTAGGTTACCGGAATCTGTTGTGGAATAACCAGAAAATATAAGAGTTATTTCAGTATATTAAAATAATGTCCACTTTGATGCACACCCATATACTTAGATCATGTGTACTGAGTAACTACAAAGCAGAATTACATTATAATAATATTTTACCATAAAAATGAACATATATCTGTTTTGAGTCAGTTTAAAGTTTAAGAAGATGGGGAAATACAACAAATATAGACATTGTAACTTGAAATAAATGCTGAGATGATATTGCCAAATCTGTTATATTGTCAAATCTGTTGGGTTCAGGATGATGTCCCAGATGGAGACACAGTATACTGAGAAGGAAATGTGATGAGGAAAGACAGAGGATAAGGCAGTCATTCACAGTGTGTGGTGAGGCTCGATTGGCACCTGTCTCTAGCCAAGGCAAAAGAACATACAAAGTGCAGCCAAGGCTGTTCTGGAAGGATTAGACGAAAGAGCGTTGGTGACGCACTGGTGCAAGAGCAACCCGTAAGCATCTTCAGGAATCCTGTGAATATAGACATGCAAGAAAGAACCAGATGATGATGGAGACTCCTGATAACCTGGAGCGAAATGCTTGGTGCTCACAAGCTGACAGGGAAGGCATGTGCCGGGAGCCATCCTCAGAACTCAATGCCAAGAACTCTCCATACCAGGAGCCATCCTCAGAATTCAGTGCCAAGAACTCTCCATACCAGGAGCCATCCCCACCTGGCTCTCAATGCCAAGAGACCTCGATACCAGGAGTCATTCTCACTTAGATCTCCATGCCAGGAACTATTCCTACGTAAATCTCAAAACCCCCTCCTTTTGAAGTTCATCTGTAGATAGGTTACTGTAGCAACCCCTTTCCACTTCACCGCCTCATGACCCCCCTTTTATCATGCCAACATTCCAACAGCAATAACTAGTTTTACCAGAAATTATGAGAAACTGTTTCTTAGAAATGATGCCAACCCCCTGAGATTGTTCCCCCCTTTACCCCTCCCAAACCTTGTATGCTTCCCTTTATATTGACTTGTCTGAAAATTAAAGTTTGACAGCTTGATCAGAACTAGACAGGCTGTCCTGCCTCTCTCTTTTGTCTTGTCGCCCCATCGCCTTTCCTCTAGGTGGCTTAAAGGAACCCTGTTGATTGTCCTGCGGGTCGGGACAGGCATGCTCTCGCACTTCACAAGGTGAACAAACACACAAATCCAAGGCCTACAGTAGCATAAGAAGGGTCTTGCCTTGGCCAGAGGGAAGGAATACCAGGTTGAAACTTCTGATATTATAAACAAACTATACGATCAAGACCATAGAAGTCTAGCTTCTAAGGACTTTAAACACAGACAATCTGAGAAGCAAAACACAAAGAGGAAGCAGCACATGAAAGAGGTTTTAATTTTGAAATTCGGGTTGAGAATTGTATACCAACATACTGTATTTATATCATAACCACCCCCTGCTCTCTCTCTCTCCAATTCCTCTCATTCTCTCCCTTTTCTCTAACTCATGACCTCCTTTTCTTTCATTACTATTTTGAAATGTGCCAGCCTAATGCAATGACTGCTGCTCATATGCTCAGGTATCTAAAGCTGATTACTCTGAACTGGATAAACTTTCAGGGCAGTTTCTCTCTCTCATAGCATTGTTTGCTCCTCATCCAGGCACAGTGAGTTCCACACTGACACTGGTGCTGTCATTGTGCAGCTTGTACTTGATGTTTCTTGGACTCAGCTCCCCTATTATATATTTTAAAAACCAATATAACATGGGAGACATCCTCATGGGCTTCTGGAATGTCTAGTCTTTCTGCTCATCTTCTAAGGTGCTCCCTTGACCTTCAGTAATACGGTTTGTAGTGCTGATGTATCAATAAGTGTGCAGCATTACCCACCCCATCAGTCATCCCCTATATTTTGACCACTGTCCAATTCTGTAATGGTCTCCACAAGCTGCAAATGGATTTCCTGGGGAGAAGTGAGATATATACTTTTCCCTGTGTATAAAGATTAGTCTTTTTTTCAATTAGATATATTCTTTATTTACATTTCAAATGATTTCCACTTTCCTGGTCCCCCCTGAAAGTCTCATAAGTCCTCTTCCCTCCTTGTTCCCCAATCAACCCCTCCTGCTTCCTTGTCCTGGTATTCCCATATACTGATGCACTGACACTTTCCAGGACCAGGGGCCTCTTCTCCAATCTTCTTGGACATTATTTGATATGTGAATTGTGTCTTGGGTATTCTGAGCTTCTAAGTTGCAGTTGCTAATTATACTGGTTTAGAATAGTAGCAGTAATAGGTTCATTTCTAGGGCCCATAATCTCATCAAATATGGGTGCATTTTGGCTGCATTTTGGACCTTTTGTAACTGGCCAGGATATTACTTGCTTCTCTCCTTTGGCAGGCTGCAGAACACATTCCATTGCTATGAGAGCTACTCTTTGAGGATGGGGTTGTCAGAACCATTTTAGCCCAGTGTCCTTTGTCTTAAGTGTGTAATGTCTTCTTACCTTCTAATTCAGGGGAGCAAACATGGGAAACAATGATGGGGTATATTATTCATGCGGATATCTTTGATTCCCCTGACCAACAATCAATATTCTATGGATTTGGGGTGGGTATTATGCCATGTGGCAATAACTATATTCAAACTCTCCCTCTCCCTTTTTCTCCCCTCCCCCTCCCTCCCTCCTCTCTCCCTCCTTCTCTCTCCCTCCTTCTCCCTCCCTTTTTCTCCCCTCTCCCCTCCCTCCTCTCTCCCTCCTTCTCTCTCCCTCCTTCTCTCTCTCTCTCTCTCTCTCTCTCTCTCTCTCTCTCTCTCTCTCTCTCTCTCTGTGTGTGTGTGTGTGTGTACAGACATGCTTAGGATGCTAGTCCTCTGGTTGGCGACATGGTAAAATGGAAGCATGGATTTAACTGGAAAGGGAGAAGTGAGACAATACAGAGGGAGAGGAAGAGAGGAGAGATGAATAATACCAAGGATTTTATTTTATGCCATAGGAAAACATTATTTTATGTTTCTTTCTTTTATTTATTCAATATATTTTTATTTACATTTCAAATGATTTCCTCTTTTCTGGCTCTCCACTTCCCGAAAGTCCCATAAGCCCTCTTCCCTCCCCCTATTCCCCCATCCACCCCTTCCCACTTCCCTGTTCTGGTATTCCCCTATACTGTTGCATTGGGTATTTCCAGAACCAGGGGCCACTGCTCCATTCTTCTTGGACATCATTTAATATGTGGATTATGTCTTGGGTATTCCACGTTTCTAGGCTAATATCCACTTATCAGTGAGTGCATACAATGATTGATCTTTTGAGACTGGGTTGCATCACTTAGTATGATGTTCTCCAGCTCCATCCATTTGTCTAAGAATTTCATGAATTCATTGTTTCTGATGGCTAAATAGTACTCCATTGTGTAAATATACCATATTTTCAGTATCCATTCCTCCATTGAGGGAAACCTGGGTTCTTTCCAGCTTCTGGCTATTAAAAATAGGGATGCTATGAACATAGTGGAGCATGTGTCCTTATTGCATACCGGGGAATCCTCTGAGTATATGCACAGGAGTGGTACAGCAGGGTCCTCCAGAAGTGTCATGCCCAGATTTCTGAGGAACCACCAGACTGATTTCCAAAGTGGTTGTACTATCTTGCAATCCCACCAGCAGTGGAGGAGTGTTCCTCTTTCTCCACATCCTCACCAATACCTTCTATCTCCTGAGTTTTTAACCTTAGCCATTCTGACTTGTGTGAGGTGAAATCTCACGGTTGTTTTGATTTGCATTTCCCTAATGATTAATGATGTTGAACATTTCTTAAGGTGCTTCTCAGACCTCCAAAGTTCTTCATGTGAAAGTTCTTTGTTTAACTCTGTACCCCACATTGTAATAGTGTTCTTTGGTTCTCTGGGGTCTACTTTCTTGAGTTCTTTGTATATATTAGATATTAGCCCTCTGTCAGATTTAGGGTTGGTGAAAAAAAAGCCTTTCCCTGCCTGCCAGGGCAGAAAAGCAGCACCAGGTACTGAGATATCCTGAGTTTAAGAGCTCTGGGGCTGCAAACCGCCAGGGGTCTGCCTGTGCCCAGGACCTGAGCATATAGGTGGTTCATCTTCCACCTGCCTGTCATGGAGCCTGTGTCCTACTTGGAGTTAGGGAGAGCAGAGGGAGTTACTCCCTGCTACCATCCTCCTGTAGTTCTTTAAGCGATTTTTGTTCTTCCTCTTTAAGAGCTTCTACCTGTTTACCTGTATTCTCTGGTATTTTTAAGGGAGTTGTTTATGTCCTTCTTAAGTCCTTATGCTTGCTCTCTCCATCTGTTTATCTCTAGTACTACCTACCATCACTGTCTGAATGGAGCCTGTCCCTCCTGTGATCCTGGATGTGTCAGAAATCCTTAGAGTCTAGCTATCTCTGTGGTCCTGTGATTCTGTGATCCTGTGATCCTGAGATCCTGGGTGTGTCAGAAATCCTGGGACTTAAGCTGCTTCTGAAATCCTGTTGTGACCAAGCTCCTGAGATGCTATGATCCTGGGTGTGTTACAGCACCTGTGAGTCAAGCTTATTCTGGATGTTTTGGGACCAGCTGTGGAGTTAGCACCCAAGGTCTACACAGGGCAGCTCACACTGGAAGGAACCTGTGTCACTGGCCAGGCAGAAGTTCCTGCATTCCTAGATCCTGCTGGTCCTAGTTACTCCTGGTGTTGGGACAGATATTGTGGCCTCCTCACCTATGATCCTGGGAATTTTAGAGCACCCGGTAATCAAATTTCTTCTGGATGTTGTGGGACTGGGAGGGGAGTTAATGCCCAAGGTTTACTCAGGGCAATTGCTCAGACCAGAAGGATCATTCTACTCATTCTAAACTTAATAATACAAACCAAAATAATCCTGGCTCAAAGTTACAATGAGAAGAGTAATCTGAGATAAAAGACCAGTAGGAAAATAAAAATTTAGGTCATATTCTTATTTAGAACATTAGAAAAAAATAACTTTTATACAAGTTAACGTTTATCTAGTGAAAGGTTTATAGGAGTCATAAGAAAGTATTAACCTCAACACATGACATTAAAATGTCATGTATAATAGTGTTTGAAAGTTATTATGTCACTTACTGTTGAGTTCTAACCTTAAGGTTAGATCAAAAGCACAGTAAAATGTTAAGAAACCAAACCAAATTAAAAAGAACTTTAACATAAATAAATATATAATTCTAAAAGGAGGACATGAAGTTGGTAGAGAGATGTGATGTGGGCTGTGAGGAATAGGGCAGGGAGAGGTGGATATGATTGTGATACATTTTATATATGGATGAATCATTCGAAGAATAGGTATTTAAAATAAGAGCAATATTTTATTCCACAATTTTAGATAAAACTGTTCATTGTTTTCTAAAATTTAATTTGTATATGTAAGTGAATTCAAATTTAATTTACCATAAGGGAATTTAAAACATATCAATATTTTTACATTTCTTGAACCAATTTATAATGTATGTAGAAAAATAAGATCTCCCAGAACTGTAGCCAGGCAGTGGCATATGGTGCCCTCCTTTATAGGTTAGTCTTAGAACTGGAGAGGCAGAGACAGGTGGATCTCTGTGTTCCACCTGTAGCCTGGACTACACAGTGAGTTCCAGGCCAGCCTGGGCTACAATGAGGAACCATGTTCAAAAGAAATGAAATAGACAGACAGACAGAGAACTTAAGAGAATCTGGGAGTGTTTAGTAATTGTATATGGCTTGATACACATGCATGTATGAGCAAGAATAGATGGACTAAGTGGATTATGAAGAAGGTCATGAAGATGGGAGTGGATAGTTTGAGGAAGATGAGGGAGTTGGAGAGGGTAATGGGGAAGTGGTCATGTGTCATATGTATGTGAGTGGACATCAGAAACTGGACTTGATGGAATTTTCATGGAGGACACTAAGTTGGGTGGGTGTGGGACCATGAAAGGCAGCCTGTTTTCTGGTTGAGCTAGGCTTAACCTGCAGAGACCCTGCAGATAATTCTGCAAGGGAAGGAAGCCTCTTGGCCATATTCCCAGACACTAGGATCCTAAAACAAGGCCCTCAACTCCATAATACTGTGTCCATCAGTCATGTAGGGCAATTCCCTTAGCTCCTGGTATTCTGTCTAGACTCTTCCCCCACAGTTACCTCACAACAGCAAGATATGTTCCTTCCCAGCATATAAAAGGGGCTGTTTTCCCCTCCTCCCTCTCTTGTTCTCTGTTGTATTCTTGTCTCTCTCCATTGCCCTCTTGGGCACTTCTCCCTCCCCTCTCTCGCCATGTGGCCATGGCCAGCCTCTACTTTTCACTTATCACACCTCTCTGCTAACAATAAATGCTTTAAACCTATGGACTACCTCTTCTCATCTGGACCCACTATGATGGAGCAATGGAGCAGGTTTCCCTCTCAAGAGCTGTTTCTAGCCTCCTGCAGTGAAACCTCTCTGTCTTCTAGCCAAGGTCATCACCAAGCCATGTTGCCTACCCCAGCTAGTCAAGGCCATTCGTCCCTGCAGGAAAAACCTGGAACTACTTCTTTCTCTCTTTTCCCTTAAGCCCAGGGCCAGACCTAGCCCAGTGGGCTCCCACTCTGCTATCTCTTTTCAGACATTCAGTCTTGTCTGCTGTGTCCAAGACTGAGAACCTGTCATCCCTGGCCTCTGAAAAGCTTTCCTTGACCTCTTTGAGGCCTGGGCCCTATGAACTCTGCCCTGCCAGCTCCCCCAGGTGAACATACAGGCTGCCCTTCCCCACCCCCAGAGCAGGGTCATGTAGCTTCTCATAGCCTGATGCATGCCTGTTTGTTCCATGGGGAAACCTGCAGCCCAACTCCTTGTGTCTGCCTTGCCCAGCAGCCCAGTGCTCTGTCTGGATGCAGGCTCCCACTTTTAACCCACAGGTAGGTAGAAAAGTGGGGATGCATATCATAGGAGTTGGGGAAGGGGATAACAGGATTGAAAACTGAAAAAGAAAACTCAAAAATTTTATAGGAAAAGGATGGGGAAACAAAATAAGTAAAAATAAAAGGTAAGACCATCACAGAGAGAAGGAGGTTAAAATGTTTCCTCTCCTTAATAACAGAGATCAATTTCACCCTTATCTGAGCAGGTCTTGTAATTCAACAGATAGACCTGAAAGTAGTTCTGTCAGAAAGGGAGGGTCTTGGAGACAATGGAAACTGTGACCAACCTTGGTGAGCTACGTTGACCTTTCTTTCTGAAAGCTCTCCCTCTATGCTGGCGATGTGCTGTCCCCAAACTTGGAGTAACAGTTCCACTCAATCCAAATCCATTGTGGTGATGAGGACCTGAAACACTAGTTTCCTCTGGAATGTGCACTGCCCCAGTGTGTGAGTGTGTAAGTAGCTCTTCCTCTGCAACTGTTGTAGCAATGTCTTCCTGCAGCTTCACTTTCCTCTTGTTACCACTAAAAAAAGACAAATCCATAATATACATATTACTTTTGTTCCTGAAATGCATTTTAGAAACACTTTTCTGTTTAAATGGTCATAAGAGAGTCGGGCGGTGGCGGCGGCGGCAGCGGCGGCGGCGGCGGCAGCAGTGGCTGCTCCAGCTGAAGGGCCATCAGCAGTGGAACCAAGGCGTCACAGGGACCAGTTAGGCCCTGCGCCCACGACCACTGACTTCGCTGACCAGCCGGGCGGCAAGCAGCTGCAGTTGTGCTGCGCCTGTCCTGCACGGAGGCCACTTCAGAACTCGGCCTCCCACCAGTCAGGAGAGGTGCATCCATCTTGGTTCCGGACTCCGGGGATCGGACAGACTGAGGTACACAAACATAATCCGAGGCCAACACCGCGGTGGTCTGAGCCCGACGGGCGTTGGCCTGCACCCAGGCCCTGGGCGGGTCGGGGGGCCATCGGGGTGCCAACCCAGCCAGGAGGTTTTTTGCCCAGGCCTGCGAGCGCTCCGCCGCCATTTTGCCTGCAGGACGACAGAGAGCTCAGGCGGGCAGACCTGTAACAGGCATAGCCTAAGGCTAACAAAGCGGGGGTCCAGGCCCCAAAAGGCACAGGACTGACCCCAAGAACTGGGCGGCTTGGTGGGCCATCTGTGAGTCAACCCGCCCAGGTGATTGTTAGCAAAGCAGACTCTCCCGGCGCTTTCAGGGAGCGCGGGCACACGCCCGCCATCCTAGTCACCTGGCAGACCCAATTAACAGTCATAGCCCTAGGGGAACTTTGCTCGGACCTTGGCCTCCCAGGCTTTTGCCTGGACTCAGGGACTGGGCGGCCAGGCTAACCTTGTGTGCGACAGCCCGGTTGGCGGATCGGCTGCCCAGCAGAGTGAGCAGAACACAGGGGAGGTCACAGTAGCATACACCGTCGGCACTCCCTGGGGGTGCACACAGGCTCCATCTGGTCCACAGACACAATCTGGGGCAAGGCCTCAGGCAGAAGCCCTTAGCTCTACTCTCTCCGCTTCCGGATCCAGATCAGTCTGGGCGGCAGCATTACATCTCCAAGTCCTGCAAGTGGCTAGCTGGGCTTCCGGGCGGCCAGCTGGGAGAAGTCAGTGTGCTCCAGTGAATCCAGCGGGCCCCAGCGGGAGCCTTCGGGTGCCTGCTTTGGGATCGGAACAGCCTGGGCAGCAGCACACTGTCTACAAGCAGTGCAGGAGGTAAGCTGTGCACCAGAGGCCAACTGGGAAGGGGCAGCTTGCACTGGTGAGTCCAGCACTGACAAGATAAACTAACACCAGTGAGAACTAGATGGCAAAAGGCAAACGCAGGAACGTCACTAACAGAAATCAAGGCAATATGGCAACATCTGAACCCAATTCTCCTCTACCAACATGTCCTGGATACCCCATCACACCAGTAAAACAAGATTTGGATTTAAAATCACTGGTCATGATGCTGGTACAGGAACACATGAAGGACATACATAAAGAAATTCAGGAGAAAATGGATCAAAAGTTAGAAGCCCTTGCAAGGGAAACACAAAAATCATTGAAAGAAATCCAGGAGAATACAAAAGCCAACAAGGAGGAAATGCAAAAAACACTTAAAGAAATACAGGAGAACTTTGGTCAACAGGCTGAGGTCATGAAAGACGAAACACAAAAAGCTCTTAAAGAAATACAGGAGAACTTTGGTCAACAGGCTGAGGTCATGAAAGACGAAACACAAAAATCTCTTAAAGAATTACAGGAAAACACAAACATGCAAGTGAAGGAGCTAAGCAAAACCATCCAGGATCTAAAATCAGAAGTAGAAACAACTAAGAAAACTCAAAGGGAGACAACTTTGGAGATAGAAAGCCTTGGGAAGAAATCAGGGGACAGAGATGCAAATATCAACAACAGAATACAAGAGATAGAAGAAAGAATCTCAGATGCTGAAGATTCCATAGAAACCATGGACTCAACAGTTAAAGAAAATGCAAAATGCAAAAAGCTTGTAACCCAAAATATCCAGGAAATCCAGGACACAATGAGAAGACCAAACCTAAGGATTATAGGCATAGATGAGAGTGAAGATTTACAACTTAAAGGGCCAGCAAACATCTTCAATAAAATTATGGAAGAAAACTTCCCTAACCTAAAGAGAGAGATGCCCATGAATATACAAGAAGCCTACAGAACTCCAAACAGACTGGACCAGAACAGAAATACTTCCCGTCACATAATAATCAAAACACCAAATGTTCTAAACAAAGAAAGAATACTAAAGGCAGTAAGAGAAAAAGGCCAAGTAACATATAAAGGAAGACCTATCAGAATCACAGCAGACTTTTCACCTGAGACTATGAAGGCTAGAAGGTCCTGGGCAGATCTCATGCAGACTCTAAGAGAACACAAATGCCAACCAAAACTACTATATCCAGCAAAACTCTCAATCACCATAGATGGAGAAACTAAGATATTTCATGACAAAACCAAGTTTACCCAATATCTATCCACAAACCCGGCCCTAAAAAGGATAATAGGAGGACAACACCAATACAAGGAGGGAAACTTCACCCTGGAAAAAGCAAGATAGTAACCTTTCATCAAACCCAAAAGAAGTTAAGCATTCAAATTTAAAAAATAACGTCAAAAATGATAGGAAGTAACAATCACTATTCCTTAATATCTCTTAACATCAATGGACTTAATGCCCCAATAAAAAGACACAGACTAACTGAATGGATACGTAAACAGGACCCTACATTTTGCTGCTTACAGGAAACACACCTCAGGGTCAAAGACAAACACTACCTTAGAGTAAAAGGCTGGAAGACAATTTTACAAGCAAATGGTCTCAGGAAACAAGCTGGAGTAGCCATTTTAATATCAGATAAAATTGACTTTCAACCCAAAGTCATCAAAAGAGACCCTGAGGGACACTTCTTGCTGGTCAAAGG
This sequence comes from Apodemus sylvaticus, assembly GCF_947179515.1. Classification (NCBI taxonomy): domain Eukaryota; kingdom Metazoa; phylum Chordata; class Mammalia; order Rodentia; family Muridae; genus Apodemus; species Apodemus sylvaticus. Next base: position 72,413,280 of record NC_067485.1, on the reverse strand, counting down.
AAAAATACAAAAAGAAGAACTGTCAACCCTGAACATCTATGCCCCAAATGCAAGGGAACCCTCTTTCGTAAAAGAAACTTTATTAAAACTAAAAGCACACATTACACCTAACACAATAATTGTGGGTGACTTCAACACTGCACTTTCCTCAATGGACCATCAGGAAAACAGAAACTAAACAGGGACACAATGAAACTAATTGAAGCTTTGGACCAATTAGATTTAACAGATATATATAGAACATTCTATCCTAAAACAAAAGAATATACCTTTTTCTCAGCACCTCATGGTACCTTCTCCAAAATCGACCATATAATTGGTCACAAGACAGACCTCAACAAATATAAGAAGATAGAACTAATCCCATGCCTCCTATCTGATCACTATGGAGTAAAAGTGGTCTTCAATAGCAACAGAAACAACAGAAAGCCCACATACACGTGGAAACTGAACAATACTCTACTCAATGATACCTTGGTCAAGGAAGAAATAAAGAAAGAAATTAAAGACTTTTTAGAACACAATGAAAATGAAAACACAACATACCCAAATCTATGGGACACAATGAAAGCAGTGCTAAGAGGAAAACTCATAGCCCTGAGTGCCTCCAAAAAGAAAATGGAGAGAGCATACATTACCAGCTTAATGACACACCTGAAAGCCCTGGAACAAAAAGAAGCTATTTTGCCCAGGAGGAGTAGAAGGCAGGAAATCATCAAACTCAGGGCCGAAATCAATCAAGTAGAAACAAAGAGAACCATACAAAAAATCAACAATACCAGGAGCTGGTTCTTTGAGAAAATCAACAAGATAGATAAACCCTTAGCCAGAATGACCAAAGGGCACAGAGAAAGTATCCAAATTAACAAACTTAGAAATGAAAAGGGAGATATAACAACGGAAACTGAGGAAATCCAAAAAATCATCAGATCCTACTACAAGAGCCTATACTCAACACAACTGGAGAATCTGGAGGAAATGGACAATTTCCTTGACAGATACCAAATACCAAAATTAAATCAGGACCAACTAGACCATCTAAACAGTCCCATAATGCCTAAAGAAATAGAAGGAGTTATAGTTATATATTCCAACCAAAAAAAGCACAGGACCAGATAGCTTCAGTGCAGAATTCTACCAGACCTTCAAAGAAGAGTTAACACCAATACTCTTCAAACTATTCCACAAAATAGAAACAGAAGGAACACTACCCAATTCCTTCTACGAAGCCACAATTACGCTGATACCAAAGCCACACAAAGATCCAACAAAGAAAGAGAACTTCAGACCAATTTCCCTTATGAACATCGATGCAAAAATACTCAATAAAATTCTTGCCAACCGAATCCAAGAACACATCAAAACGATCATCCACCATGATCAAGTAGGCTTTATCCCGGGAATGCAGGGTTGGTTCAATATACGGAAATCCATCAATACAATCCACTACATAAACAAACTCAAAGAACAAAACCACATGGTCATTTCATTAGATGCTGAAAAAGCATTTGACAAAATTCACCATCCCTTCATGATTAAAGTCTTGGAGAGAACAGGAATTCAAGGCCCATACCTAAACATAGTAAAAGCAATATACAGCAAACCGGTAGCCAGCATCAAACTAAATGGAGAGAAACTTGAAGCAATCCCACTGAAATCAGGGACCAGACAAGGCTGCCCCCTTTCTCCTTATCTTTTCAATATTGTACTTGAGGTACTAGCTCGGGCAATTCGACAACATAAGGAGGTCAAAGGGATACAAATTGGAAAGGAAGAAGTCAAACTATCATTATTTGCAGACGACATGATCGTCTACCTAAGTTACCCAAAGAACTACACTAGAGAGCTCCTGCAGCTGATAAACAACTTCAGTAAAGTGGCAGGTTATAAAATCAACTCAAGCAAATCAGTGGCCTTCCTATACTCAAAGGATAAGCAGGCTGAGAAAGAAATTAGGGAAATGACCCCCTTCACAATAGCCACAAACAGTATAAAGAATCTTGGGGTGACTCTTACCAAACATGTGAAAGATCTGTATGACAAGAACTTCAAGACTCTGAAGAAGGAAATGGAAGAAGACCTCAAAAAATGGGAAAACCTCCCATGCTCATGGATCGGTAGAATCAATATAGTTAAAATGGCCATTTTGCCTAAAGCACTATACAGATTCAATGCAATACCCATCAAAATCCCAACTCAATTCTTCACAGAGTTAGAAAGAGCAATTATCAAATTCATCTGGAACAACAAAAAACCCAGGATAGCTAAAACTATTCTCAGCAACAAAAGGAAATCTGGGGGAATCAGTATCCCTGACCTCAAGCAATACTACAGAGCAATAGTGTTAAAAACTGCATGGTATTGGTACAGTGACAGGCAGGAGGGTCAATGGAACAGGATTGAAGATCCAGAAATGAACCCACACACCTATGGCCACCTGATCCTCGACAAAGAGGCTGAAAACATCCAATGGAAAAAAGATAGCCTTTTCAACAAATGGTGCTGGTTCAACTGGAGGTCAGCATGCAGAAGAATGCGAATTGATCCATCCTTGTCTCCTTGTACTAAGCTCAAATCCAAATGGATCAAGGACCTCCACATAAAGCCAGACACTCTGAAGCTAATAGAAAAGAAACTGGGGAAGACCCTTGAGGACATCGGTGCAGGGAGAAAGTTTCTGAACAGAACACCAATAGCGTATGCTCTAAGAGCAAGAATTGACAAATGGGACCTCATAAAATTACAAAGTTTCTGTAAGGCAAAGGACACCATCAAGAGGACAAATCGGCAACCAACAAACTGGGAAAAGATCTTCACCAATCCTACATCAGAAAGAGGGCTAATATCATATATATATAAAGAACTCAAGAAGTTAGACTCCAGAAAACCAAACAACCCTATTAAAAAATGGGGTACAGAGTTAAACAAAGAATTCTCACCTGAAGAACTTCGGATGGCGGAGAAGCATCTTAAAAAATGCTCAACTTCATTAGTCATTAGGGAAATGCAAATCAAAACAACCCTAAGATTTCATCTTACACCAGTCAGAATGGCTAAGATTAAAAATTCAGGAGACAGCAGGTGTTGGAGAGGGTGTGGAGAAAGAGGAACACTCCTCCACTGCTGGTGGGGTTGCAAATTGGTACAACCACTCTGGAAATCAGTCTGGCGGTTCCTCCGAAAACTGGGCACCTTACTTCCAGAAGATCCTGCTATACCACTCCTGGGCATATACCCAGAAGACTCCCCACCATGTAATAAGGATACATATTCTACTATGTTCATAGCAGCCCTATTTGTAATTGCCAGATGCTGGAAAGAACCCAAGTATCCCTCAACAGAAGAGTGGATGCAAAAAATGTGGTATATCTACACAATGGAGTACTACTATTCAGCCATTAGAAACAATGAATTCATGAAATTCTTAGGCAAATGGATGGAGCTAGAGAATATCATACTAAGTGAGGTAACCCAGACTCAAAAGGTGAATCATGGTATGCACTCACTAATAAGTGGATATTAACCTAGAAAACTGGAATACCCAAAACATAATCCACACATCAAATGAGGTACAAGAAGAAAGGAGGAGTGGCCCCTAGTTCTGGAAAGACTCAGTGAAACAGTATTCAGCAACACCAGAACGGGGAAGTGGGAAGGGGTGGGTGGGAGGACAGGGGAAGAGAAGGGGGTTTGTGGGACTTTCGGGGAGTGGGGGGGCTAGAAAAGGGGAAAACATTTGAAATGTAAATAAATTATATCGAATAATAAAAAAAAAGAAATTCGCCCTAAAAAAAAAATGGTCATAAGAGTAAATGGAATGTCCTATTAAAGAACTTGCTTCACATTTATATGTATCAGAGTATACTTTATCATTCACCAGCAGGGATTTAGGTAAACTAAGAAAGTGTCAAAGACAGTTTGACTACAGATTACTTCAAGATAACTCCAAAGGTCAGAGTCAGAGTTAATTCACACAGTAGCAGAGGAGAGGTACTAGAAGTGCCTGAATTTATTCATACTTGCCCCTCACATACTTGAACCTGTCAATGTGTTACTTAAGTGAATATTGACAGGAAAATTCATAAAAAGAGAACTGTATTCAATAGAAAGCTATATCTATACTTAGCTGAAATCTTAAGTTGTCAGCTTTATTTTAAGGAAATATAAAAAGAACAAAGCAACACTACAGCAAGAGAAGAAATGTTAGATGTGCCCAAGGTTTATTTTTTAAGAAAAGTTATTTTACTGCAGATACTTTGCAAAATTATGTCATCTTGACATTCACATCCAATTGGTTTCATGAAGACTTTTTTCACTACATATTTGGGTTACCATCACATTTATCAGTACCTTATTTTCTGGGACTCTGTTCAACTTACTTGTTTATTTGTTCATATAGTGCTGCTATAACCTCTAGCTGTTCATTGTAGCATTGCTGGTATATGCCCAGCATGAATCTGTCAGAATCTTCATGAGCTTGGATTCTGTGGAGCCTGGATTCCATGACTTTGTTTCTGCGTTCCATGTCCAATACTTGCAAAGTTAAAGCATTATTTTTCCTCTGCTCTGATTGTTCATGCTCTTCAAAACATATCTAAAAAGAATCACATGCTACATATTAAAACTTTTGCTGATAAGATGGGTAAAGGCACCTGATGCCAAGCCTAATGGCCTGAGTTTGAACCCTGGGATCAACATGGTGGAAGGACATAACCACCTCTATCTGCTTGTCCACCGACATCCACATAACATGTAATTAAAGAAAATACAAAAGGGTATCCAGGGCAGAAGCAGTACCTCAGCCCCAAACAGTATTTGCTGCCATTATAAAAGATCTAAGTTTGATTCTCAGCACATACATGATGTCTCAACTCCAGTTCAAAGGGATCTTATTTCTTCCTCTGATGTCTTCCCAAGACACAAGATATCCAGGTGACAAACAATCACATATACTGGCAAAATGCCCATGCACATCATAAGAGTTTATACTAAAAAATACTATTTCCAACAATTATAATTTTAAATGTTTACAAAAGGTGCCAGACTTGAAATATATATATCTCCTCCTTTCAGAGTTCCATCTTCCTTCAGTTCTAAACCTCTACCTGCAGTCATGGATCAGCACCACACTCCCCAGCCCATAGCTCTGCCTACTTTTGAGGAAGTCTGCAGCAATCTGTGAAAGCCAGTACCAGAGGCTTGCTACTCCCACAGACTAACAGGCTAGCCAAAACCAGATGCAGCCAACATGGCTTAAGATATATAAGAACACAATCAACAGAAGCCAGTGCAATATGGCATCTTCAGAACCCAGCTCTCCTAATGGGAAGCATCAAGCCCTGGATAGCCTAACATACATGAACAGAAAGACTATGACCCTAAAGTTCTGCTTATGAAGATAACTGAGGCCTTTAATTAGAGAATTAAATACATCCCTTAATGAAATATAGGACAAGTCTATCAGGTAGATTGAAACCATTAAGAGGAAACAAATAAATCTCTTAAAGAAATATAGGGAAATAAAATCAAACAATTAAAGGAAATAAAATAGTTCAAGACCTAAGATGAAAATTGAAACAATAAAAAAGACAAATGGAGACAAGCCTGGAGGCATAAAACCTAAGAAAGAGAACAGGAGCTACAGACTCAAGCATCACCAACAGAATACAGGACACGACAAAGAGAATCTCTGGCACAGAACATAAAACAGGAGAAATTAATGCACAAGTCAAAAAAAAGCCAAATTTAAAAAGGTTTTCACTGAAAACATCTAGGAAATGTAGGACATCTGAAAAGACTACAAGTAAGAATAATTGGGATAATTAAGGTTGAAGATTCCCAGAAGTAATTCCCAGAAAATATCCCTAATATAATCATAGAAAATAAATTACCTAATTCCCCACAAAAAACAAGATGGCTATAAACAAAAAAGAAGCTTACAGAACTCCAAAGAGATTGGAACAGAAAAGCAAATTCTTCTGATGTATACTAATCAAAGCATTACACATATAGAACAAAAAAATGAATATTAAATGCTTCAAGGGGAAAGGCCCAAGTAATATAGAAAGGCAGACTTCTCAGATTAGCACCTGACTTCTTAACAGATTCCATAAGCCAGAAGTTATTGGGCAGATGTCCTGCAGACAATAAGAGACAACAGATGTCAGTCCAGACCGCTATACACAGCAAGCCATTCAACCACCATAGATGAAGAAACCAAGATATTTTAAGACAACCAAATTTAAACAATATCTCTCTCCTAATCTGGCCCTACAGAGGATACTAGAAGGAAAACTCCAGCATAAGGAGGGTAACTACACCCAAGGAAACAGAAGAAAGTATTCATCAAACAGAAAAACCAAAAAATGAGAAACACACACACACACACACACACACACAAAGTAACACCATTAACATAAAAATAACAAGAAAAAAACAACCTTTGGTTATTAATATCAAAATCAATTCACAAACAGACACAGGTTAAAAGACTGGAATGTGTAAACAGGGTCTATTATTCTGCTACACACAGGAAACACTCCTCAGCAACAAAGATAGACACTGCCTTAGAGTAAAGCGCTGGAAAAAGGTTGTCCAAGCAAACAGAAGCAAGAAACAAGCTGGAGTAGCCATTCTAACATTTACTTCCATTTCACTTCCAAGCAACCAAAAGCAATACAAAGGGTAAATATACTGTGATTTTTCATCAAAGGAAAAAATCCACCAAGATAACATCTCAATTCTATACACCTATGCTCCAATTGAAAGCAAGGATAATCACATTCATGAAAGAAACATTATTGAAGCTCAAATCACACATCAAACCATACACCATGAAAATGTACAACAACACACTCTCATGAATGGACAGGTCATCAAGACATAAACTAAACTGAGAAACAATGAAATTAATAGATGATATGAAGCAAATTGATATAATAGACATCTATAGAAATTTTCACCAAAACACTTCTCAGCACTGAATAGAATCCTCTCCGTGAAGAAAGTAGTGGCCACTGGTCCCGGAAAGGCTCAGTGCAGCAGTGTAGGGGAATACCAGGACAGAGAATTGGAAAGGGGTGGATTGGGGAACAGGGGGAGGGAAGAGAGCTTATGGGACTTTGGGGGAGGGGGGATCCAGGAAAGGGAAAACCACTTGAAATAATATAAATAATATATCGAATAAAAAAATGGGTACATTTTCCCATGGGTTATTCCATTAAGTATGATGTTGAATAAAAATTACAAAGCTAACTATTAAAAAAAAACCCTCTCTGAACTTGACTATATTATTGGATACAAAACAAACCTGAACAGACCCAAGAAGATTGCATCTTATCAGATCCTCATGGACTAAGGCTGGACTTAAACAACAGAAACAGCAGAAAGCCCACACACTCATGGAAACTGTACAACTCCCTACTCAATGAAAATTTGTCAGGAAAGAAATAAAGAAATTAAAGACTTTTAGAATGAAGGTGTAACATACCCAAACTTATGGAATACAATGAAAGCAGTGCTAAGAGACAAGTTCATAGATTTAAATGCCTTCATGAAGAAACTGGAGATATTATAGCAACTTACTATAACACCTGAAAGTTCTAGAACAAAAAGAAGCAAACACACTGAAGAGGAGCAAATGGCAAAAAATAGTTGAACTTGGGGCTGAAATCAATCAATTAGGTACAAAGAATCAACAAAGCAAGGCCTAGTTTATGGAGAAAAGCCACAACATAGACAAACCTTTCGTAAAACTAATAAAAAAGTACCCAAATTAACAAAATCGAAAATGAAAAGGGATATATAAGAACAGAAACTGAGGAAATTAAACGAAAATTATTAGGACCTATTTCTAAAGACTGTGCTCCTCAAAGCTCATAAAATTACATTAAATGGGTGATTTTCTAGACAGATACCACTTGCTAAAGGTAAATCAAGATCAGGTAACCGATCTAAATAGTCCTATATGCCATAAGGAAATAAAAGCAATTATTAACCCCCCTCAAAAAAACAGCCCAGGGGCACACAGTATTTGAGAAGAAACCTACACAACTTTCAAAGAAGAGCAAATATCAATACTCCTCAAAATAGGAACAGAAAGAACACTGCCAGATTCATTTTATGAGGTCACAGTTACACTAATACCTGATCCACACAAAGACTCAACAAAGAAAGAAACAGCACATGCGGGACACAATGCTTAGGGGAACACTGTTACATTACTAGAAGGATAGCAAACTTATACAACCAGTTTTGAAACCAATCTAAGGTTTGGTCAGAAAATTGGAAACATTTCTTCCTGAAGACTCAGCTAGACCACTCCTGGGCAAATAAGCAAAATCTGCTCCACTATACTACAAGGGCACTTACTCAACTATGCTCATTGCAGCTAGATTAGTAATAGTCAGAAACAACCCAGATGTCCCTCAACTGAAGAATGGGTACAAAAAAATTGTACATTTACACAAGGTATCAAAAATGGGACTTTTACTCAGACATTGAAAACAAGGACATAATAAAAATTTCATTTCCAAATGGATGGAAATAGAAAAAATCCTCAGTAAATTAACCCACAAGAACATGCATCGTATGAACTCACTTTTATTAGCCATAAAGGTCAGGATACCAATGATACACCTCAAATAGTGAAAGATGTTAAACAAGAAGGGAGCATGAGGAAGGAAGAAGAGAGGCTACCATGGAAGGGTAATAACCTGCAGGAGGAAGAAACAGAGCAGCCATGTAAAGGGGCAAAGGAAAAGCAGAGAAGTGGGCTACTCCAGTTGAACAAGAGCAGCCAAATCGGAACAGAGAAATGGAGTTATCTGTGGGAGGGAGATTCTAACAGCATGGAGGGTAGGCAGTTGTGCAGCATAAACCATACTGCTTAAAGCATACTAAAATATAAGGCTGTGTGTGTGTGCCTTTCATTCAGGAACATAAGTGGTCTAAGGTGGGAAGGAACCCTGCAATTCATTAAAGTATTTATAATACAATAGCCTACAGTGGGGATATGAAATCAGAAATGGAAATGTCCTATAGCCAGGCAAGGCTCTCAGTGGAGGAATTAGGACTTCAACCCACCCACAGCCCTTTTGACTCAAAATTTGTCCTGTTGTACACATGGCTCTAGCTGTATATGTAGTAGAGGATTGCCTAAGGAATCAATGGGAGAAGAGGTCCTTGGTCTTATGAAGGCTTGATAGAGTCCCCAGGGTAGAGAAGTTGAGGGAGAGGAGGTGGGAGCAGAGTGGGTGGATGAACACCCTCACAGAAACAGGGGGAGGGAGGATGGAATAGGGAGTTTCTGGGAGGGGGGAAACCAGGAAAGGAGATAACATTTGAAATGTAAGTAAAGAAAATATCCAGTTAAAAGCATAAAAATACCTTTCCTGTCTAAAAGAAATGCAGGGACAAAGGATGAAGCAAAAACTAAGTGAAGGCCCAACTTGAGATCCATCCCATGTCAAAACACCTGTCTCTGACACTATTAGTGATACTCTGTTGTGCTTGCAGGCAGGAGCCCAGCATAACTGTCCTCTGAGAGGCTCCACCCAGCAGCTGACTGAAATAGAAGCAGATACCTACATCCAAACACTGGATGAAGTTCCAGGACCCTTATGGAAAAGTTGGAGGAAGAATAGAGCCCTACATGGGATAGGAATTCTACAGGAACTCTTAGAGAGTCAACTAACCTGGACTCTTGGGAGCTCTCAGAGACGGAATCAACAACAAAAGAGCATACATTGGCTGGACTAAGGCCCCTGGCACATATAAACCTGTGTGGTTCAGTCTACAGTGGGTCACCCAACAACTAGAGCAGAGGCTGTTGCCTAAAGTTATTGTCTGTCTGTGAAATCCATTCCACAAAAGGGCTCCCTTGCCTAGCCTCAGTGGGAGAGGATGCACCTAACCTTCCAGAGATTTACAGCACCAGGGTAAGGGAATATGCCCAGGGCCCCACCATCTCAGAGGAGAAAGGGAAGGGAGATAATGGGATGGATTCTGTTAGGGGGCACCTGGAGCAGCAACACTTGGGATATAAAAAAATTAATATAGACTCTGAAAAAATCATGATTAAATACAAACATCATAAAAATGTAAAAAAAAAATAAACTAGTATCTGTGTTCAATATCATATGCAATAAATAATTACTTTTGAAATAAAACAGGTTTCTCTTTGTATATCCTAGCTATCCTATGTCTGTTTGATCCTATGTCCTCAAATACACAGAGATCCACATGCCTCTCTCTCCTGGGTGCTGGGGTTAATAGTATGCACCACCACTGGCAGCTCAAAATTATTTTTAAAATAAAAATTCTATTCTACAGATGAAGACTAAGGCCTTGTACATACTAAGAAACTACTTGATCATGAAAGTAATCATCTGAATGCAAAAGTTTCCACTAAATAATGAACTTTATGAACAATATAATAATATCTATAAATAATTTAATTTTCTCCAAGTGTCTATACTTTGCCAACTAATCCTAAAAAAAATCAGATGATTCTTTAAAACATTTTTTTTCCTGCCTATCTCCCTTGCTTTTGTTCTCGTCTGGCTGTTCAAGAGTTAGAGCTGGGCCTTCACAGTCTGCTCCATGGGCATGTTTTACTCAGGGCCTTCCTCGACTAATCTTTTTTTTTATTATTTATTTATTTATTTTAACCTTTTATATAATCTTCATTTACATTTCAAATGCTAAAACCTTTCCAGGTTTCCCCCTCCACAAAAAAACTCCCAAACCCTCCTCCCACCCCCTGCCTCCAAGAATATGCCCCTCTACCCAACCCACTCCCATGCCCACCTCCCCCCTCCTTGATTTCCCTTTGTTGGTAGCCAAATGATTCTTTTAAAAACAATCTCCAGTATAATTTCACACCCAATCGGGCCACATGACAGCTGTTTTATAGTCAGGGTTGATGTGGATCACTCAAAACTCTTGACAGCTCTTTTCCCTTTACAACACAGTTACCTCAAAGGTCATTTCTGTTTAATGCTTCTTAGAATACTGTGTGATCTCTTCCTGATGTGTTTTATTTTTCATGCACAGAAATAGTGATCCATTTTTTTCTTGTTAAATGCCAATTATTGTGTTTCATGGATTAATCTGATTTGGGCTTTTATTAATCTGATATTGTCTCCATTCCTTGTATTTTCTTACATAATCAGGTTCCACCTATAGACTTTCTAGTCTGTGATGGAGGTCCCACGGGTATTCTATCCTGTGACACTGAAACTGCATTAGTTTGCCTGAGCATGCCCTGTGATTTTTTTTTTTTATTTTTTTTAGAAATCCCTGTGCCTCTGCCTCCCAAGGGCTAGGATTAAAGGCGTGTGCCACCACCGCTGGCTCCATTGCTATATCTTGATGCTGTCATTATTATATCATGGTGATACCAATGGGTAGAGCACTATCTCTAGGGCATCTTTTCTATTGCAAAGTTTTTTCTTTAATATTTTTATTTTCTATATTCTTTGTTTACATTCCAAATGATTTCCCCTTTCCCGGATCCCCCCTCCCCATATGTCCCATAAACCTTCTTCTCTCCATCCCTTCTCCAATCACCTCCCTCCTTTTTCTCTGTCCTTATATTCCCTTCCCATGCTAGATCAATCCTTTCCAGGATCAGGACCCTCTCCATACTTCTTCATGGGTCTTTAAAACATTTTTAATTATATATTTTCTTTATTTACATTTCAAATGCTATCCCCTTTCTTTGTTTCCCCTCAAAAAACAAACAAACAAACAAAACCCTATCCCATCCTCTCTTCCCCTGCTCACCAACCCACCCACTCCCACTTCCCTGTCCTGGTATTCCCCTACACTGGGGCATCGAGCCTTCTCAGGATCAAGGGCCTCTCCTCTCACTGATGTATGACATTTTCTTAAGAGGTGTGTTTACTTAATAGTGTAAACAATAATATTTACCTGAAGATGTTGATGACTTATTTTGACAAGTCTATAAAACAAATTGCTGTAAATGAAGGGAAGCTTTCATGGAAAATGTACATTGAAAATACAGCTCACAATGTAAAAAAGCACACTGAAAGATAACTATATTAACCTGTGAAAATGCAGAGATTTTTCCAAAAGTTTCCTCTACTTGCAGTCTGGACTGTTCTTCAATCTCTCGCTTTAACATTTCTGCCTCTCTGCGGTCTATCATATTCATTGATCTGTGACTTTCAAGGATTAATAATTCCTGTTTGAGCTTCTCCTCTCTGTCTTTAGGCATTTTGCATTCCTCCTGGATATCTGTCACAGCTGAGAAGTCCTGTTGCAGAGACTGGGATTTGTTTTCAAGTACCTCATAGTTCAACAACACTTGGTTTAGCCTTCCCGTGGTAAGCTCAATCTGCATCAAGAAATTAATATTGTTTACAGATGAAAAAGTTGACAGGAAATAAATTTAAGACTTAATCCATAATAAGGAGAGAACGTGAACTGCAAAGTTGAAGAATGTACTTGCCTCCAAACTTGGCAAAGTAAGTTTGATCCCCAGAACCCACATGGCAGGAAGGAGGGAACTCACTCCCACTTGTTCTCCTCTCCTTTCACATGCAAACCATTATACATGCATGCCATAACATGTGTATGCAAACCTGTATACCCTAAGAGAATAACGTATTCACTATTCTTTTAAAAGTAAGCTTTGATAAAAACACAGCTTAGTCAAGCACTGTAATACTGATTTATGCCCAGTTTCATTTTCAGTTTTCTCCTGGGTAAAATAAATGTCTTTTTTTTGGCTTTATTTTTTTTATTCGATATATTTTTTATTTACATTTCAAATTATTTCCCCTTTTCTAGCCCCCCCCCCCACTCCCTGAAAGTCCCATAAGCCCCCTTCCCTCCCCCTGTTCTCCCACCCACCCCTTCCCACTTCCCTGTTCTGGTTTTGCCCTATACTGCTACACTGAGTCTTTCCAGAACAAGGGGTCACTCCTCCATTCTTCTTGTACCTCATTTGATGTGTGGATTATGTTTTGGGTATTCCAGTTTTCTATGCTAATATCCACTTCTTAGTGAGTGCATACCATGATTGATCTTTTGAGACTGGATTACCTCACTTAGGATGATGTTCTCTAGCTCCATCCATTTACCTAAGAATTTCAAGAATTCATTGTTTCTAATGGCTGAATAGTACTCCATTGTGTATATATATATCACATTTTTTTGCATCCATTCTTCTGTTGAGGGATACCTGGGTTCTTTCCAGCTTCTGGCTATTATAAATAGGGCTGCTATGAACATAGTGGAGCATGTATCCTTATTACATGCTGGGGAATCCTCTGGGTATATGCCCAGGAGTGGTATAGTTTTCTGAGAACCCCCCAGACTGATTTCCAGAGTGGTTGTACCAATTTGCAACTCCACCAGCAGTGGAGGAGTGTTCCTCTTTCTCCACATCCTCGCCAACACCTGCTGTCTCCTGAATTTTTAATCTTAGCCATTCTGACTGGTGTAAGGTGAAATCTCAGGGTTGTTTTGATTTGCATTTCCCTAATGACTAATGAAGTTGAGCATTTTTTAAGATGCTTCTCAGCCATCTGAAGTTCTTCATGTGAAAATTCTTTGTTTAACTCTGTACCCCATTTTTAATAGGGTTATTTGGTTTTCTGGGGTCTAACTTCTTGATTTCTTTGTATATATTGGATATTAGCCCTCTCTCTGATGTAGGTTTGTTGGTTGCCGATTTGTCCTTTTGATGGTGTCCTTTTCCTTACAGAAACTTTGTAATTTTATGAGGTCCCAAATGTCAATTCTTGATCTTAAAGCATACGCTATTGGTGATCTGTTCAGAAACTTTCCCCCTGTACTGAAGTCCTCAAGGGTCTTCCCCAGTTTCTTTTCTATTAGTTTCAGAGTGTCGGGCTCTATGTGTAGGTCCTTGATCCATTTGGAGTTGAGCTTAGTACAAGCAGACAAGGATGGATCAATTCGCATTCTTTTGCATGCTGACCTCCAGTTGAACCAGCACCATTTGTTGAAAAGGCTATCTTTTTTTCCATTGGATGTTTTCAGCCCCTTTGTCGAGGATCAAGTGGCCATAAGTATGTGGGTTCATTTCTGAATCTTCAATCCTGTTCCATAGGTCTGCCTGCCTGTCACTGTACCAATACCATGCAGATTTTAACACTATCGCTCTGTAGTATTGCTTGAGGTCAGGGATACTGATTCCCCCAGAATTTCTTTTGTTATTGAGAATAGTTTTAGCTATCCTTGGTTTTTTGTTATTCCAGATGAATTTGACAATTACTCTTTCTAACTCTATGAAGAGTTGAGTTGGGATTTTGATGGGTATTGCATTGAATCTATATATTGCTTTTGGCAAAATGTCCATTTTAACTATATTAATCCTGCCGATCCATGAGCATGGGAGGTTTTTCCAATTTTTTTGAGGTCTTCTTCCATTTCCTTCCTCAGAGTCTTGCAGTTCTTACAGATCTTTCACATGTTTGGTAAGAGTCACCCCAAGGTACTTTATACTGTTTGTGACTATTGTGAAGGGTGTCATTTCCCTAATTTCTTTCTCAGCCTGCTTATCCTTTGAGTATAGGAAGGCTACTGATTTGCTTGAGTTGATTTTATAACCTCCCACTTTGCTGAAGTTGTTTATCAGCTGTAGGAGTTCTCTAGTGGAGTTTTTGGGTCACTTAGGTAGACTATCATATCATCTGCAAATAATGATATTTTGACTTCTTCCTTTCCAATTTCTATCCCTTTGACCTCCTTTTGTTGTCTAATTGCCAGAGCTAGTACCTCAAGTACAATATTGAAAAGATAAGGAGAAAGGGAGCAGCCCTGTCTAGTCCCTGATTTTAGTGGGATTGCTTCAAGTTTTTCTCCATTTAGTTTGATGCTGGCTACCAGTTTGCTGCATATTGCTTTTACTATGTTTAGGTATGGGCCTATTTGAGAACATGGTCTCTATTTTCTTAAATACTTAATACAGCTTATTATATTTATTTATATCTCATATATTGGCAAAGGCCCTAACATGCTATGTTGGACCACATAATGTCCATATCATACAAGATAATTTTAATGTTGGAAATTCAGTCTACAGCCTTGACTGCCTTTGACATGCTACCTCAATTTAGTGACTTTCAAAGGTTCTGCAATACACTGTCTGTTTCATGTAACTTAAACAATTTATTCTGTGATCCATGTATTGACGTATTAAGTGTATTATGCTTCCACACTATCTTGACAAAAAGATAGTAAATGCAGAACACTCATTTAAGAGAATGGAGAATTTTTAGCTTGATAGTTGTGATTTAGGGTTGATTCAAGTGTATACATCCAGGTTTAATTTATTGTTGTTGGAAAAGGGTCTTACTATGTAGATTTGGTTGGTGGAACTTGACAGGCAGACCAAGATGACCTAAATCTCACAAACATCCCCCTACATCTGCCTCCTTAGTGCTGGAATCAAAGGCATGTGCCACCTTCCCACAGACCTGGCATTAAGTCACGGCCAAGTGTAAAGACAGTAATAAAGGTATAGCATATATATGTGAATAGAAAAATAGTAATTTCAATGACTTCTGGTTATAAAACATTTACAGTTACTTGTTACATGGATAAAATAATTGAAAGAATTATAGTAACTAATTTTTTCACTCTGAAACTAATTAAAACATACCTTTTGTTTTAGTATAGTGATTTCATCTGTTTCAGATTGTTTAGCATTTAAATCTTCAGGACAAGTGAACTTTCTTTCTTCTTGTACATTTAAGTTCTTTTGTCTCGGTTTATGAAAGTTCTTCATGCTGGGGAAATGATCAGAGAGAGAGGCAAGGGGAGTAAGTGAAGTTTTTAAAATTTATTTGAAAGATGTGGCTTCTACTTGCCCATGCTGTCTCCAAACTAGCTATGTGGCTGCAGATAATAATGAACTCTAGTTATACCTGCCTCCACCTCCCATGATCTCAGTTACAGGCATATATCACCGTGCCCAGCTCCTAAAGTATAATTATGTGATCACTTTATAACAGAGGGTAGATTTATTACATAAAGGAAGCACATATATAAAAATATTTTAAACCTTCAAATCCCAGGAGCACATGCTTTTTTGGTTTGTTTTTTGTATTTAAAAAACAGAAAAAAAAACATGAAGATTGATGGTCAGAGAAGAGAGAATGTGGGAGGAGTTGGTTGAGGGAAAAGAATGTAAACAAAATATGCTATATGAAATTAGTTGATTGTTTTGATCTTCATTTTTATTTTATTTTGTTGATTGAGAGAAAGGGAAAATACTATCTAAGTGCTGTCTACAAAAAAAACCACATAATTGCTGAAAAATAGATACCACAGTAGAGTAAAATGTTGAAGAGAGTATTCCATTCAAATAGTACTAAGATCCAAGCAGGAGTCACTACCCTAATATCTGATAAAAATAGATTTCTAACAAAAAATAACAAGAAGAGATAAAGTAAGAAAACACTTTCTGTGCTCAAAGCACTGGCTGGATCAATAATGCAAGCACAGTGCCGTTACTGGTTAAATTAGGGAAAAAAGCCAAGCTAATGCTTTGGGAAAATGACATGATAGTATACATAAGAGTTATAAAATTCCACTGGATAAATTCTACCAATAATAAACAAATTCAGAAATGTGGCAAGATACTGCATTAACCTGCACAAATCAATAGCTTCTCTATATACAAACAAACAACAAATGTAAAGAGAAAGAGATCATGGATACATTTCCATTCACAGTAGCCTCAAAGGAAATGAAATGTCTCAGAATAAGCCTAACCAGGTAGAAAGATATTGACAATTAAGTCCTTAAAATTCTGAAGAAATAGACAGAAACAGCATTTGGAAATGGAAAGACTTCACATGGTCATGAATTGGTAGAATCAAATTGTGAAAATTACCATTCTACCAAAAGCTATTTAAGTATTCAATGCAATCCCCATCAAAATACTCGTTTCCTTTACAAAAAAAGAAAACAGAAGTCACATGGAAAAAACATTTGAGTAAAAAAACCACATTGCTGGACAAATTGCTTTCCAGATCCCAAGATAAATTACCAAGGCACAGTAATACAACTAATATGGTTCTCCCACAAAAATAGACACATGGAAAAAATCTGAGAGTTGAACATACGTACATGTAACTGCAGCCACTTAATATCTGACAAAGATACCAAAATCATAAACTGGAGAAAAGAAAGCATTTCAACAAATGAAAATGAGGAAAATGAGATGTTCACGTGTAGAACAATAAAATAGCTCCATATCTGTGCCGATATACAAGGATTAACTCCAAATGGAACAAAGACTTAAATGTTAAATCGGAAACACATAAAGTTTCTTAAGGATATAGGTTTAGGAGAAGACTTTCTGCATAGGACTTCATTGGGGAAGGTGGTTTGAAAGAAACTTGAAAGTCAGGAGAATAGGGGGCTTGTTTTAGATACTATCTTATAGCTAAAATGGAGTTATGTTGCACTCTCTAAGTCCAGAGACCATCACAGAAAAGAAAGAAAAAATGGAGGAGGAAAAAGAGGAGATCTATTTACTGCCATCTTCTGGACACTTCAGTCATTACAATCAAGGAAGACTAGGCACAAGTCAAGGAATGATCAAGGACAGGGAAGGAGTTTATGGAGTCTCATCCTTCCCTTGTGAACTACTGGCTATGCATGGATGCTGGGAGAGGAGTCATTC
The DNA here is from genome assembly GCF_947179515.1 of Apodemus sylvaticus. NCBI lineage: Eukaryota > Metazoa > Chordata > Mammalia > Rodentia > Muridae > Apodemus > Apodemus sylvaticus. Next base: position 72,395,594 of record NC_067485.1, on the reverse strand, counting down.
ATTGCCTTCAGCTGTATATCCATGGTTGTGCCAACCAGGCTACCCACCCATGGTCATAATTAAACTCAGTGGGTCACCAAACAAAACAAGAAAGTGGAATGTAAGGAACAAAACTGTAATAAGGAGTGGGGATTAACAAGAGGTAGGAGAGAAACTAAAGAGAATGCAAGGGTTAACAGTGATAAGAATCAATTTATACATTTCTGATATTGTCCAAAAAATTACAACTTGTTCATCAGAACACCCATAGCCAGCATGATTAGAGCTGAAGTGAGATCTGGGCTGTGCTCAACTTATCAAGAGACAGCAACTGGTGAACATATGCACAGCTATTCAAAGTCCTGAGAATGAGAGATGGATACTCAGCTCCAAATAGGAAAGTTACAAAAACAAACTGCAAGGACTAGAACTCAAGCAGGTCAACAGGCAGGAGCTGCTGCAGAAGTCATGGAGAAATGTTTCTTACTGGCTTGCTGGCCCTGGCTTGCTCAACTTGCTTTCTTAGGACTACCAGACTATGGATTGCACCACCCACCAGGCCCCAGGCCCCTGATCTCCAAATGATAAAAAGCATGACAATCTGTACATATTAAAATTTCAATCCTTTTTAAAAATTCCAATCTCTTTATTTTATTTATTTTTTTATTTACATTGCAAATGATTTCCCCTTTTAAGGGTCCCTACTCCCCGCAAGTCCCATAAGCCCTCTTCCATCCCCCTATTCTTCCATCCACCCCTTCCCACTTCCCTATTCTGGAATTCCCCTATACTCTTGCACTGAGTCTTTCCAGAACCAGGGCCCACTCCTCCATTCTTTTTGGACATCATTTAATTCGTGGATTCTGTTCTGGGTATTCAAAGTTTCTAGAGGAATGGATACAAAAAATGTGGTATATTTACACAATGGAGTACTATTCAGCCATTAGAAACAATGAATTCATGAAATTCTTAGACAAATGGATGGAGCTGGAGAACATCATACTAAGTGAGGTAACCCAGTCTCAAAAGATCAGTCATGGTATGCACTCACTGATAAGTGGATATTAGCCTAGAAAATCCAATCTCTTTTACAACCCAAGGTCATTTTACAATTAAAAGTCTCTAAACTGTGGACTCCATTAAAATACTTTCTTCCTTTAAAAAGGAAAAGTATCAGGGCACAGTCACAATCAAAATCAAAATCAAACTGCAATTGTTCAATGTTTGAGATCCATTCAAGATCTTCTAGGTTCCTGCAAGGGCTTGGGTCACTACTCAAGACCTGCCCTTTGTAGCACACACCTTGTCTTCTAGGGTCCAAATGCCTGTACTCCACTGCTGCTACTGTTCTTGGACGTCATTTCGTGGTATTGGCATCTCCAAAACACTTATGTCTAACGCTGTAACTAGGCTTCACCAATAGCCTCTCATAAGCTCTCTCTTCATAGTGCCAAAGTGCAATCCTTTGAATTACCCCTTCAGTCCTGAGCCATCAATTGCAAGTGGGACTTCACCTTCACCAATGGCTTTCCACTGTCTCTCACAGTGCCGAGCCTCAGCTGCTCTTCATGTCCCCTTCATGCCTTCAAAACCAGTATTACCTTGGTTGACTCTTATACATTACCAAGTCCAGCCACAGCACTAGGTACAACCTTGACTATCTCTGGGACATAGCTTCTGTGCTCTCAGAAAACACTTCTCAGAAGATTTCACCTCAGTGATTGTGGTCTCTTCTTTTTTTAAAAATATTTTTATTTTCTATATCCTTTGTTTACATTCCAAATGATTTCCCCTTTCCTGGATCCCCCTCCCCATATGTCCCATAAACCTTCTTCTCTCCATCCCTTCTCCAATCACCTCCCTCCTTTTTCTCTGTCCTTATATTCCCTTCCAATGCTAGATCGATCCTTTCCAGGATCAGGACCTTCTCCATACTTCTTCATGGGAGTCATTTGTTATGCAATTTGTGCCTTGGGCATTCAGGGCTTCTGGGCTAATTAATATCCACTTATCAGAGATTGCATTCCATGTGTATTCTTTGTGATTGGGTTACCTCACTTAGGATGATATTTTCCGGATCAAACCATTTGCCTAAAAATTTTGTGAATTCATTGTTTCTAATTGCTGGGTAGTATTCCATTGTGTAAATATACCACATTTTCTGAATCCATTCCTCCTTTGAGGGGCATCTGGGTTCTTTCCAGCTTCTGGCTATTATAAATAAGGCTGCTACGAACATAATGGAGCATGTGTCTTTATTGCATGCCGGGGAATCCTTTGGGTATATGCCCAGGAGAGGTATAGCAGGGTCCTCCGGAAGTGTCATGTCCAGTTTTCTGAGGAACCTCCAGACTGATTTCCACAGTGGTTGTACCATCTTACAGCCCCACCAGCAGCGGAGGAGTGTTCCTCTTTCTCCATATCCTCACCAACACCTGCTGTCTCCTGAGTTTTTGACCTTAGCCATTCTGACTGGTGTAATGTGAAATCTCAGGGTTGTTTTGATCTGCATTTCCCTAATGACTAATGATGTTGAGCACTTCTTAAGGTGCCTCTCTGCCATCCGAATTTCTTTAGGTGAAAATTCTTTGTTAAGATCTGTACCCCATTTTTAATAGAGTTATTTGGTTCCCTGGGGTCTAACTTCTTGAGTTCTTTGTATATATTGGATATTAGCCCTCTATTAGATGTGGGGTTGGTGAATATCCTTTCCCAATTTGATGATTGCCATTTTGTCCTTTTAACAGTGTCCTTTTCCTTACAGAAACTTTGTAATTTTATGAGGTCCCATTTGTCAATTCTTGATCTTAAAGCATAAGCTATTGGTGATCTGTTCAGGAACTTTTCCCCTGTGCCCATGTCCTCAAGGGTCTTCTCCAGTTTCTTTTCTATTAGTTTCAGTGTGTCTGGTTTTACATGGAGGTCCTTGATCCACTTGGAGTGAAGTTTAGTACATGGAGATAAGAATGGATCAATTCGCATTCTTCTGCATGCTGCCCTCCAATTGATCCAGCACCATTTGCTGAAAAGGCTATCTTTTTTCCACTGGATGTTTTTGGCTCCTTTGTCGAAGATCAAGTGACCATAGGTGTGTGGATTCATTTCTGGATCTTCAATTCTATTCCATTGGTCCACTTGTCTGTCACTGTGCCAATACCATGTAGTTTTTAACACTACTGCTCTGTAGTATTGCTTGAAGTCAGGGATACTGATTCCCCCAGAATTTCTTTTGTTGTTGAGAATAGTTTTAGCTATCCTGGGTTTCTTGTTATTCCAGATGAATTTGAGAATTGCTTTTTCTAACTCTCTGAAGAACTGAGTTGGGATTTTGATGGGGATTGAATTGAATCTGTAGATCGCTTTTGGCAAGATGGCCATTTTAACTATATTAATCCTGCCGATCCATGAGCATGGCAGATTTTTCCATTTTCTGAGGTCTTCTTCGATTTACTTCTTTAGAGACCTGAAGTTCTTGTCATATAGATCTTTCACTTGTTTGGTTAGGGTCACACCAAGATACTTTATATTGTTTGTGGCTATTTTGAAGGGTGTCATTTCCCTAACTTCTTTCCCAGCCTGCTTATCCTTTGAGTATAAGAAGGCAACTGATTTGCTTGAGTTGATTTTACAACCAGCCACTTTGCTGAAGTTGTTTATCAGCTGTAGGAGTTCTCTGGTGGAGATTTTTGGATCACTTAAGTAGACTATCATGTCATCTGCAAATAGTGATAATTTGACTTCTTCCTTTCCAATTTGTATCCCCTTGACCTCCTTATGTTGTCTAATTGCTCTAGCTAGAACTTCAAGTACTATATTGAAAAGATATGGAGAGAGAGGACAGCCTTGTCTAGTCCCTGATTTAAGTGGGATTGCTTCAAGTTTCTCTCCATGTAGTTTGATGTTGGCTACCGGTTTGCTGTATATTGCTTTTACTATGTTTAGGTATGGGCCTTGAATTTCTGTTCTTTCCAATACTTTTAGCATGAAAGGATGCTGAATTTTGTCAAATGCTTTTTCTGCACCTAATGAGATGATCATATGGTTTTTTTCTTTGAGTTTGTTTATGTAGTGGATAGCATTGATGGATTTCCTTATATTGAACCATCCCTGCATCCCTGGGATGAAGCCTACTTGATCATGGTGGATGATCGTTTTGATGTGTTCTTGGATTCGGTTGGCAAGAATTTTATTAAGTATTTTGGCATCAATATTCATAAGGGAAACTGGCCTGAAGTTCTCTTTCTTTATTGGATCTTTGTGTGGTTTTGGATCAGCATAATTGTGACTTTATAGAATGAGTTGGGTAGAGTTCCTTCTGTTTCTATTTTGTGGAATAGTTTAAAGTGTATTGGTGTTAGGTCTTCTATGAAGGTCTGATAGAACTCTGCACTGAAGCCATCTGGTCCCGTGCTTTTTTTGGTTGGGAGACTTTCTATGACCCTTTTTATTTCTTCAGATGTTATGGGACTGTTTAATTGATCTATTTGATCCTGATTTAGTTTTGGGGTCGGATATCTGTCTTCTCAGAAGATTTCACCTCAGTGATTGTGGTCTCTTCTTAATCACCACTAATTTTTTAGCTCCAGCTAACTAGCATCAATAGTCCCAGTAATGGAAGGGCTTTGCATTCGTAGTTCTGGTATCTAATTAATCACAGTTGATTCTTCAGCTCCAGCTAACCAAAACCACAGATTCTTCATAATCAAAATAGCAATGGGCCTGATAAGAGTCTTTAACCTTCCCTCTGAAACTTCACATGCCAGGCCTCCATCTTCTCCACTGTTCTCAACTTTATCTTCCCAGCTCCTACACAACATCCTACAGAGCTCTTATCATTGAATGGGTCTTCAAGGCCAAATTTCCAAAGTCCTCACACAGTCCTCCCCAAAACATGGCCAGGTTCTCACAGTAATATACCATTCCTGTTACCTATTTTTCTATGTCATGGTTTCCATTCCTGTACAAACAACATGACCACGAAGCAAGTTAGGGGGAAGGGGTTTATTTAGCTTACACTTCCACACTGTTTCATCACCAAAGGAAGTCAGAACTAGAACTCAAGCAGATTAGGAAGCAGGGGCTGATGCAGAGACCATAGAGGGATGTTACTTACTGGCTTGCTAATCTTTCTTTCTTATAGAACCCAGGACTACCAGACCAGGAATGGCACCACCCACAGGGGCCCTCTCACCTTGATCACCAACCAAGAAAATGCACCAGAGCTGGATCTCATGGAGGCACTTTCCCAACTGAAGCTCCTTTATCTGTGATAATTCCAGCCTATATCAAGTTGACAAACAAAACCAGCCACTACAAGGCCTTAACTCTTACTGAGTTGTTATTAGAAGCTGACCATTGCTGGAGTAAGAAAAACTTTTCTTTCTCAGTTGCTTCATTTATTTATATTATTTATTTTCTCACGATAAGACCACTATTATGGTGGTTTGCACTGGCACCTGGGAGCTGAGCCTGTGCTCTGGATCCCCACACACTCAGCCCACATCCAGAGGAACCTGGGCGACCACGGAGTTCTGATACATTCAATGAATTGAAAAAACAAACAAACAAACAAACAAACCATCCTGGATCTAAAAATGGAAATGGAAACATTAAACAAAACATGATGGAAGTCAATCATGGCATCAGAGATACAAGCATCATTGATAGAAAAAAGAAATAGAAGAGAGAATCTCAGGTGTAGAAGATACCAGAGAAGACAATGACACCACAGTCAAGGAAAATACAGAAAGAAAACTCTTCTAGCTCAAAATAATCAAGAAATTCAGGTCATAATATAAAGACCAAACCTAAAAATAATAGGTATAGAAAACAGTAAAGATTCCAAACTCAGAGATAGTAAACATCATACTTATCAACAAAATTATAGAAGAAACCTTACCTATCCTAAAGAAAGTGATACAAATAAACATACAAAAATCCTACAGAACACAAAAACTATTGGACCAGGAAAAAAATTCTTCCTGTCACCTAAAAATCAAACAACCAAATGCACAGAACAAAGAAAGAATATTAAAAGTGGTAAAGCAAAAAGGTAAAGTAACATATAAAGTCAGACCTATTAGAATTATTCCAGACTTCTCAATAGACTCTAACACCCAAAAGATCCTAGGCAGATGTCATACATATCCTAAGAGAACAAAGGTTGCCAGTCTAGGCTACTTTACCCAGCAAAACTCTCAATTATCCTAGATGAAGAAATGAAGATATTCCATCACAAAACCAAATTTATACAATGTATTTCCTTAACCTAACACTACAGAGCATATTAGAAAAAAAACCTCCAACACAAGGAGGGAAACTACACCATAAAAAAAAGAAATTATTCTTCTCAAAACAAACCCTAAGGAAGAGAACCACACCATCACAATTCCATGTTTAATAAAAAAAAAATAACAAGAATCAATAAATTATGGGTCCTCCACATCAATGGACTCAATTGCCCAATAAAAAGACATAGGCCAACAGACTGGATACCTAAACAGAACACAGAATTTTGCTGCATACAGGAAATACACATCAGTGATAAAGACAAACACTATCTCAGAGTAAAAGGCTGGAGAAAAATTTCCAAGCACATGGTCCGAAGAAGCAAGCTGGAGTAGTCATTCTAATAGATAATACAATAGACTTTCAGCCAAAATTATCAAAAAGATGGGGAAGGACACTACAAACTCATCAATGGAAAAATCCACCAAGATGAACTCTCAATTCTAAACATGTATGCCATAAATGAAAAGGCACCACTTTTGTAAAATCAACACTATTGAAGCTTAAAGCACATGTTGAACCACACAATAGTAGTAGGAGATTTCAACACCCCACTCTCACCAATGGACAGATCATGGAAAGAAAGTAAACGGATACAGTGAAACTAACAGAAGTTTTGAACCAAACACTTCACCCTAAAACAAAATAATAGACATTCTTCTCAAAACCTCATGGTTCCTTCTCCAAAACTGACCATATAATCAGACACAAAAAATGCTCAAAAATACATAAATATTGAATTAATCCCAGGTAACCTATCAGACCACCATGAGCTAAGGCTAGCCTTCAGTAAAAATTTGATCAGATAATAAATAAGGAAGGAAATTAAACATATTTTAGAATTGAATGAAAGCGAAGGCACAGCACAGCCAAATTTATGGGACTCAATGAAAACAGTGGTAAAAGGAAAACTCATAGCTGTGAGTATGTCCATGAAGAAAATGGAGAGATCTTATATTAGCAGCTTAACAACACATCTGAAATCTCTAGAACAAAAAGAAGAACACACACCCAAGAGGAAAAGACAGCACGAAATAATCAAACTCAGAACTGAAATTAAGAAACAAAGAGAACTATACAAAGAATCAATAAAACTAGAAACTCATTCATTGAGGAAATCAACAAGATAGATGAACTCTTATCCATATTAACTAAAGGGTACAGAGACACTGTCCAATAAAGAAAATGAGAAATAAAAAAAAGAGAGACATAATAACAGAAACTGAGGAAATTCAAAAAATAATCAGATCCTACCTCAAAATCCTATACCCCCCAAAACTGAAAAATCTAGATAAAATGGATGATTCCAGGTACCAAAGTTAAATCAGGATCAGATAAACAACCTAAACAGTCCTTTAACCTCTAAAAAAGTAATCATTAATAGTCTCCCAATCAAAAATAGCCCATGGACCAGATGGGTTTAGTGCAGAAGTCTATCAGACCTTCAAAAAATACCTATTTCCAACACTTCTCAAACTATTCCACGAAATAGAAACAGAAGAAACACTACTCAATTCTCTGTATGAATTCACAGTTATGCTGATACCTAAACAACACACACACACACACACACAAAACAAGAAAGAGAATTTCGGACCAATTTCCCTCATGAATATTGTTGCAAAGATACTCAATAAAATCTTGTAAACTGAATATAAGAACATATCAAAACAATCATTCACTATGATCAAGTAGGCTTCATCCCAGGGACACAGAGATGGTACAATATAAGGAACTCCATTAACATAATCAATCACATAAACAAATTCAAAGAAAAAAACACATGATCATCTCATTTGATGCTGGAAAACATTTGCCAAAATACAACACCCCTTCATTTTAAAAGTATTAAAGAGATGAGGAATTCAATGTCCATATCTGAGCATAATAAAAGTATTGTACAGCAAAACAATAGGCAATATCAAATTAAATGTAGAGAAAATTGAAGTAATCCCACTAAAATCAGGAACAAGACAAGGCTGCCCAAATGGCATGCCTCAAAATATACTCAAAATATAGCCAGAGCAGTTAAAAAACAAAAGAACATCAAAGGGATACAAATTGGGAAGGAAGAAATCAAAATATCACTATTCGTAGATGATATGATAGTATACATAAGCGACCCCAAAAATTCTACCAGAGAGCTCCTACAGCTCATAAATATACTTCAGCAATGTGGCTGGATATAAAATTAGCTCTAACAAATCTGTAGCCTTCCTCTATTCAAAGGATAAATGGGCTGAGAAAGAAATTAGGAAAATTACATCCTTCACAGTAGTCACTAATAACATAAAATATTTTGATGTGATGCTAACCATGCAAGTGAAAATATGTATGACAAGAACTTCATGACTCTGAAGAAAGAAATCGAAGAAGGCCTCAGAAGATGGGAGAGATCTCCCATGCTCATGGATCAGTAGGATTTATATAACAAAAATGGCCTTTATACAAAAGCAATCTATGGATTCAATGCAATCCCCATCAAAATACCAACTCAACTCATCACAGAGATATAAAGAGTAAATCTCAAATTCATCTGGAATAACAAAAATGGCAGGATAGTGAAAACAATTCTCAACACTAATAGAACTTCTGGAGAAATCACCATTCCTGACCTCAGTTTGTACTACAGAGGAGTAGTGATTATAAGCAAACACAGATGGTATTGGCACAGAATCATGCAGGTAGGTAAATGGCATGGAATTGAAGAACCAGAAATAAAACTACACACCTATGGTCACTTGATCTTTGACAAAGGTGTCAGACCCTACAGTGGGAAAAAGAGCATTTTCAACAAGTGATGCTGGTTCAACTGGCACGTAGGGATGCATCCCATCTGCAGACACCCAACCCAAACACTATTGCTGATGCCAGGAAACACTTGCTAACAGGAGCCTTGTATGACTGTTCCCTGAAAGGTTCTAACAGCACCTGACCAATACAGAAGCAAATACACCTGACTGTCAATTGAGAACAGGGTCCCAATGGAATAGCTAGAGGAAGGACTGAAGGAGCTGAAGGGAATTGTGATTCCATAGGAAGAGCAATAGCAACTAACAGGACCAGCCAGAGCTCCCAGAGACTAAACCACCAACCGAACAGTATTCATGGAGGGATCCATGACTCCAGAGACATCCAGCAGAGAATGGCCTTATCTGACATCAAATGGAAAGGGAGGCCCTTGGTCTTGTGAAGCCTTGATGCCATAGCATATGGGGATGCTAGAGTAGTGAGGTGAGAATGGGTGAGTGGGTAGAGGTGGACAGGCGAAGGGGAAAGGGGAGAAGGGGGATGGGACGGGGAGTTTGTGCAGGGATAACAAGGGAGGGGAATATCATTTGAAATTTAAATGAATAAAATGATCTAAAAATACAATACAATAAAATAAATGCTATGCTTGACTGAATAGTCTCTAATCTATTAGAGACTACTCCCAAACAACAGCACTACCTAAACCTAAAGGGTTATTTCTTTTTAACTCTTAAGGTGGTGAATAAGACATGTTGGAGATGTACAGAAGGCACTAGAGGGGGGAGAAGTAGATAGCTATGACATATTTCTTGGTATAATTGAATAAGATTCTAAGAAGAAAAATAAGTTAAAATAATCACACAAATAGCCATTAAGACTTTAGTACATTGAATACAGAGACAAGAGACACTACAGAAAAAAAAACTGAGCCAAATGTGCTCAGAAATATATGTTCAAAACTAAATTAAGCACACTTTACATAGGATAATTTATTTATGGAAATGCAGATATGAAATTAAATTTTTCATAGGTTTTGAGAAAATTGCTACTACCTAAATAAATATGTGACTTGTTTGGAATATTAAAATCTTACCTGCTTAGCTGTTTTGTATGTTTGTCATTTTTCTTCTGTTCTCCCTCCAATTCAGACTTCACGGATTGAATTAACTCAATATACTTCTCATCTTTATCAGACTTTGAAAAAATATTTAAGAAATATAGACAATCTCTTTTATTTCTTAGAAAAATTACTTCTAATGAGTTCATGACAATATCTGTTTAGATAGACTCACAAATTACATTTTCAGTATAATTCACTTCAAAATAATCACCATCCTCAAGACATCAAAGTGATTTATGCTGCTCACCATTAAATTTTCTGAAGGTTTATTTACAGATTTTGTTTGTAAAGATGTCTTCTCTATAATATGTGAGACATCTCTCATCTCTCATGGGGCACTCATTTTTTGGAGGCTTTAGTTATCCTGAAATACATCACCCCATCTACAAACAGTTTCTATCAATAATTATATTCACTAATTAAATCTTTTTTAATCCTGTTTACTGTTAAATTCTCCAGGTCATCAAGCATATGTTTTATTTTCAGCCATCATTCTTCTTCACTTCTAGAAAGCAATCATGAACAATGACCAGACTCACACCTTGTTCTTCAAGCACACTTGCCTTTTAAACCAGCAACTTCAAATGCTTACTCCTGCCCTGTCCAGATTGTTAACATGTAAGGTCTCTCAGAATTCCTGTGTCTTAAATACTTTAACTCAGCACATCTAATCTCAATTTCTTAATTCAGATCACGTAAAAATCTATGTCTTCCTTCTCAGGCAGTTCTTACAGACAATGCTTTGGAAGAATTGCTTTTGAACAAAAACAAAATCTTTGTGTTCCTTTTGTAATGGCAATCCTACTTTTCAACTTTACAAGTAGGGAAAGGGAAATTTCAGTGGATTAATTGCCTCCATATGACAGGCCTATGGCATGTCTGGGGGAAATTTTCTTGATTGCTAATTGATGTGCTATGACACAGTGTACTATGGCCAGTACTATCCCTAGGCAGGTTTACTGGGGCTGTAATAAAAATAACAAAACATGAGCCCAGGCAATAATTGAAACCCTTCTGTGGGCTCTGCTTCAGTCCCTACTTCCAAGTTCCTGTCTTTAGTTTCTACCCCAGCTGGCTTAGAATGCAGGTGTCCTTCTTAGCAGTCAGAGGTGGACTATATTTAGTTGGAGTATATGTAACATATAAGATAAAATAAATACTCTGCTCCTTCACATGATTTGGATCATGATGCTTATCCCGGGAACAGAAGGAAAACTAGAATACCTAGCATGTGTGAAATTTTAGTTTACAGGGAAGAAATTATCCCCTTAAGTTATTGTACACCAGCCCATTTTCTGCCCACTCCTTGTACCTGGTCGCTAATCCTACCCATTGTCTTCACATTCCCTCTCCTACCCAGGACAGCAGAGCCAATTCTAGGACATGCCAGAGACCAGAGTAGGGGGGAGGGGAGAGGACCCAGGGAATCTATGGGGGTTTCTCTAGCTGGGACTCCTAGCAATGGGAAATGTGGAATCTGAAGTGAACACCTCCTGGATGGAGGCAGGACTCCCAGTGCAGGGATAAGGACAGGAACAGGAACACACACACACACACACACACACACACACACACACACACCATTCTACTGAAAATGTGACCTGCCTAGAAGTTATACAGGGAGAAAGATGGAACAGAGACAGAGCAAATGACCAACCAATGACTGTCCCAAATATAGATCCAGCCCTTGGGCAAAAATCAATCCCTGACAGTATAAATGATACTCTGTTATGCTTGTCAACAGGATCCTAACATAGCTGTCCTTTGAGAGGCTACACATAGCAACTGACTAAAACATATGCAGAGATCATCAGCCAAATATTAGATGGAGCTCTAGAAGACATATGGAAGGGTTTAAAGGACTGAAGAACCCAAAGAGGACAGAGACTCCAGAGGAAGACCAACAGAGTCAACAAACTGGACCCTTGGACTTTCCCAGAGCCTGGATTACCAACCAAAGAGTGAGCACAGGATGGGCCTAAACTCCTTGTATATATGATGCATATGGGCAGCTTTGTCTTCATGTCGGTCTCAAAACAAATGGAGCAGAGGCTGTCCTTGAGTCAGCTGCCTGCCTGAAATCCCATTCCCAAGTGATCTACCTTGTCTGGACTCAGTTAGGATATTTCCAGGCCACAAGGACTTGATGTGGGGGATGATGGAGGAGCTAGCAAACAGAGGGGAGAAGGGGAGGGGGATGCGGGAGGATCTCTGGGGGGTTACTTGGAGGACAGGTCAGATTGATATTGATATATAATGTGAATAAATACATAAATTGAAAAGTCCCTTGTCATTTATATATGGTTTTCATGTTAGTATCAATGTGGTTTTCTTAATTGTTGACATCTTTTGTGGTACTGATTTCTATTTTGAAAAACATTCAAAATACATGCAACATACTTGTAGAAATCATTGAAATCTAAATACATTTCTGTCTGACATTTCATAGAAAGTGACTCCAGGTATTCTTTTAAGAATACCTTATCAAAATTATTATTTCAGTAACATACAAATATTAATAAAATCAGGGTGATTTTCTTTGAAATCTAAAAAAAAATTGTAGAAGGAATTCAATCCAGAAACATGGCTATTTGGGCTTGAATACATACATGACCTTAGTCCTCACCTCTATTCCCCAAACAATAAGAGTCATGATAGTAGAATAAAGCCACTATGTTTGAAAGTAATGTGCAAATGAGTGGTAGACAAAGTGGTGAATCAGAGAAAGTTTTGACAGAACAGGATCTGCCCAACTCTCATGAGAAGAGAGAAGAAATGGAAGCTACCTAAGGGAGCAGTAAAAAGAATGGATCTGAGAGAAGGAAGCGTTTTCAGGAGAGTTTTACAAGGACAGGCTGAAGAGAGAACAAGCTAGCCACAAGTGAACAGAATAAGCCAGAAAATGAGATGGAGCCAGAAGATTAGAACAGATTGCTTGAGTTAGATAGATATAGGCCAACAGAGAAGCCAGGTTGAGCCAGTCATCTTGAAGACGAGTTTGAGACATAACAGCTGAATGGAAACAGCCACTTGTTCAGAGAACAAGTAAGACTGAGATTATTTACGGTATTTCTCAGAACCCAGAAACATTTCAGGCCCACATTAAATGGACAGAGGCCAGAAGTTTCGAGGTCTAGGCAATAAACCTCCAAGATGGCAATTACAGTGACAAACAAAAGCTACTTTTACAAAAAGTTTTCAATATCTCATCATCCATTACAAAGATCAGTAAGTTAAAAATGTCTACTTCCCCTGAAAACTGTATCTGTCTAATGTAACTGCACAAGTCCAACTATTGTGGCTTATGGACACCAGTTGGTAAGAACGGTGATAGCACTGCTCCAATTCCATGTTTATAATGTAATCCTCTAATCTCAATATCTTTGAAAGAAATTGAATAGTAGTCAAACTCTGTAAAGGTTGGTGAATAGTTACTTAGTTTTTGTTAGCCAGGCTCATGAGGCAAGAAAAGAGCTTTGAGTCATTATCCAACAGAAAATCTTACCAAAAACTCATCAAGTCTGTGGTCTGAGAAGACATTTCTATGAAGTTAGTGGGACATGCACTGTCACTCTGAAGTAGAAGCAGCACACATGAAGCAAATATGTTTTTAGTTTGCCATCAGTGAAATGATTCATATTACCTAAAATATTGTCATTACTTCTATCAAACAAAGACAAGTCACTTTGCAGTAACACAGAAATAAAAAATATTACAAATGTGCAAATTTATACTTACTGAATTTTTCAGACGTTGTGTATTTTTCCCTGCATTATTTCTTTGTTTATCTCTTAAATTTGGATTTTTATCTAGACTCCTAAAAGACACATTTAAAACAAATTATTTTTACCAAAAATTTAAATATCATATATTTTCAAAACAAATATTTAAAGGATTAATTACATATTGAAAAACATGGTATTTTGAAAAACATATGATATAGAAACTCTTTTCTCTGGAGGTATTTTGTGGAAATCATGCAAAATGAGTAGGTCACATGAACAATTTACTCCTTTGCTCTTTGTGATGCTGTTTATGAAGCTTAGGAATATATGATGCATATACATTTCAATTTAATTCCATTCACAGTGCTAATTTTATACCTTTCACTTAACATACAGAAGGAATTTCCACTAGTTTCACAATATGTATTTATAAATCCATAAACTTCCCTAATGTTTATTTTATAATCAAGCTGTTCCATTTGATTATAGTAAACTTAAAATAATGATGCCTGAAAATAAAGAAGCTCTAGGTGTTTCCTTGTGGAAAAGGGATAAAGAAGTGTTTGTCAAATTGGCCTGTGCTGCAATCAGGAGACCACATTCTCCTTGAACTTCCAGGAAAACATGGCCTCATCTATGAGACACTTGTTTCTCAAGCATGTAAAATGTTAGAGATACAGAGACCTTGAGACAAGAGACCAGTGAAAAGCCCATGAGGCCAGGTTGTGCTTATCTTATTAGGTTCCTCTCAGGCATCCTCTGAATAGGTTAAGTATAAAGTTCTGAAAGGGAGCCCAAATTTGCAAGAGAGGTCCCAGGGTGTTGACAAACCATGACTGGGAGATACCTGCTGAGGAAACCTGCAGGCAGTGAGCGGACTAGACTAAGACCCTAGGTCCTGTACTCAATGCCCAGTGTAGCTGAATGTCAGGGCTGGGAGGCAGAAGTGGGTGGGTGGATGGGGGAACATCCTCATAGAAGCACGGTGAGGGGAGATAGAATAGGGGGCTTCTGGAGAGGAAACTGGGAAAGGGGATGATATTTGAAATGCAAATAAATAAAATATCCAATAAAAATTAAGTAAATATATAACAGATGCAAAACATGCCACAAATGGCATAGCATTGAGACAGAACTGCAAGATGCTGCCACTCTGTGTGTCATATCCTGGATCTGGCACTGAAAATTTTAATGTTGATTCTGCTGGGTCTCAGACTTGCTTGCATAAAATCTTTTCTTGTTGTCTTCAATTCTTGCCTTCAGGAATTAAAGTTTTTTTACTGTGTCCTGTCTACTAGAATAACTCATCTTTGTTATTTGACAGAGTTTTACAACTAAGAATTTAATGCATTACAGAATAGACTTTGGACTTTAAAATAACATTAATACTGTATAGTTTTTTGAACTTGTTTGATAAACAGCACTACAAATAATAGATGAATTTTATATTTCCGGATTAAAAAAAAAAACAAAAAACAACTGCCCTTTCATATTCTGTTGAAGGAATATTGAATCAATACACATTTTGTTCAGAACAATTTAAATATATTGATCAAATCCTTTTTAATACAGTTTCCTTTCTCTAACCATATGATTTTATATTAAATATTTCAAAATCTAATACTCCAGCATAGAAAATGATGTTCCTTGCAGAAGAGTAATACTATTATTTAACAAAATTATACTTCCTATCACACAAATAGTAAAAGGCATAAGTAGCCATTAGTATTGTGATTTGGAGGAGAACACATATTTGAGGAATGATCATAAGTTTTAAAATGACCATATTCACTGTGATTTATTATTGACATAAATTTCATACTCCATAGAACTAAGCATTTTTCACAAGTAGACATAGTGGCACATAGTGGCTCCACCCACACCTGAGGATAGCACTCTGAAGAACTAATTAGACTCAGTGGGGAAGGAAGTTAAGATGAAAGCAAAATATGACAGAACACAAATAATAAAGTTCAAAAGGAGATCTGAGGTGAGATGTGAAAGTAGATATGATCTAAATATAAAGAACTGCTGTCGAAGGACAAATAGTAATTACCATAATTATAATAATTTAAGGCAAAATTTGAGAAATCCACTTCAAAACTCGTCAAAGGTAAGTGACAAATGACAAAAATTCTAAATGGCTTCATAAAATTTAAAATGGTCAAATGTTTCTCTAAAATTGGAATAAATTACCTAACATACCTGGACACTGCTCCCCGTAGATGAATCTTTGAAACTTTGGACTCTAATTTTGTTACTTTTGATGATGAAATTTTCTCTCTTAGTAAATGAGCCTCATCTTTAAGTTTTTTCCTTTTCTTAGAAGACAGGTCCATGTTGCAGCTGTGAAGATTCATTGATCCTTTATATGAGGGAATTGCACAGGAGAGTACATCTAGGATGTTAGACTCTGTGTAAAAGACAAAAACCTTAGGTGATAAATCAAGACTCATTAAACACAGTTCTTTCTAAAAGTCATACTTTATTACATAAAATCATATAATAATATAATTATGAATATATAATCAGTGAAAATATGAATATATTTTACAAATAAAAGAGAAGTTCCCTGTGACACATAGTAATTAAAACACTATACAGAACAAAGAAAGGATATTAAAAGCCACAATAAAAAAGACCAAGTCATGTAAAAGACGTACCCTAAGTAACCCCTGACTTCTCAATGAAAAGTCGGAATGACAAAACATCCTGGATGATTGCTCTATAACTCTGAATATAACAGATGTCAGCCCAGACTACTATATCTACCAAAACTATCACACAATCAAGGGAGAATGAAAATCTTTCACATTAAAGACAAATTGCAGCAATTTCTGTGATCCAATCCAACTCGGCAGAAGATACTGAGGGAAAACTTTAGTCTAAATGCAAGGTTACCTACATCCAAGAAGGCACAAGGAACTATTAATCTCAGAACTGTTAATCAAAAGAGAAAAAAATGTAGCAACCATAAAATAACAGGAGTTGCAAAACATTACCCAATAATAACTCTCAATGTTAACAAAATCAATAATGTCAATGCCTCAATCAAAAGACATAGAATAACAAAGTCTACTTAAAAAACAAAAACAAAACAAGGAGTGGTGATGCATGCCTTTTGTCCCAGCACTTGGTGGCAGTGGTAGGCAGACATCTGTAATTTTGAGGCTGGCCTGTTTTACAGAATGAGCTTCAGGACAGCTAAGGTTACACAGAGAAACACTGTCTGAAAAGAAAACAAAAAACAAAAAACCAAAAAAAGGAGAAAAGTCAGTCCTAAAAATATAAACACAAAACAAAAATGGACTCAGAAGGTTGTATTTACGTATTTGTGCAGTTGTGTGTGTGTGTGTGTGTGTGTAAAATAATAATGACAAGGGAGAAGTAGAATGTGGATTTAAGAAGAGATAAAAAGTTTTATAGAAGGGGATGCAGGATCAGTTGAAGAGAGAAAAAAGGGAAAAAGGAAGGTGATATAATTATATTTTAATTAAAAGCATAAAATTTTACGGAACTAATCAGAAGAGATAGGGAAACATGGCACAAATTCATTAAAAGAAAAGATCTCTTGCGGAATTATTTGAATCCCAGTCTGTGTTTTCTCCCCCATCTTTGGTTATTGAGTTAATGGATAAAGCACATCTATATTCTTTATCATAAGCCTCAAGCAATGTAAGAGCTGAGCAGGTGCTACCCTCCATGTTATTAGAATCTATTTTCCTACTGACAACCCTGAGTTATTACTCATTATTTATTATGTTTCATCTGGGCTGCTCTTAACTCCAATTGTCTAGGCCACCAGGCTATGTTTTTATGGCTCAGTACATTCACGGCAGCTTCTCCTCTCTCCTGCCTATTCTTCTCCAATTGCTCAGTCCCCAAGATTGGGGAATCCTAACTATACCTCTTCCTCTTCTGCCACCTATTGGCTGTTGGTATCTTGATTCACCAATCAGAAATAACTTGGAGAGGGTCACAGGGTTTGCATCTAGAGTCCAGGTACTAGAGGTCTGCACTTAGCATTATGATAAACAGTAAAAGACAAACTTCAACAGTTCTATCTTTTTGTTCAACAAAGGGCTCTTTTCTCTCAGATATAAACTGAATACAATTATAACAATTATGTATAATATAACAATATATGTTATAAGGTATGATACATATTTATAACATCCAGTCTATCATGTGGCAGTTTAGATAAAGTATCTTAATGGTTTAGATTTTTGTACTTAAATTGTGTTTGATTTTAATTTGTATTACCATTTGAAAACCATCTTTTAAAATCTAGAACATCTTTAATGTTAAAAAACTTATTCAATTACGGGACCATAATTAGTCTTTAATTTCATCAGAGATTTAAAAAGGAAACCTGTATCAATACATCTTTGAGTATGTAATAAAGTAGCTTCCAAAACTTAAAACAGTTGGCACAGACACTTGATTGTCTGGAGAATCGCTAATATTTCTTATAATGTTGGAGCATCTATTTTTAGCCTTTAGGCCCAGAACATCTGACAGACCTTAAGTGAACTAGAAATTATTAAGGACTATTTTACTCTATATTGGCAAAGATTATCATTTGACTATCTTGCATTTGTTTCTTATTTTGGGATGGCATTTTGTCTATAGATGAAATTAGCACATTTTTTTTTGCCAAGTGGCCAGCTTGCCATAAATGAATCAACTCTATTTGGAGGTATTTGATATTCAATACCTTCTTGCAAGTGGAATGAGGCTACTGCCAGGAGCAGATTTCTCTTGTACTTAAAAGGTCTTTTCATAATGAAATGATTTATTCTGTGAATCTCTGACACTTTGGAACACTATATATTATACATATCTCATAGTTGAATTGTTAAACATTGATTATATTTAGTTAATTTTTATTTGAATAACCTGAAAATTATTTTTTGCAATTAACTGAATTAGAACCTAACATGATTATGAGCATGACTATTTGACTATTAAATTTTGACTATTTTAAAAACTTTGTAATTGCAGCTATTGAAATAACTGGCTCTAAACTTTGTATATTTAAATGAGTTGTATAGGCACAATGGCTAAGAGTAACAAAATTTATTTTAACTTTTCTATCAACTATAAAGATTTATACCATTGAAAATCTGGATCAATATATGAATTTTATATCAATGTAAGAAAATATTACTGCCACTTTGTATCAAAATGTAAAGATTTTTATCAATGTCAAATTATAGCTATAAAATGTTTTGTATAAGAGTAAATTTAAGAATTTATCCCTATTTGTCTAATTTTCATAGTATTATTATATATCCTATTCTCTTTTTCAACCATCTTCCCTTTATGTAAAAAAAAAAGAAGTCCATCCAGTTTCCTTCTATATCCCAGAGCTGACCCTGTTCCACAGCTCTCCATACCCAAATCCAGCCAGGATAACCAGGACTTCTGACACACTGGTGAGCACAGGTAAAACCACCATTTCTGCTCTGAGTGTCCTGTGTGGAAACCTCAGGACACAGGAACCCAGGAGCAACCTGGGAAAGGATTTTTCAGGTTTCCCAGAGCTAACCCTGTGCCACAGTTCTCCATATCCAAATCCCACTCCTGAGAGCACAGGTGAGATCACTGTTTCTGTTCAAATTCCTGTCCCAAGAGGTATCTGACCAAGGAACCAACGAACCATCAGGGACAGGATATTTCCAGTTTTCATCTGTGATCAGGAGCTGACCCTGTTCTATAGCTCTCCATACCCAAATATCTCCCAGAGACAGTTGGTCTACCAGGAATACTGAGACACAGGCTTGCATGAGATAGCAAGACCAGATAACACCAGAGATAACCAGATGGTGAGAGGCAAAAACAAGAACATAAGCAACAGAAACCAAGGTTACATGGCATCATCAGAACCCATTTCTCCCAAATAACCCTATTTAAAAATGGGGAACAGAGCTAAGCAGAGAATTCTCAATGGAGGAATATCAAATGGCTAAGAAGCACCTAAAAATGTTCAGTACCCTTAGTCATCAGGGAAATGTGAACCAAAATGAACCTGAGATTCTACTTCACACCAGTCAGAATGGCTAAGATCAGAAAATCAGGTGACAGCAGATTCTGGCAAGGATGTGGAGAAAGATGAACAGTCCTGCATTGCTGGTGGGATTCCAAGCTGGTACAACCACTCTGGAAATCAATCTGGAAATTCCTCAGAATTTAGACATAGTACTACTTTGGGATCTAGCTAAACCACTCCTGGGCATATACCCAGAAGATGCTCCAACATGTAATAAGTACATATGCTCCATTATGTTAATAACATCCATATTTATAATAGACAGAAGCTGGAAAGAAACCAGATGTCCCTCAAAAGAGGAATGGATACAGAAAATGTGGTACATTTACACAATGGAATACTATACAGCTATTAAGAAGAATGACATCATGAAAGTCATGGGGCAAGCAAATAGATCTAGAAAATGTCGAGCATTTTTTAAGATGCTTCTCCGCCATCCGAAGTTCTTCAGGTGAGAATTCTTTGTTTAACTCTGTACCCCATTTTTTAATAGGGTTGTTCGGTTTTCTGGAGTCTAACTTCTTGAGTTCTTTATATATATTGGATATTAGCCCTCTATCTGATGTAGGATTGGTGAAGATCTTTTCCCAATTTGTTGGTTGCCGATCTGTCCTCTTGATGGTGTCCTTTGCCTTACAGAAACTCTGTAACCTTATGAGGTCCCATTTGTCAATTCTTGCTCTTAGAGCATACGCTATTGGTGTTCTGTTCAGAAACTTTCTCCCTGTACCAATGTCCTCAAGGGTCTTCCCCAGTTTCTTTTCTATTAGCTTCAGAGTGTCTGGCTTTATGTGGAGGTCCTTGATCCATTTGGATTTGAGCTTAGTCATTAGGGAAATGCAAATCAAAACAATCCTAAGATTTCATCTTACACCAGTCAGAATGGCTAAGATTAAAAATTCAGGAGACAGCAGGTGTTGGAGAGGGTGCGGAGAAAGAGGAACACTCCTCCACTGCTGGTGGGGTTGCAAATTGGTACAACCACTCTGGAAAGCAGTCTGGCGGTTCCTCCGAAAACTGGGCACCTCACTTCCAGAAGATCCTGCTATACCACTCCTGGGCATATACCCAGAGGATTCCCCACCATGTAATAAGGATACATGCTCTACTATGTTCATAGCAGCCCTATTTATAATTGCCAGATGCTGGAAAGAACCCAGGTATCCCTCAACAGAACAGTGGATACAAAAAATGTGGTATATCTACACAATGGAGTACTATTCAGCCATTAGAAACAATGAATTCATGAAATTCTTAGGCAAATGGATGGAGCTAGAGAACATCATACTAAGTGAGGTAACCCAGACTCAAAAGGTGAATCATGGTATGCACTCACTAATAAGTGGATATTAACCTAGAAACCTGGATTACCCAAAACATAATCCACACATCAAATGAGGTACAAGAAGAAAGCAGGAGTGGTCCCTGGTTCTGGAAAGTCTCAGTGAAACAGTATTTGGCAAAACCAGAACGGGGAACTGGGAAGGGGTGGGAGGGAGGACAGGGGAAGAGAAGGGGGCTTACGGGACTTTCGGGGAGGGGGGGGGCTAGAAAAGGGGAAATCATTTGAAATGTAAATAAATTATATCGAATAAAAAAAAATAAAAAAAAATGTCATCCTGAGTGAAGTAACTCGGTTCCGAAAGAACACACATGATACATACTCACAGATGAGTGGAGATTAGGCACAGTGTGTGGAATACCCACAATACAACTCACAGACCACTTGAAGCTCAAGAGGAAGGAAGACCAAAGAGTGGCTGCTTCAGTCCTATTTAGAAGGGGGAAAATAGATGATGGGATGAACATCAGAGGAAGAGAAGAGTGAGAGGGGTAAAGAGAGAAAGTGTCATGTATGGAAGATGGCGGAGATGTAGAGAGGGTCAGGGAATTGAACAGAGGTCTGTAGCAATGGGGGATGTGGAAGTGGGGATAGCAACTACAAAGTCCCAGATTCCAGGAAAGCAAGAGCCTCCTAGGACCCCATGGAGATGATCTCAGCAGAAATACCCCACAAAGGAGAGAGAGAACATGTCGAGACCATACCCAGAGGTTAGGCCTAGCCCCCCACTTGAGGGATGGTGTCACCAACCCATCTCCAAAATTTTAACTCAGAATTGCTCCTGTCTAAATGAAATACAGGGACAAAGAGTGGAACAGAGAGGGAAGGAAAGGCCATCCAGAGACTGCCCCACTTAGTGATCCATCCCACATGCAAACACCAAGCAAGGACACCATTGCTGATGCCATTAAGTGCTTGCTGACAGGAGCCTGATACACCTTTCTCCTGGGAGGCTCTGCCAGATAATGACCAATACATATGCAAATCTACACAGCCAAACATTGTACTGAGCATGGAGACCCTAATGCAGAAGAGTTAGGGCAAAGACTGTAGGAGCTGAAGGGGTTTGCAACCTCATAGGAAGAACAATATCAACCAACCAGAACCCCAGAGTTCCCAGGGACTAAACCACCAACCAAAGAGTACACAAGGGGTACCCATGGCTCCAGCTGGATATGGAGCAGAGGATTGCCTTATCTGGCATCACTAGGAGGGGAGTCCAGTGGAGGCTTGATGACTCAGGATAGGGGAACGCTAGGCTGCTGAGTCAGGAGTTGGTGGGTAGGTTGGGGAGCACCTTGATTGAGGCAGGGAAAGGGAGGAGCAGATAGGGACCTTGTAGAGGTTAAACTGGCAAGAGTAATAACATTTAAAATGTAAATTAATAAAATAACCAATAACAAAGAAAGGATAGAGAAGAGGAAAGGAAAGATAGAAATCCCTGAGTCTATGTTCTCTTTTTAGCTTGCTACCTGTCTAGACCTATAATTATTTATAAATTATCTCTGAAAATTACAACAAATCTATAATTTATAAAATGACCAGCCCTCCCATCCCACCTTAAGGAATTGGGAAGATGGTCTTTTTATTCTTGTTCCTTGTTGAATTTGGATGAATAATTTATGTTTCAGAGGCCCAAAATGAAAGAGTAAAAATAGTTAAGTCAAAATAAAGTTCATTTGCAGATGACATGATAGTCTACTTAAGTGACCCGAAAACCTCCACCAGAGAACTCCTACAGCTGATAAACAACTTCAGCAAAGTGGCTGGTTATAAAATCAACTCAAGCAAATCAGTTGCCTTCCTATACTCAAAGGATAAGCAGGCTGAGAAAAAAGTTAGGGAAATGACACCCTTCACAATAGCCACAAACAATATAAAGTATCTCGGTGTGACTCTAACCAAACAAGTGGAAGATCTATATGACAAGAATTTCAGGTCTCTGAAGAAGGAAATCGAAGAAGACCTCAGAAAATGGAAAATTCTGCCATGCTCGTGGATCGGCAGGATTAATATAGTTAAAATGGCCATCTTGCCAAAAGCGATCTACAGATTCAATGCAATCCCCATCAAAATCCCAACTCAGTTCTTCAGTGTTAGAAAAAGCAATTCTCAAATTCATCTGAAATAACAAAAAACCCAGGATAGCTAAAACTATTCTCAACAACAAAAGAAATTCTGGGGGAATCAGTATCCCTGACTTCAAGCAATACTACAGAGCAATAGTGTTAAAAACTGCATGGTATTGGCACAGTGACAGACAAGTGGACCAATGGAATAGAATTGAAGATCCAGAAATGAATCCACACACCTATGGTCACTTGATCTTCGACAAAGGAGCCAAAAACATCCAGTGGAAAAAAGATAGCCTTTTCAACAAATGGTGCTGGATCAATTGGAGGTCAGCATGCAGAAGAATGCGAATTGATCCATTCTTATCTCCATGTACTAAACTTCACTCCAAGTGAATCAAGGACCTCCATGTAAAACCAGACACACTGAAACTAATAGAAAAGAAACTGGGGAAGACCCTTGAGGACATGGGCACAGGGGAAAAGTTCCTGAACAGATCACCAATAGCTTATGCTCTAAGATCAAGAATTGACAAATGGGACCTCATAAAATTACAAAGTTTCTGTAAGGAAAAGGACACTGTTAAAAGCACAAAACAGCAACCATCAAATTGGGAAAGGATATTCACCAACTCCACATCTGATAGAAGGCTAATATCTAATATATACAAAGAACTCAAGAAGTTAGACCCCAGGGAACCAAATAACCCTATTAAAAAATGGGGTACAGATCTAAACAAAGAATTTTCACCTGAAGAAATTCAAATTGCAGAGAGGCACCTTAAGAAGTGCTCAACATCATTAGTCATTAGGGAAATGCAGATCAAAACAACCCTGAGATTTCACATTACACCAGTCAGAAGGGCTAAGGTCAAAAACTCAGGAGACAGCCGGTGTTGGCGAGGATGTGGAGAAAGAGGAACACTCCTCCACTGCTGGTGGGGCTGTAAGATGGTACAACCACTGTGGAAATCAGTCTGGAGGTTCCTCAGAAAACTGGACATGACACTTCCGGAGGACCCTGCTATACCTCTCCTGGGCATATACCCAAAGGATTCTCCGATATGCAATAAAGACACATGCTCCATTATGTTCATAGCAGCCTTATTTATAATAGTCAGAAGCTGGAAAGAATCCAGATGCCCCTCAAAGGAGGAATGGATACAGAAAATGTGGTATATTTACACAGTGGAATACTACTCAGCAATTAGAAACAATGAATTCACAAAATTTTTAGGCAAATGGTTTGATCTGGAAAATATCATCCTAAGTGAGGTAACCCAATGACAAAGAATACCCATGGAATGCAATCTCTGATAAGTGGATATTAATTAGCCCAGAAGCCCTGAATACCCAAGGCACAAATTGCACAACAATTGATGCCCAGGAAGAAGTATGGAGAGGGTCCTGATCCTGGAAAGGATTGATCTAGCATTGGAAGGGAATATAAGGACAGAGAAAAAGGAGGGAGGTGATTGGAGAAGGGATGGAGAGAAGAAGGTTTATGGGACATATGGGGGATCTGTCTTTTAATCAGTTTAATCAGGGGGGATCCGGGAAAGGGGAAATCATTTAGAATGTAAACAAAGAATATAGAAAATAAAAATATTAAAAAAACCAAAAAAGCAAAATAAAGTTAGTTGGCAATATTTGTTGTATGGTCTTTATGTATTGAGGAAGTTCGGAATTTAATTGAAGTCCTGGTTTGAATTGTCTGAAGTGAACCAATGTATGAACCAAGGTCATTGGGGGATTAGTAGACTTTTTGAAGTTGTGTTTAAAGTAAGAGTTTGGAAACTGCATCAATTGAGGCAGGATCGGGCAGGGAACTAGAATAGCAGGTCATTATAGTATCTGAAGGGTGAATTTTGTCATAGATGTCCTCTTAGTGTTTTCTTTTGTAATACAGGAACCAATATTTAGTTCTGTAAAGCTGTTTATATAAAATGGGTAAGGTGCACAGATCAGATAAGGATGAAATTTTATTCTTTGTTTGAGCAGCTGAAAGACAACTGTCTTTTAATCAGTTAGTTTGATCAATAAGCAAACTATAACAAATTTTTATTCATGCCATATGAAATGATCACATGATGAATTTTGATGATTCTGTAACCAACAAGATTTAAAGGCTGGAATAGGCTTAAAACATTTAAACAGCTGAAGTTTTGGCTAGAGACATTTTTATGTCTCAGCCAGTTTTATGTCTGTTCCAATGTAGAGGGATTGAGAAATCATTTATTGGTCATGTTTTCTTATTTTGATATTTTCTTGTCCATAGCCAAGATGTTTAGGCAGTCTTCTTCTATCATATCTGATCAGTATTGTTTTAAAAGGAGTCCGAGTCTTCTTTTACTTTCTTGTTAACATAGAGCCTCTCTCCCAAAATACTGTCTTTGGTCCAGTTACTAAAAGTCGTCAAAATTGTAGATTGATTTAATTTAGCAGCCTTTTCTCCTTTAGTCCTGCTCTATTCTGACCTCTCTCTTAGAAGATCTGTAATACCATTATAACTATGGACCTGATGCCCATGTTCCTTTTGATAATTAAAACAATTAAAAACAATTTAAACTAAGTATTATTTATTGAGATATGATTTCTCTGTGTAGTCTGAGCTGACCCAGTTTTGTTTATAGACTAGGTTCATTTCAGACAAGAATACTAAATGATGTTCAAGAAGAACAGAGGAGTGGCCCCTGGTTCTAGAAAGATCGGTGCAACAGTATAGGGGAATACCAGAACTGGGAAGTGGGATGGGGTAGATGGGGGAATGAGGGGAGGGAAGAGGGCTTATGGGACTTTCTGGGAGTGGGGAGCCAGAAAAGGAGAAATCATTTGAAATGTACATAAAGAATATAGAAAATAAAAATATTAAAATAAAAAAGAATATATCGAATAAAAAAAAAGAATACTAATTATATCCATGCCTTTGTCTTCTACACATTGAGATCAAAGGCCTGGATTGATTTATTGATCTATGTATCTTTAAAAACATTTAAAGAAATTTCCATTTACTTCTCCCTTCTATCCTTTAAAGCAAATGGTTTTTATTTTCCTTTGATGGAGATTAATATCTTTGTGGAGATACACACACACACACACACACACACACACATCCTTTTTCCCTGAATATAAGTTTAATTAATATTGTTTCCAATACATTTAATTTCTATTAAATTCTCTTAACATGTAAGGCTATTCTTATGCTAACATATGTGTCACGCAATAGGGTAAGCAGTCCCATGGTTTCCATGGAGCCCATGTTCAATGAACACAATTGTTTTATGATAACTTTGACTTCTTAAATTTCCATTATTTTTTATTTTTATTTGATTTTCAGAGGCATGTAGCCTTGTTCTCTGTCCTCTGGCCAGCCTGCTCTATTTCCTATTCGGGGATTCCCAGCACTGCTGAGGCAGCCCAGAAGCACAGGAGAAGACTTCAGGCTGGAGCTTGAGCCCATCACCTAGCCTGCCTCTCTAGTCCTCTCATGCCCTGAACCTCTGAATTGTTCATGCAAATTTTGTCCTAATATTGAACCTGGACAGATTGGGGAAAACCACACAGCTCTGCAATTCTCTTCAGTATGTATTTTGTCCTAGTATTGAACCTGTGGGGCTTGAGGAAAAAATGTTCATCTCTGCTAAGAAACCATTTTTCCTGCCTCTGAATATGAATGGGACAGTATGTGTTTTCCATTTGGAGATCTTAAATTAATTTTTGAAAAGTGAGGTTTTGCCCCACATTGGTGCCATATTTGTGGAAATAACTTTAATCCTGGCCTGGAATTTCTACCCCATCTTTGGTTATTAAGTTCCTAAATAAAAATCACACACAGCCTTTATATTTATAATAAGCCATAAACAACATAAAAGCTGAGTAGCTGCCTACCCTCCATGCTGTTAGAATGTATATTCCTATCAATAATTCCAGGTTATTACTTACTACACACTATGTTTCATCTTGGCCGCTCTTAACTCCAATTGGCTGGTCCACAGGGCCACATTTTTATGGCTTAGCTAACCTTTGACAGCTTCTCCTTCTCCCTCCTGCACCTTCTTCATCTCCTCTTCCTGTAACCCCAAGCTCAGGAAACCTAGACCCCACCTATGTCTCATCTGCCAAAATATTGGCTATTGTTGTCTTGATTCACTAACCAAAAATAACATGTGGCATGGTCACAGGGGACACATATTCTTTAGGGCCCCAACTTAGTATTACAGTGGACAATAAAAGACAAAACCTAAACGAAAATTCACTGAGAGAATATTGTCATTATAATACATACCTTCAAAAAATAAATAAAATTGAAAAAAAGTTCTGGAGAAGGGGATAATAAAATGGTTGCTATGAAAAAGGATTTAAGAAATACACAGGGTTACTTTATGGTATCAGGAGCAAAGTAATACACAGAGGAAAAAAGGAGAAATAGATAATGCTGAGTTTGAAACAGACAAAATGAAGCATTTTATGTTTACTTTAAATACATGTGTAATATATATATATGTGTGTGCGTGAGTATATATATACGTGTGTGTGCGTGTGTGTGTGTGTGGTGTGTTTGTGTGCGCGCACATGTGTGTGTATGGCTGTAACATATATACACTGATTATTTTCCAAATACTTGTCCTTTTACCCACTGATCAGCATGGCTATCACCCCTCCTTAATGAAGCTTATTTACAACACAAGGTAACTGTGCAGCAGTTACATCCTCAACTGGTGAAAATACAGAGAATAAGTGAGTTTCAGGTGCACATTCCCAACTGATATATCTACAATGCAACACCTACACCAGGGGTTCATGGAAAGTTGCAGAAAGGAGGAGCATGATGGTTGTAAGAGCCATGTAGCCAAGATGTCCACTGCTAAGTAGGGTCTTAGACAACAGAAGAAAGCAGCACCATGAAACCTTAATAGAATAGTTGCCAAAAGAAGACCTGCAAAATGATAGCATCTGTTGAAACCTCCCTAAATGAATGACTAAAGATTATCAGTGGCTGCTGAGAGAAAGTGGTTTTCTCTAGAGGCAAGGCCTCTTCTAAGTTATTCAACCTAAAGTTGTCAGGTTTATACAAATGAACACACAAGCTAAATGGACTCTGTGTAAAGTGTGTGTTGGGGGGTGGTTGTTGATGGTGAAGAAGAAGGGAATGTCGGAATTTGAGGGCATGTGGAGCACACCAGGGGCATGGGTGCCTTGAGGGGCAGCGGTGAGCATTAAATGATACCACTACAGTACTCTTGTATGAAATTTCCATAAGAAAAATTTAATGATGGCTCCAAAGTCGTAATGGCTTTCCAGAAGTGAGTAGACTGGCACGGGGAAAGAGACCCAGTGTAGCCCTAATACTCAGAGCCAGTGACACCGTGGTCTGGTAAGAGAACAGGAAAGAACCAACATGGATGAGAAGACCAGCAGACATGCACATGCACAGTAAAGCTCAGAAGGCTTGGTGACAGCTCCTGCTGAGACTAGTTCTCTCGATGTCAAGCACATCTGTGACATGAACAATACACTAATGTGCCCTTGTCTGTCAGGCAGCTCTAAGCAGTGTGAGGATACATCACAGTAGCACACACAGAAGCTGCATGAAGTACTCCTACCTATGCTGTCCCTCTTGAGCTGTTTAATCAGATCTGAAATAGTGTCACAACTGTACATCTCACAGTTCGTTGCCTTTCTCAGATATGGTGGGATTACTTCATTAGAGTCAGCCATGTTATCTACTTCTTCATTGACCTATAAAGGAGTAAAAGCAATTTCAGACACCATCCCAACATTTATACCAAACACTAAATTCTATAATGTAGTAAATATTCTCTTTTAATGTTACAAACAGAACTCAGGAGAGACAAGCTGGTGAATATCTGTGAGTTCTGGGCTAACCTGTTCTACATTGGGAGTTTTAGGCCAGCCAGGGTTACACTGTGAAATCTTAACAACTAAAGGTATAGGAATATATTTCATGAAAAATAACTTTATATTAGCTATTTTTCCTTTAATTTTTTTCAAAAATATTTTCATACATCTAGAAACGTGGAAATTTTAAGTTTACTTTCATAAATCAGTTTAAATAATATAGTGCTTTCATTTTATACATTTTATCATTTTAAATTTTATACATATTATATTTTCAATTTATTTTCTCATACCTTGTCCTTTACATTCGAAGTGTTCTCTATAAACCTACAAAAGCATAAAGTCTGTTCAGAAAATATATGTATATATTAAACACAACAAAAACACTCTAATTTATTTCTCCTATCAAAATTATTGGCTATTTCAATTGCATTGACTTAATCTGAGAGAATTTAACTGCAAACAAGAAGAGCTACAGGATTCAGGAATGTATTATCACTACCACCATCAGAAAAACAATCGTTTTATATCCATTATTTTTAAAATTAAGGCAAAAAAGAAAAATGCCACACCAACCCCAGTAGAATCTGTGTGACAAGTTCCACAGATTGAGGTGAAACCATCAAAAGATGGAGGCCTCCTGGAACCAGTTGTGGAACACTTGACAGGAACAAGAAGCTGAGCTGTAGTTCTCATGGCAATTTATCTGTATTGTTTTCTTTCATTCCTTTTCTTTTTTTTTAATTTTTTTATTCGATATAATTTATTTACATTTCAAATCCTTTTCTTATTTACATGTTCTTGGTAGCCTACGCCAAGATCTTAAGCAAGAATAATGAGTAGAAAACCATCCTTAAAGATGGGGTCACTAACATGACCTTATCTCTGAGGAACCAACACTTTACTTTATAAATCATTTACAAAATTACTTAATAGTATTATAATGGATAAAATATTTCCAACAATAAAATATCATATGGCTACACATGTGTCATATGAGGTGGGCTTTGGTACATGGTAAAAAAAAGCCTTAAATGAATTAAAATAGTTAACATTTATGTGTTGAAGATTTGTAAAAAAAAAAAAATCAGGCATTAGATGTTAAACAGTAATTGACCATAAAGATTTATTAACCCACTCTTGGAAATAAACAACTAGCCTTAGATGACTGCACCACTGAATATATCCTTTCAGAGTTGTAACACTTGCATGATTTCTATCAATAATGATGTTACCTATTCCGTTTGTGATTCACAGAATCCATCTTTTC
Source organism: Apodemus sylvaticus (assembly GCF_947179515.1). Taxonomy (NCBI): domain Eukaryota; kingdom Metazoa; phylum Chordata; class Mammalia; order Rodentia; family Muridae; genus Apodemus; species Apodemus sylvaticus. The sequence goes on along the minus strand of NC_067485.1, from coordinate 72,365,136 downwards.
AGAGTTGTAATGCTTAGATTTGTGCTTTACTGTGCCAAATGATAATGATTGTATTCATGATTGCTTCACTGAATGCATCTTCTAAGAGTTGTAATACTTGATCTTTAATGTATAAAAACCCTTGTTTAAGATCTTCAAAATACACTCAGATTCAAACTACCTCTGTGTTGGTTTCTGTTTATCACCACCAAATCCTTACCCACCTAGGCTTCTAGGACCCTCATCCCAGGGACCCCCATACCTGACTGGGGTGATCTGCACTATGACATATTCAGCAAAGCATCACTCACAGTTCTACTTCAGAAAGGGACAGAAAGGTACTGGCCTAGCTTAGGAATAAAACAACTCCAAATCTCTGTCTCATTGGCTGCACTGAGCCCAGGTAATGACTCACATAATTGTCTACCTGAATTAAAACAGGTGTGGGAATGAGACACAAGGAAGAGAAATGCAACACCTCTCCCTGGTGCAAGAAAAAGCTGTTCAACTGAGAATTAGGCATCTTCATTTTCAGTTCAGACATGCATTTAAAAGAACAGAATTCAAATGGATCCTTGTATTCACTACCTAAATTTAGAGTGTGCAGAATTGACAGGCTTCATTGATTAATTAATAGGTGGTTTTGATATTGCTATAATTGTTCTAAATAATTATTCTTTACATTTCCTAATTTCAGAAATAATGTTAATTGAATGGAAAGAAGCAGGGTTCAGTTAGACTGGAGGCCTATTTCTCTAAACTTTCTACACAGGGCAGAAAGTCTGGACAGGTTGGGAGGCATGCAAAGGCCAGATAAAAAATGTACTACATACATAATAAAAATTTAAAAAAAATCAATGTACGTTAGGTAAACTACCATATGAAAATAAATAAAATTGACAAGTTCAATGTTTTATGTTTAACAATTGTGACGATTTCATAAATTTTATTAATTATTTTATTAGTACTCACAAATCATATTTCAAGAAATGGATCAGATTGAACTTAGAGTTATTTTGTCAACAGGCTCTTGGAGGCATAAAGTAACATGCTATATATAATCCTTCTCTTCCACTAATGTAAGAAAACTGGATGAACAAATGAGTCCATGAAGTTAATTGCAAAATATCTACATCTGCATTTGTATGTACAAAAGTTTTCTTTTCTAGACTAAAGTCATTTTCTTGGTGTGGGTTTGTGTGTGTATGTGTGTGTGTGTGTGTGTCTCTCTCTCTCTCTCTCTCTCTCTCTCTCTCTGTGTGTGTGTGTGTGTGTGTGTGTCTTTGTGATAAGCTTGTGTAATGTGTGTGCATGTATGAATGTGGGTCTGGGTGTGTTTCTTGTGTTTGTGTTGATGTGTGTGTGTCTGTGTGTGTGTGTGAGTGTGTGTGCCTATGGGTGAGCACGCACGCACGCACGTTTGTGTGACATGCATATATGCCTATGTATCTTCTAGATGAATGATTTTAGCTAACTTTTAAGTTTTTATTTTATCTTCACATCAACTTCTGTTTCAACGTTTAGTTTTGAATTTTCTTGTTTCACTCTAAAAACGATATATTAAAACCATTCTACTCACAGGTTAATTTAAAAGAAACAGCTCTTCTGAAATATTCAGACACTTTACGAAAATTATACAGATGAATAGCTTGGCCACCATCATTTTCTCACTGTGCTGTTTTATCTAAACAGTAAGCTCTGAGATAAGGTTAAACCCATGCATTCCTGTTCTTATGCATGTAGTCCTTTAACATGCAATGCATGCATGATGCTGAATTCCAACCCAGCCCAATGTTACTTAATTCAAATAACTTCAGGTGGATATAACTCAATGGTAGCACAGAGGACTCTTATCAGAATTCTTATCACTTCATATTGCATTGCTAATTTCCTTTATGGGCCCTCAATTCTTTGCCATACTCCTTTCCATTTTACCTCTGAACTTTTCCAACAGTTATATTTCCATCGTTCCTCTGTAACTGATCTTGCCTCTCCTCTTCTTTTTTTGGTGCCTCTTTTGATAGCGGGAGACTAACACCCTGAGACTAAATGGGAGACAAATATGTTAGCTATAGTCCATTAAAATCTTGGCAGTCCTGTTCTCTGCTGAAGTTTGCTCAGGAATGAGGCAAATTTCTTCCCCTGCATGGATTTACTGTGACACTGTGGTAACTACTATTTACAGTTCTTACAACCTGGTGACCCTAAAGCCTAAAGTAACAATACTTGACAATTCTAATATCAAACTATGTTATTATTTTTTAAAATTATATTTTATATGTTATTCTAATTGATATAATGGGAAAAATGGGGTGAAATACTGAACCACACAAGTTAATCACTTTTATATCTCAAATAAATGTTCCCTAACTATAAATATAGCCTCTAGTTGAATATGTTACATGTTACAAATCTGTCTCCAAGAATAAATGACTACTGTGTTCTGTAGTAAATTTTATCCAATAAAACTCTTTAGGAAAAGCTACTTCATGATTAATAACATCAAGGTAAGATATTCCTCTCATCATATGTAAATCTACATGTGGAGAAGATCATCACCACATGTATACAAATAACCAAGGTATTAAAAAAATTAAGGGCTACATCATTTGGGGAATTGAGAGCTGTGTTTGTCTCTTTGTTTGTTTGCCTATTTGGATGAGACAAAATATCTTTGTGCAGCCCTGGCTATCCTGAATCTGTCTCTGCAGAGCAGGATGTTCTCAACTTCAGAGATCTGCCAGTCTTTTCTGCGTTGGTGCTGAGATGAAAGGGATATTATCAGCATTTCTGCCCTAAAGGTAGGCTGTTTGACAGACAAAAATGTTGGAAAAAAACCACACAGCAAATGAGAAAAATCCAGAGAAATATCACCATATAGGTGCAATGATGCACAATCCCTAAAAGGTTTGCAACCTCATAGGAAGAACAATATCAACCAACCAGAACCCCAGAGCTCCCAGGGACTAAACCACCAACCAAAGAGTACACAAGGGGTACCCATGGCTCCAGCTGGATATGGAGCAGAGGATTGCCTTATCTGGCATCACTGGGAGGGGAGTCCAGTGGAGGCTTGATGACTCAGGATAGGGGAACGCTAGGCTGCTGAGTCAGGAGTTGGTGGGTAGGTTGGGGAGCACCTTGATTGAGGCAGGGAAAGGGAGGAGCAGATAGGGACCTTGTAGAGGTTAAACTGGCAAGAGTGATAACATTTAAAATGTAAATTAATAAAATAACCAATAACAAAGAAAGGATAGAGAAGAGGAAAGGAAAGATAGAAATCCCTGAGTCTATGTTCTCTTTTTAGCTTCCTACCTGTCTAGACCTATAATTATTTATAAATTATCTCTTAAAATTACAACAAATCTGTAATTTATAAAATGACCAGCCCTCCCATCCCACCTTAAGGAATTGGGAAGATGGTCTTTTTATTCTTGTTCCTTGTTGAATTTGGATGAATAATTTATGTTTCAGAGGCCCAAAATGAAAGAGGAAAAATAGTTAAGTCAAAAATAAAGTTCATTTGCAGATGACATGATAGTCTACTTAAGTGACCCAAAAAACTCCACTAGAGAACTCCTACAGCTGATAAACAACTTCAGAAAGTGGAAGGTTATAAAATCAACTCAAGCAAATCAGTGGCCTTCCTATACTCAAAGGATAAGCAGGCTGAGAAAGAAATTAGGGAAATGACCCCCTTCACAATAGCCACAAATAGTATAAAGTATCTTGGGGTGACTCTTACCAAACACGTGAAAGATCTGTATGACAAGAACTTCAAGACTCTGAAGAAGGAAATGGAAGAAAACCTCAAAAAATGGGAAAACCTCCCATGCTCATGGATCAGTAGAATCAATATAGTTAAAATGGCCATTTTGCCAAAAGTAATCTACAGATTCAATGCAATACCCATCAAAATCCCAACTCAATTCTTCACAGAGTTAGAAAGAGCAATTCTCAGATTCATCTGGAATAACAAAAAACCCAGGATAGCTAAAACTATTCTCAGCAACAAAAGAAATTCTGGGGGAATCAGTATCCCTGACCTCAAGCAATACTACAGAGCAATAGTGTTAAAAACTGTATGGTATTGGTACAGTGACAGGCAGGAGGATCAATGGAACAGGATTGAAGATCCAGAAATGAACCCACACACCTATGGCCACTTGATCCACGACAAAGAGGCTGAAAACATCCAATGGAAAAAAGATAGCCTTTTCAACAAATGGTGCTGGTTCAACTGGAGGTCAGCATGCAGAAGAATGCGAATTGATCCATCCTTGGCTCCTTGTACTAAGCTCAAATCCAAATGGATCAAGGACCTCCACATAAAGCCAGACACTCTGAAGCTAATAGAAAAGAAACTGGGGAAGACCCTTGAGGACATCGGTACAGGGAGAAAGTTTCTGAACAGAACACCAATAGCGTATGCTCTAAGAGCAAGAATTGAGAAATGGGACCTCATAAAATTACAAAGTTTCTGTAAGGCAAAGGACACCATCAAGAGGACAAATCGGCAACCAACAAATTGGGAAAAGATCTTCACCAATCCTACATCAGATAGAGGGCTAATATCCAATATATATGAAGAACTCAAGAAGTTAGACTCCAGAAAACCAAACAACCCTATTAAAAAATGGGGTACAGAGTTAAACAAAGAATTCTCACCTGAAGAACTTCGGATGGCAGAGAAGCATCTTAAAAAATGCTCAACTTCATTAGTCATCATGGAAATGCAAATCAAAACAACCCTGAGATTTCATCTTACACCAGTCAGAATGGCCAAGATTAAAAATTCAGGAGATAGAAGGTATTGGAGAGGGTGTGTAGAAAGAGGAACACTCCTCCACTGTTCTTGGGGTTGCAAATTGGTACAACTACTCTGGAAATCAGTCTGGCGGTTACTCCGAAAACTGGGCACCTCACTTCCAGAAGATCCTGCTATACCACTCCTGGGCATATACCCAGAGGATTCCCCACCATGTAATAAGGATACATGCTCTACTATGTTCATAGCAGCCCTATTTATAATTGCCAGATGCTGGAAAGAACCCAGGTATCCCTCAACAGAAGAGCGGATGCAAAAAAATGTGGTATATCTACACAATGGAGTACTATTCAGCCATTAGAAACAATGAATTCACGAAATTCTTAGGCAAATGGATGGAGCTAGAGAACATCAAACTAAGTGAGGTAAACCAGACTCAGGGGGTGAATCATGGTGTGCACTCACTAATAAGTGGATATTAACCTGGAAAACTGGAATACCCAAAACATAATCCACACATCAAATGAGATACAAGAAGAAAGGAGGAGTGGCCCCTGGTTCTGGAAAGACTCAGTGAAGCAGTATTCAACAAAACCAGAATGGGGAAGTGGGAAGGGGTGGGTGGGAGGACGGGGGAAGAGAAGGGGGCTTACGGGACTTTCGGGGAGTGGGGGGCTAGAAAAGGGGAAATCATTTGAAATGTAAATAAATTATATCGAATAAAAAAAATAAAATATGCTCAAATCTTGAAAAAAATTTTAAAAAAAAGAAAATTCGAATATCAACCTATATTATTCTTTTTAAAAATTATATTTTATCTTTTTTGGTAATTGCTATAAGGGGCAAAATGGGGAGAAAAACTAAACTACATACGGTAATCACTTTTATATCTCATGTAAGAGTTCGCAGACTATAAATTGAATATAGCTTCTACTTGAATATGTTACATGTTACAAATCTGTCTCCAAGAATAAATGACTACTATGTTCTGTATTAAATTTGATCCCATAAGAACTCTTTAGGAAAAGCTACTTGATGATTAATAACATCAAGGTAAGATATTCCTCTCATCATATGTAAATCTACACGTAGAGAAGATCATCTCCACATGTATACAAATACACAAGGTATTATAAAATTAATGGCTACATTGTTTGGGTAGTTAAGAGCTGTGTTGTTTGTCTCTTTGTTTGTTTGCCTATTTGGTTGAGACAACATGTCTTTGTGCAGCCCTGGCTTTCCTAAATTTGTCTCTGCACAGTAAGGTGTCCTCAACTTCAGAGGTCTGCCAGTCTCCTCTGCCTTGGTGCTGGCTATTTCAGCACTTCTACCCCAAAGGTAGGCTGCTTGATAGAGAAAAGTATTAGAAAACAACCCACAGTAAATCAGAATAATCCAGAGAAACATCCACATATAGGTGAAATGATGCACAATCCCTAAAAAGTAAGGCAACTTTTAGTAAATGCTGAAGGAAATGAAACAGAAAGTTGAGCACAAGGATAGATGAGATACAGAAACCAATACAATTAGCTCAGAAGCATGAAAACTGGGAACATATAATCAACCAAAGAATCATGCTCGAGTTTTCTTCACAACAAGTCCAAATAAAATGATGACAGGTAAAACATCGAAACATTGGAATGGAAACAGCACACAAACACAATTCTGAGCAGGACAGTTAACCCATGAACAAGCACCTTACCATGTGTTTATCTTCTCTTTCTGAACTACTGGAACTCTTAGATCCAGATGTCCTGGAAACTCTTCTGAGGAAAAAAATACAGCAGATATGGGTGTGTTCAATTCTTCAAGATAATCCTGTGCACTTGGCTACATTGTGTTAGATGAAGTTGTTAATTGATGGTATTCTACTTCTGGTGTAAGTGATTTTTTTGGTGATTTTACACACTCTTCTCCCAAACTATGACATATTCAGCAAAGCCTCACTCACCGTTCTACCTCAGAAAGGGACAGCAATGTACAGGCCTAGCTTGGGAATAAAACAACTCCAAATCTCCATCTCCTTTGCTACACAGATGCCCAGGTAATGACTCACATCATTGTCTACCTGAACTGAAACAAGTGAGGGAATGAGACACAAGGTAGAGAAACCCAACACCTCTTCCTGGTGCAAGACTAAGCTGTTCAACTGAGAATTAGGCGACTTCATTTTCAGTTCAGACGCGCATATAAACAGAACAGAATTCAAATGCATCCTGGTATTCTCTAACTAAATTTAGAGTGTGCAGAAATGAGAGGCTTCGATGATTAATTAATAGGGGGCGTTGATACTGCTATAATTGTTCTAAATAGGTATTCTGTAGCATTCCCTAATTTCAGAAATAATGTTAATTGAATGGAAAGAGGCAGGGTTCAGGTAGACTTGAGGCCTATTTCTCTAAATTTTCTACACAGGGCAGAAATTCTGGACAGGATGGGAGGCATGCAAAGGCCAGAGAACAAATGTGCTACATACATAAAAAAGAAATCAACGTGCTTTTGGTGAACTAACGTATAAAAATGAAAAATGATGATGAGTTCAATGTTTTATGTTTAACAACCATGATGATTTCATAAATTTTATTAATTATATTATTATTAATCACAGATCATATTTCAAGAAATGGATCCTATTGAACTTATAGTTATTTTTCCAGCAGGCTATTGGAGGTATAAAATAACATGCTATATATAATCCTTCTCTTCCACTACTGTAAGAAAATTGGATGAACAAATGAGTCCATAAAGTTAAGTGCAAAACCTCTTTATCTGCATTTGTATGTCCAAAAGTTTTCTTTTCTAGACTAATGTCATTTTCATGTGTTTGTGTGTATGTATGTTTTGTGTGTGTGTGTGTGTCTGTGTTTGTGTCTGTGTGTATGGGGTAAGTGTGTGTAATGTGTATGCATGTATGCATGTGGGTAGGAGTGTGTATCCTGTATATGTGTTGATGTGTGTGTGTGTGTTTGTGTGTGTGCGCGCAAGCCCTCACGTGTGTGTGAGGTGCATATATGCCTATGCGTCTTCTACATGAATGATTTTATCTAACAATTAAGTTTCTATTTTATTATCTTCACATCAACTTCTGTGTCAACTTTTAGATTTGGATTTTCATGTTTCATTCCAAAAACAACATATTAAAATCATTCCCCTCAAAGTTTAATTTAAAAAAAAACAGCTCTGAAATATTCAGACACTTTACAAAAATTATACAGATGAATAGCTTGGCAACCATCACTTTCTAGCTGTGCTGTTTTATCTACACAGCAAGCTTTGATGTAAGGTTAAACCTATGCATTCCTATTCTTAAGCATGTGGTCCTTTAACATGCAATGCATGCATGATGCTGAACTCCAACCCAGCACAATGTTACAGACTTCAAATAACTTCAGGTGGATATTTCTCAATGGCAGCACAAAGGACTTTATCAGAAATCTTATCACTTCATATTGCATTGCTAATTTCCTTTATAGGCCCTCAAGTCTTTGCCATACTCCTTTCCATTGTACCTCCGAACTTTTCCAACAGTTATATTTCCATCGTTCCTCTGTAACTGATCTTGTGTCTCCTCTTCTTTTTTTGGAGCTTCTTTTGGTAGTGGGAGACTAACCTCCTGGGAACAATTGGGAGACAAATAGGTTAGTCAGGGTCCAGGAAAATCTTGACAGTCCTGTTCTCTGCTGAAGTTTGCTCAGGAATGATGCAAATTCTTTCCCCTGCATGGATTTACTGTGACTCTGTGGTATCTACAATTTACAGTTATTACTACATTGTGACCCGAAAGCCTAATGTAACCATTGTTGAAAATTCGAATGTCAAACTATGTTATTCGTTTTAAAAATTATATTTTACCTTTTTTGCTAATTGGTATAAGGGGCAAAATGGGGAGAAAAACTAAACTACATAAGGTAATCACTTTTATATCTCATGTAAGAGTTCACAGACTATAAATTGAATATAGCCTCTACTTGAATATGTTACATGTTACAAATCTGTCTCCAAGAATAAATGACTACTATGTTCTGTATTAAATTTGATCCCATAAGAACTCTTTAGGAAAAGCTACTTGATGATTAATAACATCAAGGTAAGATATTCCTCTTATCATATGCAAATCTACATGTAGAGAAGATCATCTCCACATGTATACAAATTCACAAGGTATAAAATTAAGGGCTACATTGGGTAGTTAAGAGCTGTGTTGTTTGTCTCTTTGTTTGTTTGCCTATTTGGTTGAGACAAGATGTCTTTGTGCAGCCCTGGCTCTCCTGAATTTGTCTCTGCAGAGTAAGGTGTCCTCAACTTCAGAGATCTGCCAGTCTCCTCTGCCTTGGTGCTGGCTATTTCAGCACTTCTGCCCCAAAGGTAGGCTGTTTGATAGAGAAAAGCATTATAAAACAACCCACAGTAAATCAGAATAATCCAGGGAAACATCCACATATAGGTGCAATGATGCACAATCCCTAAAATGTAAGGCAACTTTTAGTAAATGCTGAAGGAAATGAAACAGAAAGTTGAGCACAAGGAAAGATGAGATACAGAAAACAATACCATTAGCTCAGAAGCATGAAAACCGGGAACATACAATCAACCAAAGAACCATGCACGAGTTTTCTTCACAACAAGTCCAAATAAAATGATGACAGGTAAAACATCGAAACATTCGAATTGAAACAGCATACAAACACAATTCTGAGCAGGACAGTTAACCCATGAACAAGCACCTTACCATGTGTTTATCTTCTCTTTCTGAACTACTGGAACTCTTAGATCCAGATGTCCTGGAAACTCTTCTGAGGAAAAGAATACAGCAGATATGGATTTGTTCAAATCTTCAAGATAATTCTGTGCACTTGGCTACATTGTGTTAGATGAAGTTGTTAATTGATGGTATTCTACTTCTGGTGTAAGTGATTTTTTGGTGATTCTACATACTCTTCTCCCAAACTATGACATATTCAGCAAAGCCTCACTTACTGTTCTACCTCAGAAAGGGACAGCAATGTACAGGCCTAGCTTGGGAATAAAACCACTCCAAATCTCCATCTCCTTTGCTACACTGATGCCCAGGTAATGACTCACATAATTGTCCTAACTAAACTTACCTGAACTAAAATAAGTGAGGGAATGAGACACTAGGTAGAGAAATCCAACACCTCTTTCTGGTGCAAGACTAAGCTGTTCAACTGAGAATTAGGGGACTTCATTTTCAGTTCAGACGTGCATATAAAAAGAACAGAATTCAAATGGATCCTGGTATTCTCTAACTAAATTTAGAGTGTGCAGAAATGAGAACATTCAATGATTAATTAATACGGGGCATTGATACTGCTATAATTGTTCTAAATAGTTCCTCTTTAGCATTCCCTAAATTCAGATATAATGTTAATTGAATGGAAAGAGGCAGGGTTCAGGTAGACTTGAGGCCTATTTCTCTAAATTTTTTACACAGGGCAGAGATTCTGGACAGGATGGGAGGCATGTAAAGGCCAGAGAAAAAATGTGCTACATACATAAAAAAGAAATCAATGTGCTTTTGGTGAACTGCCATATAAAAATGAAAAACGCTGACGAGTTCAATGTTTTAATGTTTAACAACTGTGATGATTTCATAAATTTTATTAATTATTTTATTATTAATCACAGATCATATTTCAAGGAATGGATCCTATTGAACTTATAGTTATTTTGTCAGCAGGCTATTGGAGGTATAAAATAACATGCTATATATAATCCTTCTCTTCCACTACTGAAAGAAAATGGGATGAACAAATGAGTCCATGAAGTTAAGTGCAAAACCTCTATATCTGCATTTGTATGTCCCAAAGTTTTCTTTTCTGGACTAATGTCATTTGTTTGTGTTTGTGTGTATGTATGTTTTGTGTGTGTGTGTGTGTGTGTGTCTGTGTTTGTGTCTGTGTGTATGGGGTAAGTGTGTGTAATGTGTATGCATGTATGCATGTGGGTAGGAGTTTGTTTCCTGTGTATGTGTTGATGTGTCTGTGTTTGTGTGTGTTTCTGTGTGTGCATGCAAGCCCTCACGTTTGTGTGAGGTACATATATGCCTATGCATCTTCTACATGAATGATTTTATCTAACTTTTAAGTTTCTATTTTATTATCTTCATATCAACTTCTGTGTCAACTTTTAGATTTGGATTTTCATGTTTCATTCCAAAAACAACATATTAAAATCATTCCCCTCACAGTTTAATTTAAAAAAAAACAGCTCTGAAATATTCAGACACTTTACAAAAATTATACAGACGAATGGCTTGGCAACCATCATCATCTAGCAGTGCTGTTTTATCTACACAGCAAGCTTTGAGATAAGGTTAAACGTATGCATTCCTATTCTTAGGCATGTGGTCCTTTAACATGCAATGCATGCATGATGCTGAACTCCAACCCAGCACAATGTTACAGACTCCAAATAAGTTGAGGTGGATATTTCTCAATGGCAGCACAAAGGACTTTATCAGAAATCTTATCACTTCATATTGCATTGCTAATTTCCTTTATGGGCCCTCAATTCTTTGCCATACTCATTTCCATTGTACCTCCGAACTTTCCCAACAGTTATATTTCCATCGTTACTCTGTAACTGATCTTGTGTCTCCTCTTCTTTTTTTGGAGCTTCTTTTGGTAGTGGGAGACTAACCTCCTGGGAACAAGTAGGAGACAAATCAGTTAGTCAGGGTCCAGTAAAATCTTGAAAGTCCTGTTCTCTGCTGAAGTTTGCTCAGGAATGATGCAAATTCTTTCCCCTGCATGGATTTACTGTGACTCTGAGGTATCTACAATTTACAGTTATTACTACATTGTGACCCGAAAGCCTAATGTAACCATTGTTGAAAATTCGAATGTCAACCTATGTTATTCGTTTTAAAAATTATATTTTATCTTTTTTGCTAATTGGTATAAGGGGCAAAATGGGGAGAAAAACTAAACTACATAAGGTAATCACTTTTATATCTCATGTAAGAGTTCACAGACTATAAATTGAATATAGCCTCTACTTGAATATGTTACATGTTACAAATCTGTCTCCAAGAATAAATGACTACTATGTTCTGTATTAAATTTGATCCCATAAGAACTCTTTAGGAAAAGCTACTTGATGATTAATAACATCAAGGTAAGATATTCCTCTCCTCATATGTAAATCTACATGTAGAGAAGATCATCTCCACATGTATACAAATACACAAGGTATTATAAAATTAAGGGCTACATTTTTTGGGTAGTTAAGAGCTGTGTTGTTTGTCTCTTTGTTTGTTTGCCTATTTGGTTGAGACAAGATGCTTTCTACAGCCCTGGCTCTCCTGAATTTCTCTCTGCACAGTAATGTGTCCTCAACTACAGAGATCTGCCAGTCTCCTCGGCCTTGGTGCTGGCTATTTCAGCATTTCTGCCCCAAAGGTAGGCTGTTTGATAGAGAAAAGCATTATAAAACAACCCACAGTAAATCAGAATAATCCAGGGAAACATCCACATATAGGTGCAATGATGCACAATCCCTAAAAAGTAAGGCAACTTTTAGTAAATGCTGAAGGAAATGAAACAGAAAGTTGAGCACAAGGAAAGATGAGATACAGAAATCAATACAATTAGCTCAGAGCATGAAAACCGGGAACATACAATCAACCAAAGAACCATGCACGAGTTTTCTTCACAACAAGTCCAAATAAAATGATGACAGGTAAAACATCGAAACATTCGAATTGAAACAGCACACAAACACAATTCTGAGCAGGACAGTTAACCCATGAACAAGCACCTTACCATGTGTTTATCTTCTCTTTCTGAACTACTGGAACTCTTAGATCCAGATGTTCTGGAAACTCTTCTGAGGAAAAAAATACAGCAGATATAGATGTGTTCAATTCTTCAAGATAATTCTGTGCACTTGGCTACATTGTGTTAGATGAAGTTGTTAATTGATGGTATTCTACTTCTGGTGTAAGTGATTTTTTGGTGATTCTACATACTCTTCTCCTAAACTATGACATATTCAGCAAAGCCTCACTTACTGTTCTACCTCAGAAAGGGACAGCAATGTACAGGCCTAGCTTGGGAATAAAACCACTCCAAATCTCCATCTCCTTTGCTACACTGATGCCCAGGTAATGACTCACATCATTGTCTACCTGAACTGAAACAAGTGAGGGAATGAGACACAAGGTAGAGAAATCCAACACCTCTTCCTGGTGCAAGACTAAGCTGTTCAACTGAGAATTAGGGGACTTCATTTTCAGTTCAGACGTGCATATAAAAAGAACAGAATTCAAATGGATCCTGGTATTCTCTAACTAAATTTAGAGTGTGCAGAAATGAGAACATTCAATGATTAATTAATACGGGGCATTGATACTGCTATAATTGTTCTAAATAGTTCCTCTTTAGCATTCCCTAAATTCAGATATAATGTTAATTGAATGGAAAGAGGCAGGGTTCAGGTAGACTTGAGGCCTATTTCTCTAAATTTTTTACACAGGGCAGAGATTCTGAACAGGATGGGAGGCATGTAAAGGCCAGAGAAAAAATGTGCTACATACATAAAAAAGAAATCAATGTGCTTTTGGTGAACTACCATATAAAAATGAAAAACGCTGACGAGTTCAATGTTTTAATGTTTAACAACTGTGATGATTTCATAAATTTTATTAATTATTTTATTATTAATCACAGATCATATTTCAAGGAATGGATCCTATTGAACTTATAGTTATTTTGTCAGCAGGCTATTGGAGGTATAAAATAACATGCTATATATAATCCTTCTCTTCCACTACTGTAAGAAAATTGGATGAACAAATGAGTCCATGAAGTTAAGTGCAAAACCTCTCTATCTGCATTTGTATGTCCAAAAGTTTTCTTTTCTAGACTAATGTAATTTTCATGCGTTTGTTTTTGTGTGTATGTATGTTTTGTGTGTGTGTGTGTCTGTGTTTGTGTCTGTGTGTATGGGGTAAGTGTGTGTAATATGTGTGCATGTATGCATGTGGGTAGGAGTGCTTGCTGTGTTTGTGTTGATGTGTGTGTGTGTGTATGTGTTTGTGTGTGATTCTGTGTGTGCGCACAAGCCCTCACATGTGTGTGAAGTACGTATATGCCTATGCATCTTCTACATGAATGATTTTATCTAACTTTTAAGTTTCTATTTTATTATCTTCACATCAACTTCTGTGTCAACTTTTAGATTTGGATTTTCATGTTTCAATCCAAAAACAATATATTAAAATCATTCCACTCACAGTTTAATTTAAAAAAAAGAGCTCTGAAATATTCAGACACTTTACAAAAATTATACAGATGAATGGCTTGGCAACCATCATTTTCTAGCTGTGCGTTTTATCTACACAGCAAGCTTTGAGATAAGGTTAAACCTATGCATTCCTATTCTTAGGCATGTGATCCTTTAACATGCAATGCATGCATGATGCTGAACTCCAACCCAGCACAATGTGAGATTTCAAACAACTTCAGGTGGATATTTCTCAATGGCAGCACAAAGGACTTTATCAGAAATCTTATCACTTCATATTGCATTGCTAATTTCCTTTATGGGCCCTCAATTCTTTGCCATACTCCTTTCCATTGTACCTCCGAACTTTTCCAACAGTTATATTTCCATCGTTCCTCTGTAACTGATCTTGCGTCTCCTCTTCTTTTTTTGGAGCTTCTTTTGGTAGTGGGAGACTAACCTCCTGGGAACAATTGGGAGACAAATAGGTTAGTCAGAGTCCAGTAAAATCTTGGCAGTCCTGTTCTCTGCTGAAGTTTGCTCAGGAATGATGTAAATTCTTTCCTCTGCATGGATTTTCTGTGACTCTGTGGTATCTACAATTTAGAGTTATTACTACATTGTGACCCGAAAGCCTAATGTAACAATTGTTGAAAATTCGAATGTCAAACTATGTTATTCTTTTTAAAAATTATATTTTATCTTTTTTGCTAATTGGTATAAGGGGCAAAATGGGGAGAAAAACTAAACTACATAAGGTAATAACTTTTGTAACTCATGTAAGAGTTCACAGACTATAAATTGAATATAGCCTCTACTTGAATGTGTTACATGTTACAAATCTGTCTCCAAGAATAAATGACTACTATGTTCTGTATTAAATTTGATCCCATAAGAACTCTTTAGGAAAAGCTACTTGATGATTAATAACATCAAGGTAAGATATTCCTCTCATCATATGTAAATCTACATGTAGAGAAGATCATCTCCACATGTATACAAATACATAAGGTACTATAAAATTAAGGGCTACATTGTTTGGGTAGTTAAGAGCTGTGTTGTTTGTCTCTTTGTTTGTTTGCCTATTTGGTTGAGACAAGATGTCTTTGTGCAGCCCTGGCTCTGCTGAATTTGTCTCTGCACAGTATGCTGTCCTCAAATTCAGAGATCTGCCAGTCTCCTCTGCCTTGGTGCTGGCTATTTCAGCACTTCTGCCCCAAAGGTAGGCTGTTTGACAGAGAAAAGTATTAGAAAACAACCCACAGTAAATCAGAATAATCCAGAGAAACATCCACATATAGGTGCAATGATGCACAATCCCTAAAAAGTAAGGCAACTTTTAGTAAATGCTGAAGGAAATGAAACAGAATGTTGAGCACAAGGAAAGATGAGATACAGAAATCAATACAATTAGCTCAGAAGCATGAAAACCGGGAACATATAATCAATCAAAGAATCATTCACGAGTTTTCTTCACAACAAGTCCAAATAAATTGATGACAGGTAAAACATCGAAACATTGGAATGGAAACAGCACACAAACACAATTCTGAGCAGGACAGTTAACCCATGAACAAGCACCTTACCATGTGTTTATCTTCTCTTTCTGAACTACTGGAACTCTTAGATCCAGATGTCCTGGAAACTCTTCTGAGGAAAAGAATACAGCAGATATGGGTCTGTTCAATTCTTCAAGATAATTCTGTGCACTTAGCTACATTGTGTTAGATGAAGTTGTTAATTGATGGTATTCTACTTCTGGTGTAAGTGATTTTTTTGGTGATTCTAAACACTCTTCTCCCAAACTATGACATATTCAGCAAAACCTCACTCACTGTTCTACCTCAGAAAGGGATAGCAATGTACAGGCCTAGCTTGGGAATAAAACAACTCCTAAATCTCCATCTCTTTGCTACACTGATGCCCAGGTAATGACTCACATCATTGTCTACCTGAACTGAAACAAGTGAGGGAATGAGACACAAGGTAGAGAAATCCAACACCTCTTTCTGGTGCAAGACTAAGCTGTTCAACTGAGAATTAGGCGACTTCATTTTCAGTTCAGACATACATATAAAAAGAACAGAATTCAAATGGATCCTGGTATTCTCTAACTAAATTTAGAATGTGCAGAAATGAGAGGCTTCGATGATTAATTAATGGGGGCATTGATACTGCTATAATTGTTCTGAATAGTTCCTCTTTAGCATTCCCTAATTTCAGAAATAATGTTAATTGAATGGAAAGAGGCAGGGTTCAGGTACACTTGAGGCCTATTTCTCTAAATTTTCTACACAGGGCAGAAATTCTGGACAGGATGGGAGGCATGCAAAGGCCAGAGAAAAAATGTGCTACATACATAAAAAAGAAATCAACGTGCTTTTGGTGAACTACCATATAAAAATGAAAAATGATGACGAGGTCAATGTTTTATGTTTAACAACAACTTTGATGATTTCATAAATTTCATTAATTATTTTATTAATCACAGATCATATTTCAAGAAATGGATCATATTGAACTTATAGTTATTTTGTCAGCAGGCTACTGGAGGTATAAAATAACATGCTAAATATAATCTTTCTCTTCCACTACTGTAAGAAAATTGGATGAACAAATGAGTCCAAGAAGTTAAGTGCAAAACCTCTACATCTGCATTTCTATGTCCAAAGTTTTCTTTTCTAGACTAATGTCATTTTCATTGGTTCATGTTTGTGTGTATGTATGTTTTTGTGTGTGTGTGTCTGTGTGTGTTAGTGTGTGTGTGGGGGGTATGTGTGTGTAATGTGTGTGAATGTATGCATGTGGGTAGGAGTGTGTTTCCTGTGTTTGTGTTGATGTGTGTGTGTATGTGTTTGTGTGTGTTTGTGTGTGTGCGCACAAGCCCTCACGTGTGTGTGATGTGTATATATGCCTATGCATCTTCTACATGAATGATTTTATCTAACTTTTAACTTTCTATTTTATTATCTTCACATCAACTTCTGTGTCAACTTTTAGATTTGGATTTTCATGTTTCCTTCCAAAAACACCATATTAAAATCATTCCCCGCACAGATTACTTTAAAAAAAACAGCTCTGAAATATTGAGACACTTTACAAAAATTGTACAGATGAATGGCTTGGCAACCATCATTTTCTAGCTGTGCTGTTTTATCTACACAGCAAGCTTTGAGAAAAGGTTAAACCTATGCATTCCTATTCTTAGGCATGTGGTCCTTTAACATGCAATGCATGCATGATGCTGAACTCCAACCCAGCACAATGTTACAGACTTCAAATAACTTCAGGTGGATATTTCTCAATGGCAGCACAAAGGACTTTATCAGAAATCTTATCACTTCATATTGCATTGCTAATTTCCTTTATGGGCCCTCAATTCTTTGCCATACTCCTTTCCATTGTACCTCCGAACTTTTCCAACAGTTATATTTCCATCATTACTCTGTAACTGATCTTGCGTCTCCTCTTCTTTTTTTGGAGCTTCTTTGGGTAGTGGGAGACTAACCTCCTGGGAACAAGTGGGAGACAAATAGGTTAGTCAGGGTCCAGTAAAATCTTGGCAGTCCTGTTGTCTGCTGAAGTTTGCTCAGGAATGATGCAAATTCTTTCCACTGCATGGATTTACTGTGACTCTGTGGTATCTACAATTAACAGTTATTACTATATTGTGACCCGAAAGACTACTGTAACCATTGTTGAAAATTCGAATGTCAAACTATATTATTCTTTTTAAAAATTATATTTTATCTTTTTTGCTAATTGCTATAAGGGGCAAAATGGGGAGAAAAACTAAACTACATAAGGTAATCACTTTTATATCTCATGTAAGAGTTCACAGACTATAAATTGAATATAGCCTCTACTTGAATATGTTACATGTTACAAATCTGTCTCCAAGAATAAATGACTACTATGTTCTGTATTAAATTTGATCCCATAAGAACTCTTTAGGAAAAGCTACTTGATGATTAATAACATCAAGGTAAGATATTCCTCTCATCATATGCAAATCTACATGTAGAGAAGATCATCTCCACATGTATACAAATACACAAGGTATTATAAAATTAAGGGCTACATTGTTTGGGTAGTTAAGAGCTGTGTTGTTTGTCTCTTTTTTTGTTTGCCTATTTGGTTGAGACAAGATGTCTTTGTGCAGCCCTGGCTCTCCTGAATTTGTCTCTGCACAGTAAGGTGTCCTCAACTTCAGAGAGCTGCCAGTCTCCTCTGCCTTGGTGCTGGCTATTTCAGCACTTCTGCCCCAAAGGTAGGCTGTTTGATAGAGAAAAGTATTAGAAAACAACCCACAGTAAATCAGAATAATCCAGAGAAACATCCACATATAGGTGCAATGATGCAAAATCCCTAAAAAGTAAGGCAACTTTTAGTAAATGCTGAAGGAAATGAAACAGAAAGTTGAGCACAAGGAAAGATGAGATACAGAAATCAATATAATTAGCTCAGAGCATGAAAACCGGGAACATATAATCAACCAAAGAACCATGCACGAGTTTTCTTCACAACAAGTCAAAATAAAATGATGACAGGTAAAATATCGAAACATTGGATGGAAACAGCACACAAACACAATTCTGAGCAGGACAGTTAACCCATGAACAAGCACCTTACCATGTGTTTATCTTCTCTCTCTGAACTACTGGAACTCCAAGATCCAGATGTCCTGAAAAGTCTTCTGAGGAAAAAAATACAGCAGATATGGGTGTGTTCAATTCTTCAAGATAATTCTGTGCACTTGGCTACATTGTGTTAGATGAAGTTGTTAATTGATGGTATTCTACTTGTGGTTTAAGTGATTTTTTGGTGATTCTACACACTCTTCTCCCAAACTATGACATATTCAGCAAAGCCTGACTCACTGTTCTACTTCAGAAAGGGACAGCAATGTACAGGGCTAGCTTGGGAATAAAACAACTCCAAATCTCTATCTCTTTTGCTACACTGATGCTCAGGTAATGACTCACATAATTGCCTACCTGAACTGAATTAAGTGAGGGAATGAGACACAAGGTAGAGAAATCCAACACCTCTTCCTGGTGCAAGACTAAGCTGTTCAACTGAGAATTAGGCGACTTCATTTTTAGTTCAGACATGCATATAAAAAGAACAGAATTCAAATGCATCCTGGTATTCTCTAACTAAATTTAGAGTGTGCAGAAATGAGAGGCTTCGATGATTAATTAATAGGGGGCGTTGATACTGCTATAATTGTTCTAAATAGTTACTCTTTAGCATTCCCTAATTTCAGAAATAATGTTAATTGAATGGAAAGAGGCAGGGTTCACGTAGACTTGAGGCCTATTTCGCTAAATTTTCTACACAGGGCAGAAATTCTGGACAGGATTGGAGGCATGCAAAGGCCAGAGAAAAAATGTGCTACATACATAAAAAAGGAAATCAACCTGCTTTTGGTGAATTAACGTATAAAAATGAAAAATGATGATGAGTTCAATGTTTTATGTTTAACAACCATGATGATTTCGTAAATTTTATTAATTATTTTATTATTAATCACAGATCATATTTCAAAAATGGATCATGTTGAACTTATAGTTATTGTGTTAGCAGGTTCCTGGAGGTATAAAATAACATGCTATATATAATCCTTCTCTTCCACTACTGTAAGAAAATTGGATGAACAAATGAGTCCATGAAGTTAAGTGCAAAACCTCTTATCTGCATTTGTATGTCCAAAAGTTTTCTTTTCTAGACTAATGTCATTTTCAGGTGTTTGTGTTTGGTGTATGTATGTTTTTTTTTTTTGTGTGTGTGTGTACGTGTGTTAGAGTGTGGGGGGGGGTATGTGTGTGTAATGTGTGTGAATGTATGCATGTGGGTAGGAGTGTGTTTCCTGTGTTTGTGTTGATGTGTGTGTGTGTATGTATTTGTGTGTGTTTGTGTGTGTGCACGCAAGCCCTCACGTGTGTGTGATGTGCATATATGCCTATGCATCTTCTACATGAATGATTTTATCTAACTTTTAAGTCTCTATTTTATTATCTTCACATCAACTTCGGTGTCAACTTTTAGATTTGGATTTTCATGTTTCCTTCCAAAAACAACATATTAAAATCATTCCCCGCACAGATTACTTTTAAAAAAACAGCTCTGAAATATTGAGACACTTTACAAAAATTGTACAGATGAATGGCTTGGCAACCATCATTTTCTAGCTGTGCTGTTTTATCTACACAGCAAGCTTTGAGAAAAGGTTAAACCTATGCATTCCTACTCTTAGGCATGTGGTCCTTTAAAATGCAATGCATGCATGATGCTGAACTCCAACCCAGCACAATGTAACAGACTTCAAATACCTTCAGGTGGATATTTCTCAATGGCAGCACAAAGGACTTTATCAGAAATCTTATCACTTCATATTGCATTGCTAATTTCCTTTATAGGCCCTCAAGTCTTTGCCATACTCCTTTCCATTGTACCTCCGAACTTTTCCAACAGTTATATTTCCATCGTTCCTCTGTAACTGATCTTGCGTCTCCTCCTCTTTTTTTGGAGCTTCTTTTGGTAGTGGGAGACTAACCTCCTGGGAACAAGTGGGAGACAAATAGGTTAGTCAGGGTCCAGTAAAATCTTGGCAGTCCTGTTCTCTGCTGAAGTTTGCTCAGGAATGATGCAAATTCTTTCCTCTGCATGGATTTACTGTGACTCTGTGGTATCTACAATTTACAGTTATTACTATATTGTGACCCGAAAGCCTAATGTAACCATTGTTGAAAATTCGAATGTCAAACAATGTTATTCTTTTTAAAAATTATATTTTATCTTTTTTGCTAATTGGTATAAGGGGCAAAATGGGGAGAAAAACTAAACTACATAAGGTAATCACTTTTATATCTCATGTAAGAGTTCACAGACTATAAATTGAATATAGCCTCTACTTGAATATGTTACATGTTACAAATCTGTCTCCAAGAATAAATGACTACTATGTTCTGTATTAAATTTGATCCCATAAGAACTCTTTAGGAAAAGCTACTTGATGATTAATAACATCAAGATAAGATATTCCTCTCATCATATGTAAATCTACATGTAGAGAAGAT
This sequence comes from Apodemus sylvaticus, assembly GCF_947179515.1. Taxonomy (NCBI): domain Eukaryota; kingdom Metazoa; phylum Chordata; class Mammalia; order Rodentia; family Muridae; genus Apodemus; species Apodemus sylvaticus. The sequence continues at coordinate 72,344,061 of NC_067485.1, read as the reverse complement.
CATCTCCACATGTATACAAATACACAAGGTATTATAAAGTTAAGGGCTACATTGTTTGGGTAGTTAAGAGCTGTGTTGTTTGTCTCTTTGTTTGTTTGCCTATTTGGTTGAGACAAGATGTCTTTGTGCAGCCCTGGCTCTCCTGAATTTGTCTCTGCACAGTAAGGTGTCCTCAACTTCAGAGATCTGCCAGTCTCCGCTGCCTTGGTGCTGGCTATTTCAGCACTTCTGCCCCAAAGGTAGGCTGTTTGATAGAGAAAAGTATTAGAAAACAACCCACAGTAAATCAGAATAAGCCAGAGAAACATCCACATATAGGTGCAATGATGCACAATCCCTAAAAAGTAAGGCAACTTTTAGTAAATGCTGAAGGAAATGAAACAGAAAGTTGACCACAAGGAAAGATGAGATACAGAAATCAATACAATTAGCTCAGAGCATGAAAACCGGGAACATATAATCAACCAAAGAACCATGCATGAGTTTTCTTCACAACAAGTCAAAATAAAATGATGACAGGTAAAACATCGAAACATTGGAATGGAAACAGCACACAAACAAAAGTGTGAGCAGGGCAGTTAACCCATGAACAAGCACCTTACCATGTGTTTATCTTCTCTCTCTGAACTACTGGAACTCCAAGATCCAGATGTTCTGAAAAGTCTTCTGAGGAAAAAAATACAGCAGATATGGGTGTGTTCAATTCTTCAAGATAAATCTGTGCACTTGGCTACATTGTGTTAGATGAAGTTGTTAATTGATGGTATTCTACTTGTGGTTTAAGTGATTTTTTGGTGATTCTACACACTCTTCTCCCAAACTATGACATATTCAGCAAAGCCTGACTCACTGTTCTACTTCTGAAAGGGACAGCAATGTACAGGGCTATCTTGGGAATAAAACAACTCCAAATCTCTATCTCTTTTGCTACACTGATGCTCAGGTAATGACTCACATAATTCTCTACCTGAACTGAAATAAGAGAGGGAATGAGACCCAAGGTAGAGAAATCCAACACCTCTTCCTGGTGCAAGACTAAGCTGTTCAACTGAGAATTAGGCGACTTCATTTTCAGTTCAGACGTGCATATAAAAAGAACAGAATTCGAATGCATCCTGGTATTCTCTAACTAAATTTAGAGTGTACAGAAATGAGAGGCTTCGATGATTAATTAATAGGGGGCGTTGATACTGCTATAAATGTTCTAAATAGTTACTCTTTAGCATTCCCTAATTTCAGAAATAATGTTAATTGAATGGAAAGAGGCAGGGTTCAGGTATACTTGAGGCCTATTTCTCTAAATTTTCTACACAGGGCAGAGATTCTGGATAGGATGGGAGGCATGTAAAGGCCAGAGAAAAAAAGTGCTACATACATAAAAAAGAAATCAATGTGCTTTTGGTGAACTACCATATAAAAATGAAAAATGCTGACGAGTTCAATGTTTTATGTTTAACAACTGTAATGATTTCATAAATTTTATTAATTATTTTATTATTAATCACAGATCATATTTCAAGAAATGGATCATATTGAACATATAGTTATTTTGTCAGCAGGCTCTTGGAGGTATAAAATAACATGCTATATATAATCCTTCTCTTCCACTACTGTAAGAAAATTGGATGAAAAAATGAGTCCATGAAGTTAAGTGCAAAACCTCTATCTTCATTTGTATGTCCAAAAGTTTTCTTTTCTAGACTAATGTAATTTTCATGGGTTTGTGTTTGTGTGTATGTATGTTTTTGTGTGAGTGTGTATGTGTGTTAGTGTGTGTGTGTGCGGGGTAAGTGTGTGTAATGTGTGTGCATGTATGTATGTGGGTAGGAGTGTGTTTCCTGTGTTTGTGTTGATGTGTGTGAGTGTATGTGTTTGTGTGTGTTTGTGTGTGTTTGTGTGTGTGCGCGCAAGCCCTCACTTGTGTGTGAAGTGCATATATGCCTATGTATCTTTTACATGAATGATTTTATCTACCTTTTAAGTTTCTATTTTATTATCTTCACATCAACTTCTGTGTCAACTTTTAGATTTGGATTTTCATGTTTCATTCCAAAAACAATATATTAAAATCATTCCCCTCACAGTTTAATTTAAAAAAAAACAGCTCTATACATAACCAGCTTAATGACACACCTGAAAGCCCTAGAACAAAAAGAAGCTATTTCGCCCAGGAGGAGTAGAAGGCAGGAAATCATCAAACTCAGGGCCGAAATCAATCAAGTAGAAACAAAGAGAACCATACAAAAAATCAACAAAACCTGGAGCTGGTTCTTTGAGAAAATCAACAAGATAGATAAATCCTTAGCCAGACTGACCAAAGGACACAGAGAAAGTATCCAAATTAACAAACTTAGAAATGAAAAGGGAGATATAACAACGGAAACTGAGGAAATCCAAAAAATCATCAGATCCTACTACAAGAGCCTGTACTCAACACAACTGGAGAATCTGGAGGAAATGGACAATTTCCTTGACAGATACCAAATACCAAAATTAAATCAGGACCAACTAGACCATCTAAACAGTCCCATAATGCCTAAAGAAATAGAAGGAGTCATAGAAAGTCTTCCAACCAAAAAAAGCACAGGACCAGATGGCTTCAGTGCAGAATTCTACCAGACCTTCAAAGAAGAGTTAACACCAATACTCTTCAAACTATTCCACAAAATAGAAACAGAAGGAACACTACCCAATTCCTTCTACGAAGCCACAATTACGCTGATACCAGAGCCACAAAAAGATCCAACAAAGAAAGAGAACTTCAGACCAATTTCCCTTATGAACATAGATGCAAAAATACTCAATAAAATTCTTGCCAACCGAATCCAAGAACACATCAAAACGATCATCCACCATGATCAAGTAGGCTTTATGCCGGGAATGCAGGGTTGCTTCAATATACGGAAATCCATCAATACAATCCACTACATAAACAAACTCAAAGAACAAAACCACATGGTCATTTCATTGGATGCTGAAAAAGCATTTGACAAAATTCAGCATCCCTTCATGCTTAAAGTCTTGGAGAGAACAGGAATTAAAGACCCATACCTAAACATAGTAAAAGCAATATACAGTAAACCGGTAGCCAGCATCAAACTAAATGGAGAGAAACTTGAAGCAATCCCACTGAAATCAGGGACCAGACAAGGCTGCCCCCTTTCTCCTTATCTTTTCAATATTGTACTTGAGGTACTAGCTCGGGCAATTCGACAACATAAGGAGGTCAAAGGGATACAAATTGGAAAGGAAGAAGTCAAACTATCATTATTTGCAGACGACATGATCGTCTACCTAAGTGACCCAAAGAACTCCACTAGAGAGCTCCTACAGCTGATAAACAACTTCAGCAAAGTGGCAGGTTATAAAATCAACTCCAGCAAATCAGTGGCCTTCCTATACTCAAAGGATAAGCAGGCTGAGAAAGAAATTAGGGAAATGACCCCCTTCACAATAGCCACAAACAGTATAAAGTATCTTGGGGTGACTCTTACCAAACATGTGAAAGATCTGTATGACAAGAACTTCAAGACTCTGAAGAAGGAAATGGAAGAAGACCTCAAAAAATGGGAAAACCTCCCATGCTCATGGATCGGTAGAATCAATATAGTTAAAATGGCCATTTTGCCTAAAGCACTATACAGATTCAATGCAATACCCATCAAAATCCCAACTCAATTCTTCACAGAGTTAGAAAGAGCAATTATCAAATTCATCTGGAACAACAAAAAACCCAGGATAGCTAAAACTATTCTCAGCAACAAAAGGAAATCTGGGGGAATCAGTATCCCTGACCTCAAGCAATACTACAGAGCAATAGTGTTAAAAACTGCATGGTATTGGTACAGTGACAGGCAGGAGGATCAATGGAACAGGATTGAAGATCCAGAAATGAACCCACACACCTATGGCCACTTGATCCTCGACAAAGAGGCTGAAAACATCCAATGGAAAAATGATAGCCTTTTCAACAAATGGTGCTGGTTCAACTGGAGGTCAGCATGCAGAAGAATGCGAATTGATCCATCCTTGTCTCCTTGTACTAAGCTCAAATCCAAATGGATCAAGGACCTCCACATAAAGCCAGACACTCTGAAGCTAATAGAAAAGAAACTGGGGAAGACCCTTGAGGACATCGGTACAGGGAGAAAGTTTCTGAACAGAACACCAATAGTGTATGCTCTAAGAGCAAGAATTGAGAAATGGGACCTCATAAAATTACAAAGTTTCTGTAAGGCAAAGGACACCATCAAGAGGACAAATCGGCAATCAACAAATTGGGAAAAGATCTTCACCAATCCTACATCAGATAGAGGGCTAATATCCAATATATATAAAGAACTCAAGAAGTTAGACTCCAGAAAACCAAACAACCCTATTAAAAAATGGGGTACAGAGTTAAACAAAGAATTCTCACCTGAAGAACTTCGGATGGCGGAGAAACATCTTAAAAAATGCTCAACTTCATTAGTCATTAGGGAAATGCAAATCAAAACAACCCTAAGATTTCATCTTACACCAGTCAGAATGGCTAAGATTAAAAATTCAGGAGACAGCAGGTGTTGGAGAGGGTGTGGAGAAAGAGGAACACTCCTCCACTGCTGGTGGGGTTGCAAATTGGTACAACCACTCTGGAAATCAGTCTGGCGGTTCCTCCGAAAACTGGGCACCTTACTTCCAGAAGATCCTGCTATACCACTCCTGGGCATATACCCAGAAGACTCCCCACCATGTAATAAGGATACATGTTCTACTATGTTCATAGCAGCCCTATTTGTAATTGCCAGATGCTGGAAAGAACCCAGGTATCCCTCAACAGAAGAGTGGATGCAAAAAATGTGGTATATCTACACAATGGAGTACTATTCAGTCATTAGAAACAATGAATTCATGAAATTCTTAGGCAAATGGATGGAGCTAGAGAATATCATACTAAGTGAGGTAACCCAGACTCAAAAGGTGAATCATGGTATGCACTCACTAATAAGTGGATATTAACCTAGAAAACTGGAATACCCAAAACATAATCCACTCATCAAATGAGGTACAAGAAGAAAGGAGGAGTGGCCCCTGGTTCTGGAAAGACTCAGTGAAACAGTATTCAGCAAAACCAGAACGGGGAAGTGGGAAGGGGTGGGTGGGAGGACAGGGGAAGAGAAGGGGGTTTGCGGGACTTTCGGGGAGTGGGGGGGCTAGAAAAGGGGAAATCATTTGAAATGTAAATAAATTATATCGAATAAAAAAAAAAAGAAAAAAAATTCATGAGACAGCAGGTGGTGGAGAGGGTGTGGAGAAAGAGGAACACTCCTCCACTGCTGGTGGGGCTGCAAATTGGTACAACCACTCTGGAAATCAGTCTGGCGGTTCCTCCGAAAACTGGGCACCTCACTTCCAGAAGATCCTGCTATACCACTCCTGGGCATATATCCAGAGGATTCCCCACCATGTAATAAGGATACATGCTCTACTATGTTCATAGCAGCCCTATTTATAATTGCCAGATGCTGGAAAGAACCCAGGTATCCCTCAACAGAAGAGTGGATGCAAAAAATGTGGTATATCTACACAATGGAGTACTATTCAGCCATTAGAAACAATGAATTCATGAAATTCTTAGGCAAATGGATGGAGCTAGAGAACATCATATTCAGTGAGGTAACCCAGACTCAAAAGGTGAATCATGGTATGCACTCACTAATAAGTGGTTATTAACCTAGAAAACTGGAATACCCAAAACATAATCCACACATCAAATGAGATACAAGAAGAAAGGAGGAGTGGCCCCTGGTTCTGGAAAGACTCAGTGAAACAGTATTCGGCAAAACCAGAACGGGGAAGTGGGAAGGGGTGGGAGGGAGGACAGGGGAAGAGAAGGGGCTTACGGGACTATCGGGGTCTGGGAGGGCTAGAAAAGGGGAAATCATTTGAAATGTAAATAAATTATATCGAATAAAAAAACAGCTCTGAAATATTCAGACACTTTAAAAAATTATACAGATAAATGGCTTGGCAACCATCATTTTCTAGCTGTGCTGTTTTATCTACACAGCAAGCTTTGAGATAAGGTTAAACCTATGCATTCCTATTCTTAGGCATGTGGTTCTTTAACATGCAGTGCATCCATGATGCTGAACTCCACCCCAGCACAATGTTACAGACTTCAAATAACTTCAGGTGGATATTTCTCAATGCCAGCACAAAGGACTTTATCAGAAATCTTATCACTTCATATTGCATTGCTAATTTCCTTTATGGGCCCTCCATTCTTGCCATACTCCTTTCCATTGTACCTACGAACTTTTCCAACAGTTATATTTCCATCGTTACTCTGTAACTGATCTTGCTTCTCCTCTTCCTTTTTTGGAGCTTCCTTTGGTAGTGGGAGACTAACCTTCTGGGAACAATTGGGAGACAAATAGGTTAGTCAGGGTCCAGTAATATCTTGGCAGTCCTGTTCTCTGCTGAAGTTTGCTCAGGAATGATGCAAATTCCTTCCCCTGCATGGATTTACTGTGACTCTGTGGTATCTACAATTTACAGTTATTACTACATTGTGATCCGAAAGCCTAATGTAACCATTGTTGAAAATTCGAATGTCAAACTATGTTATTCTTTTTAAAATTATATTTTATCTTTTTTGCTAATTGGTATAAGGGGCAAAATGGGGAGAAAAACTAAACTACATAAGGTAATCACTTTTATATCTCATGTAAGAGTTCACAGACTATAAATTGAATATAGCCTCTTCTTGAATATGTTACATGTTACAAATCTGTCTCCAAGAATAAATGACTACTATGTTCTGTATTAAATTTGATCCCATAAGAACTCTTTAGGAAAAGCTACTTGATGATTAATAACATCAAGATAAGATATTCCTCTCATCATATGTAAATCTACATGTAGAGAAGATCATCTCCACATGTATACAAATACACAAGGTATTTTAAAATTAAGGGCTACATTGTTTGGGTAGTTAAGAGCTGTGTTGTTTGTCTCTTTGTTTGTTTGCCTATTTGGTTGAGACAAGATGTCTTTGTGCAGCCCTGGCTCTCCTGAATTTGTCTCTGCACAGTAATGTGTCCTCAACATCTGAGATCTGCCAGTCTCCTCTGCCTTGGTGCTGGCTATTTCAGCACTTCTGCCCCAAAGGTAGGCAGTTTGATAGAGAAAAGTATTAGAAAACAATCCACAGTAAATCAGAATAATCCAGAGAAACATCCACACATAGGTGCAATGATGCACAATCCCTAAAAAGTAAGGCAACTTTTAGTAAATGCTGAAGGAAATGAAATGGAAAGTTGACCACAAGGAAAGATGAGATACAGAAACCAATACAATTAGCTCAGAAGCATGAAAACCGGGAACATATAATCAACCAAAGAATCATGCCCGAGTTTTCTTCACAACAAGTCCAAATAAAATGACAGGTAAAAGATGGAAACATTGGAATGGAAAGAGCACACAAACACAATTCTGAGCAGGACAGTTAACCCATGAACAAGCACCTTACCATGTGTTTATCTTCTCTTTCTGAACTACTGGAACTCTTAGATCCAGATGTCCTGGAAAGTCTTCTGAGGAAAAAAATACAGCAGATATGGGTGTGTTCAATTCTTCAAGATAATCCTGTGCACTTGGCTACATTGTGTTAGATGAAGTTGTTAATTGATGGTATTCTACTTGTGGTTTAAGTGATTTTTTGGTGATTCTACACACTCTTCTCCCAAACTATGACATATTCAGCAAAGCCTCACTCACTGTTCTAACTCAGAAAGGGACAGCAATGTACAGGCCTAGCTTGGGAATAAAATAACTCCAAATCTCATCTCTTTTGCTACACTGATGCCCAGGTAATGACTCACATCATTGTCTACCTGAACTGAAACAAGTGAGCGAATGAGACACAAGGTAGAGAAATCCAACACCTCTTCCTGGTGCAAGACTAAGCTGTTCAACTGAGAATAAGGCAACTTCATTTTCATTTCAGACGTGCATATAAAAAGAACAGAATTCAAATGGATCCTGGTATTCTCTAACTAAATTTAGAGTGTGCAGAAATGAGAGGCTTCAATGATTAATTAATAGGGGGCGTTGATACTGCTATAAATGTTCTAAATATTTCCTCTTTAGCATTCCCTAATTTCAGAAATAATGTTAATTGAATGGAAAGAGGCAGGGTTCAGGAAGACTTGAAGCCTATTTCTCTAAATTTTCTACACAGGTCAGAAATTCTGGACAGGATGGGAGGCATGCAAAGGCCAGAGAAAAAAATGTGCTACAATCATAAAAAAGAAATCAACGTGCTTTTGGTGAACTAACGTATAAAAATGAAAAATTATGACGAAGTCAATGTTTTATGTTTAACAACTATGATGATTTCATAAATTTTATTAATTATTTCATTATTAATCACAGATCATGTTTCAAGAAATGGATCATATTGAACTTAAAGTTATTTTGTCAGCAGGCTCCTGGAGGTATAAAATAACATGCTATATATAATCCTTCTCTTCCACTACTATAAGAAAATTGGATGAACAAATGAGTCCATGAAGTTAAGTGCAAAACCTCTTTATCTGCATTTGTATGTCCAAAAGTTTTCTTTTCTAGACTAATGTCATTTTCATATGTTTGTGTTTGTGTGTATGTATGTTTTTTTTGTGTGTGTGTGTGTCTGTGTTTGTGTGTGGGGGGGTAAGTGTGAGTAATGTGTGCGCATGTATGCATGTGGGTAGGAGTTTTTTCCTGCATTTGTGTTGATGTGTGTGTATGTGTTTGTGTGTGTTTGTGTGTGTGCACGCCAGCCCTCCCGTGTGTGTGAGGTGCATGTATGCCTATGCATCTTCTACATGAATGATTTTATCTAACTTTTAAGCTTCTATTTTATTCTCTTCACATCAACTTCTGTGTCAACTTTTAGATTTGGATTTTCATGTTTCATTCCAAAAACAACATATTAAAATCATTCCCCTAACAGTTTAATTTAAAAAAAAAACAGCTCTGAAATATTCAGACACTTTACAAAAATTATACAGATGAATGGCTTGGCAAAGATCATTTTCTAGCTGTGTTGTTTTATCTACACAGCAAGCTTTGAGATAAGGTAAAGCCTATGCATTCCTATTCTTAGGCATGTGGTCCTTTAACATGCAATGCATGCATGATGCTGAACTCCAACCCAGCACAAGGTTACAGACTCCAAATAACTTGAGGTGGATATTTCTCAATGGCAGCACAAAGGACTTTATCAGAAATCTTATCACTTCATATTGCATTGCTAATTTCCTTTATGGGCCCTCAATTCTTTGCCATACTCCTTTCCATTGTACCTCTGAACTTTTCCAACAGTTATATTTCCATCGTTCCTCTGTAACTGATCTTGCATCTCCTCTTCTTTTTTTGGAGCTTCTTTTGGTAGTGGGAGACTAACCTCCTGGGAACAATGGGAGACAAATAGCTTAGTCAGGGTCCAGTAAAATCTTGGCAGTCCTGTTCTCTGCTGAAGTTTGCTCAAAAATGATGCAAATTCTTTCCTCTGCATGGATTTACTGGGACTCTGTGGTATCTACAATTTACAGTTATTACTACATTGTGACCCGAAAGCCTAATGTAACCATTGTTGAAAATTCGAATGTCAACCTGTTATTCTTTTTAAAAATTATATTTTTATCTTTTTTGCTAATTGGTATAAGGGGCAAAATGGGGAGAAAAACTAAACTACATGAGGTAATCACTTTTATATCTCATGTAAGAGTTCACAGACTATAAATTGAATATAGCCTCTACTTGAATATGTTACATGTTACAAATCTGTCTCCAAGAATAAATGACTACTATGTTCTGTATTAAATTTGATCCCATAAGAACTCTTTAGGAAAAGCTACTTGATGATTAATAACATCAAGGTAAGATTTTCCTCTCATCATATGTAAATCTACATGTAGAGAAGATCATCTCCACATGTATACAAAAACACAACGTATTATAAAATTAAGGGGTACATTGTTTGGGTAGTTAAGAGCTGTGTTGTTTGTCTCTTTGCTTGTTTGCCTATTTGTTTGAGACAAGATGTCTTTGTGCAGCCCTGACTCTCCTGAATTTGTCTCTGCACAGTAAGGTGTCCTCAACTTCTGAGATCTGCCAGTCTCCTCTGCCTTGGTGCTGGCTATTTCAGCACTTCTGCCCCAAAGGTAGGCTGTTTGATAGAGAAAAGTATTAGAAAACAACCCACAGTAAATCAGAATAAGCCAGAGAAACATCCACATATAGGTGCAATGATGCACAATCCCTAAAAAGTAAGGCAACTTTTAGTAAATGCTGAAGGAAATGAAACAGAAAGTTGAGCAGAAGGAAAGATGAGATACAGAAATCAATACAATTAGCTCAGAGCATGAAAACCGGGAACATATAATCAACCAAAGAACCATGCACGAGTTTTCTTCACAACAAGTCCAAATAAAATGATGACAGGTAAAACATCGAAACATTGGAATGGAAACAGCACACAAACACAATTCTGAGCAGGACAGTTAACCCATGAACAAGCACCTTACCTTGTGTTTATCTTCTCTCTCTGAACTACTGGAACTCTTAGATCCAGATGTCCTGGAAAGTCTTCTGAGGAAAAAAATACAGCAGATATGGGTGTGTTCAATTCTTCAAGATAATTCTGTGCACTTGGCTACATTGTGTTAGATGAAGTTGTTAATTGATGGTATACTACGTGTGGTTTAAGTGATTTTTTTGGTGATTCTACACACTCTTCTCCCAAACTATGACATATTCAGCAAAGCCTGACTCACTGTTCTACTTCTGAAAGGGACAGCAATGTACAGGACTAGCTTGGGAATAAAACAACACCAAATCTCTATCTCTTTGGCTACACTGATGCTCAGGTAATGACTCACATAACTGTCTACCTGAACTGAAATAAGTGAGGGAATGAGACACAAGGTAGAGAAATCCAACACCTCTTCCTGGTGCAAGACTAAGCTGTTCAACTGAGAATTGGGCGACTTCATTTTCAGTTCAGACATGCATATAAAAAGAACAGAATTCAAATGCATCCTGGTATTCTCTAACTAAATTTAGAGTGTGCAGAAATGAGAGCGTTCATTGATTAATTAATAGGGGGCGTTGATACTGCTATAATTGTTCTAAATAGTTACTCTTTAGCATTCCCTAATTTCAGAAATAATGTTAATTGAATGGAAAGAGGCAGGGTTCAGGTAGACTTGAGGCCTATTTCTCTAAATTTTCTACACAAGGCAGAAATTCTGGACAGGATGGGAGGCATGCAAAGGCCAGAGAAAAAATGTGCTACATACATAAAAAAGAAATCAACGTGCTTTTGGTGAGCTACCATATAAAAATGAAAAATTCTGACGAGTTCAATGTCTTATGTTTAACAACTGTGATGATTTCATAAATTTTATTAATTATTTTATTATTAATCACAGATCATATTTCAAGAAATGGATCATATTGAACTTATAGTTATTTTGTCAGCAGGCTCTTGGAGATATAAAAAAACGTGCTATATATAATCTTTCTCTTCCACTACTGTAAGAAAATGGGATGAACAAATGAGTCCATGAAGTTAAGGGCAAAACCTCCACTTCTGCATTTGTATGTCCAAAAGTTTTCTATTCTAGACTAATGTCATTTTCATGGTTTTGTGTTTGTGTGTATCTGTGTATGTGTGTTTGTGTGTGTGTGTGTCTGTTTGTGTGTGAGTATGGGATAAGTGTGTGTAATGTTTGTACATGTATGTGGGTAGGAGTGGGTTTCCCGTGTTTGTGTTGGTATGTGTGGGTGTGTGAATGTGTTTGTGTGTGTGCACGCAAGCCCTCACGTGTGTGTGATGTGCATATATGCCTATGTATATTCTATATGAATGATTTTATCTAACTTTTAAGTTTCTATTTTATTATCTTCACATCAACTTCTGTGTCAACTTTTAGATTTGGATTTTCATGTTTCATTCCAAAAACAATATATGAAAATCATTCCACTCACACTTTAATTTAAAGAAACAGCGCTGAAATATTCAGACACTTTACAAAAATTATACAGATGAATGGCTTGGCAACCATCATTTTCTAGCTGTGCTGTTTTATCTATACAGCAAGCTTTGAGATAAGGTTAAACCTATGCATTCCTATTCTTAGGCATGTGGTCCTTTAACATGCAATGCATGCATGATGCTGAACTTCAATCCAGCACAATGTTACAGACTTCAAATAACTTCAGGTGGATATTTCTCAATGGCAGCACAAAGGACTTTATCAGAAATCTTATCGCTTCATATTGCATTGCTAATTTCCTTTATAGGCCCTCAATTCTTTGCCATACTCCTTTCCATTGTACCTCTGAACTTTTCCAACAGTTATATTTCCATCATTACTCTGTAACTGATCTTGCGTCTCCTCTTCTTTTTTTGGAGCTTCTTTTGGTAGTGGGAGACTAACCTCCTGGGAACAAGTGGGAGACAAATAGGCTAGTCAGGGTCCAGTAAAATCTTGGCAGTCCTGTTCTCTGCTGAAGTTTGCTCAGGAATGATGCAAATTCTTTCCTCTGCATGGATTTACTGTGACTCTGTGGTATCTACAATTTACAGTTATTACTACATTGTGACCCGAAAGCCTAATGTAACCATTGTTGAAAATTCGAATGTCAACCTATGTTATTCTTTTTAAAAATTATATTTTTATCTTTTTTGCTAATTGGTATAAAAGGCAAAATGGGGAGAAAAACTAAACTACATGAGGTAATCACTTTTATATCTCATGTAAGAGTTCACAGACTATAAATTGAATATAGCCTCTACTTGAATATGTTACATGTTACAAATCTGTCTCCAAGAATAAATGACTACTATGTTCTGTATTAAATTTGATCCCATAAGAACTCTTTAGGAAAAGCTACTTGATGATTAATAACATCAAGGTAAGATATTCCTCTCATCATATGTAAATCTACATGTAGAGAAGATCATCTCCACATGTATACAAAAACACAACGTATTATAAAATTCAGGGGTACATTGTTTGGGTAGTTAAGAGCTGTGTTGTTTGTCTCTTTGTTTGTTTGCCTATTTGTTTGAGACAAGATGTCTTTGTGCAGCCCTGACACTCCTGAATTTGTCTCTGCACAGTAATGTGTCCTCAACTTCTGAGATCTGCCAGTCTCCTCTGCCTTGGTGCTGGCTATTTCAGCACTTCTGCCCCAAAGGTAGGCTGTTTGATAGAGAAAAGTATTAGAAAACAACCCACAGTAAATCAGAATAAGCCAGAGAAACATCCACATATAGGTGCAATGATGCACAATCCCTAAAAAGTAAGGCAACTTTTAGTAAATGCTGAAGGAAATGAAACAGAAAGTTGAGCAGAAGGAAAGATGAGATACAGAAATCAATACAATTAGCTCAGAGCATGAAAACCGGGAACATATAATCAACCAAAGAACCATGCACGAGTTTTCTTCACAACAAGTCCAAATAAAATGATGACAGGTAAAACATCTAAACATTGGAATGGAAACAGCACACAAACACAATTCTGAGCAGGACAGTTAACCCATGAACAAACACCTTACCTTGTGTTTATCTTCTCTCTCTGAACTACTGGAACTCTTAGATCCAGATGTCCTGGAAAGTCTTCTGAGGAAAAAAATACAGCAGATATGGGTGTGTTCAATTCTTCAAGATAATTCTGTGCACTTGGCTACATTGTGTTAGATGGAGTTGTTAATTGATGGTATACTACGTGTGGTTTAAGTGATTTTTTTGGTGGTTCTACACACTCTTCTCCCAAACTATGACATATTCAGCAAAGCCTGACTCACTGTTCTACTTCTGAAAGGGACAGCAATGTACAGGACTAGCTTGGGAATAAAACAACACCAAATCTCTATCTCTTTTGCTACACTGATGCTCAGGTAATGACTCACATAACTGTCTACCTGAACTGAAATAAGTGAGGGAATGAGACACAAGGTAGAGAAATCCAACACCTCTTCCTGGTGCAAGACTAAGCTGTTCAACTGAGAATTGGGCGACTTCATTTTCAGTTCAGACATGCATATAAAAAGAACAGAATTCAAATGCATCCTGGTATTCTCTAACTAAATTTAGAGTGTGCAGAAATGAGAGCCTTCATTTATTAATTAATAGGGGGCATTGATACTGCTATAATTGTTCTAAATAGTTACTCTTTACCATTCCCTAATTTCAGAAATAATGTTAATTGAATGGAAAGAGGCAGGGTTCACGTAGACTTGAGGCCTATTTCTCTAAATTTTCTACACAGGGCAGAAATTCTGGACAGGATGGGAGGCATGTAAAGGCCAGAGAAAAAATGTGCTACATACATAAAAAAGAAATCAACGTGCTTTTGGTGAGCTACCATATAAAAATGAAAAATTCTGACGAGTTCAATGTTTTATGTTTAACAACTGTGATGATTTCATAAATTTTATTAATTATTTTATTATTAATCACAGATCATATTTCAAGAAATGGATCATATTGAACTTATAGTTATTTTGTCAGCAGGCTCTTGGAGGTATAAAAAAACATGCTATATATAATCTTTCTCTTCTACTACTGTAAGAAAATGGGATGAACAAATGAGTCCATGAAGTTAAGGGCAAAACCTCCACTTCTGCATTTGTATGTCCAAAAGTTTTCTATTCTAGACTAATGTCATTTTCATGGTTTTGTGTTTGTGTGTATCTGTGTATGTGTGTTTGTGTGTGTGTGTGTGTCTGTTTGTGTGTGAGTATGGGATAAGTGTGTGTAATGTTTGTGCATGTATGTGGGTAGGAGTGGGTTTCCCGTGTTTGTGTTGGTATGTGTGGGGGTGTGTATGTGTTTGTGTGTGTGCGCGCAAGCCCTCACGTGTGTGTGATGTGCATATATGCCTATTTATATTCTATATGAATGATTTTATCTAACTTTTAAGTTTCTATTTTATTATCTTCACATCATCTTCTGTGTCAACTTTTAGATTTGGATTTTCATGTTTCATTCCAAAAACAATATATGAAAATCATTCCACTCACACTTTAAAGAAACAGCGGTGAAATATTCAGACACTTTACAAAAATTATACAGATGAATGGCTTGGCAACCATCATTTTCTAGCTGTGCTGTTTTATCTACACAGCAAGCTTTGAGATAAGGTTAAACCTATGCATTCCTATTCTTAGGCATGTGGTCCTTTAACATGCAATGCATGCATGATGCTGAACTTCAATCCAGCACAATGTTACAGACTTCAAATAACTTCAGGTGGATATTTCTCAATGGCAGCACAAAGGACTTTATCAGAAATCTTATCGCTTCATATTGCATTGCTAATTTCCTTTATAGGCCCTCAATTCTTTGCCATACTCCTTTCCATTGTACCTCTGAACTTTTCCAACAGTTATATTTCCATCATTCCTCTGTAACTGATCTTGCGTCTCCTCTTCTTTTTTTGGAGCTTCTTTTGGTAGTGGGAGACTAACCTCCTGGGAGCAAGTGGGAGACAAATAGGTTAGTCAGGGTCCAGTAAAATCTTGGCAGTCCTGTTCTCTGCTGAAGTTTGCTCAGGAATGATGCAAATTCTTTCCTCTGCATGGATTTACTGTGACTCTGTGGTATCTACAATTTACAGTTATTACTACATTGTGACCCGAAAGCCTAATGTAACCATTGTTGAAAATTCGAATGTCAAACTATGTTATTCTTTTTAAAAATTATATTTTATCTTTTTTGCTAATTGGTATAAGGGGCAAAATGGGGAGAAAAACTAAACTACATAAGGTAATCACTTTTATATCTCATGTAAGAGTTCACAGACTATAAATTGAATATAGCCTCTACTTCAATATGTTACATGTTACAAATCTGTCTCCAAGAATAAATGACTACTATGTTCTGTATTAAATTTGATCCCATAAGAACTCTTTAGGAAAAGCTACTTGATGATTAATAACATCAAGGTAAGATATTCCTCTCATCATATGTAAATCTACATGTAGAGATCATCTCCACATGTATACAAATACACAAGGTATTATAAAGTGAAGGGCTACATTGTTTGGGTAGTTAAGAGCTGTGTTGTTTGTCTCTTTTTTTGTTTGCCTATTTGGTTGAGACAAGATGTCTTTGTGCAGCCCTGGCTCTCCTGAATTTGTCTCTGCACAGTAATGTGTCCTCAACTTCAGAGATCTGCCAGTCTCCTCTGCCTTGGTGCTGGCTATTTCAGCACTTCTGCCCCAAAGGTAGGCTGTTTGATAGAGAAAAATATTAGAAAACAACCCACAGTAAATCAGAATAATCCAGAGAAACATCCACATATAGGTGCAATGATGCACAATCCCTAAAAAGTAAGGCAACTTTTAGTAAATGCTGAAGGAAATGAAACAGAAAGTTGAGCAGAAGGAAAGATGAGATACAGAAATCAATACAATTAGCTCAGAGCATGAAAACCGGGAACATATAATCAACTAAAGAACCATGCACGAGTTTTCTTCACAACAAGTCCAAATAAAATGATGACAGGTAAAAGATGGAAACATTGGAATGGAAAGAGCACACAAACACAATTCTGAGCAGGACAGTTAACCCATGAACAAGCACCTTACCATGTGTTTTTCTTCTCTCTCTGAACTACTGGAACTCTTAGATCCAGATGTCCTGAAAAGTCTTCTGAGGAAAAAAATACAGCAGATATGGGTGTGTTCAATTCTTCAAGATAATTCTGTGCACTTGGCTACATTGTGTTAGATGAAGTTGTTAATTGATGGTATACTGCTTGTGGTTTGAGTGATTTTTTTGGTGATTCTACACACTCTTCTCCCAAACTATGACATATTCAGCAAAGCCTGACTCACTGTTCTACTTCTGAAAGGGACAGCAATGTACAGGACTAGCTTGGGAATAAAACAACACCAAATCTCTATCTCTTTTGCTAAACTGATGCTCAGGTAATGACTCACATAACTGTCTACCTGAACTGAAATAAGTGAGGGAATGAGACACAAGGTAGAGAAATCCAACACCTCTTCCTGGTGCAAGACTAAGCTGTTCAACTGAGAATTGGGCGACTTCATTTTCAGTTCAGACATGCATATAAAAAGAGCAGAATTCAAATGGATCCTGGTATTCTCTAACTAAATTTAGAGTGTGCAGAAATGAGAGCCTTCATTGATTAATTAATAGGGGGCGTTGATACTGCTATAATTGTTCTAAATAGTTACTCTTTAGCATTCCCTAATTTCAGAAATAATGTTAATTGAATGGAAAGGGGCAGGGTTCAGGTAGACTTGAGGCCTATTTCTCTAAATTTTCTACACAAGGCAGAAATTCTGGACAGGATGGGAGGCATGTAAAGGCCAGACTAAAAATGTGCTACATAAATAAAAAAGAAATCAACGTGCTTTTGGTGAGCTACCATATAAAAATGAAAAATTCTGACGAGTTCAATGTCTTATGTTTAACAACTGTGATGATTTCATAAATTTTATTAATTATTTTAATATTAATCACAGATCATATTTCAAGAAATGGATCATATTGAACTTATAGTTATTTTGTCAGCAGGCTCTTGGAGGTATAAAAAAACATGATATATATAATCCTTCTCTTCCACTACTGTAAGAAAATGGGATGAACAAATGAGTCCATGAAGTTAAGGGTAAAACCTCCACTTCTGCATTTGTATGTCCAAAAGTTTTCTATTCTAGACTAATGTCATTTTCATGGTTTTGTGTTTGTGTGTATCTGTGTATGTGTGTTTGTGTGTGTGTGTGTGTGTCTGTCTGTGTGTGAGTATGGGATAAGTGTGTGTAATGTTTGTGCATGTATGTGGGTAGGAGTGGGTTTCCCATGTTTGTGTTGGTATGTGTGGGGGTGTGTATGTGTTTGTGTGTGTGCGCGCAAGCCCTCACGTGTGTGTGATGTGCATATATGCCTATGTATATTCTATATGAATGATTTTATCTAACTTTTAAGTTTCTATTTTATTATCTTCACATCAACTTCTGTGTCAACTTTTAGATTTGGATTTTCATGTTTCGTTCCAAAAACAATATATGAAAATCATTCCACTCACACTTTAATTTAAAGAAACAGCGCTGAAATATTCAGACACTTTACAAAAATTATACAGATGAATGGCTTGGCAACCATCATTTTCTAGCTGTGCTGTTTTATCTACACAGCAAGCTTTGAGATAAGGTTAAACCTATGCATTCCTATTCTTAGGCATGTGGTCCTTTAACATGCAATGAATGCATGATGCTGAACTTCAATCCAGCACAATGTTACAGACTTCAAATAACTTCAGGTGGATATTTCTCAATGGCAGCACAAAGGACTTTATCAGAAATCTTATCGCTTCATATTGCATTGCTAATTTCCTTTATAGGCCCTCAATTCTTTGCCATACTCCTTTCCATTGTACCTCTGAACTTTTCCAACAGTTATATTTCCATCATTCCTCTGTAACTGATCTTGCGTCTCCTCTTCTTTTTTTGGAGCTTCTTTTGGTAGTGGGAGACTAACCTCCTGGGAACAAGTGGGAGACAAATAGGCTAGTCAGGGTCCAGTAAAATCTTGGCAGTCCTGTTCTCTGCTGAAGTTTGCTCAGGAATGATGCAAATTCTTTCCTCTGCATGGATTTACTGGGACTCTGTGGTATCTACAATTTACAGTTATTACTACATTGTGACCCAAAAGCCTAATGTAACCATTGTTGAAAATTCGAATGTCAACCTATGTTATTCTTTTTAAAAATTATATTTTTATCTTTTTTGCTAATTGGTATAAGGGGCAAAATGGGGAGAAAAACTAAACTACATGAGGTAATAACTTTTATATCTCATGTAAGAGTTCACAGACTATAAATTGAATATAGCCTCTACTTGAATATGTTACATGTTACAAATCTGTCTCCAAGAATAAATGACTACTATGTTCTGTATTAAATTTGATCCCATAAGGACTCTTTAGGAAAAGCTACTTGATGATTAATAACATCAAGGTAAGATATTCCTCTCATCATATGTAAATCTACATGTAGAGAAGATCATCTCCACATGTATACAAAAACACAACGTATTATAAAATTCAGGGGTACATTGTTTGGGTAGTTAAGAGCTGTGTTGTTTGTCTCTTTGTTTGTTTGCCTATTTGTTTGAGACAAGATGTCTTTGTGCAGCCCTGACTCTCCTGAATTTGTCTCTGCACAGTAATGTGTCCTCAACTTCTGAGATCTGCCAGTCTCCTCTGCCTTGGTGCTGGCTATTTCAGCACTTCTGCCCCAAAGGTAGGCTGTTTGATAGAGAAAAGTATTAGAAAACAACCCACAGTAAATCAGAATAAGCCAGAGAAACATCCACATATAGGTGCAATGATGCACAATCCCTAAAAAGTAAGGCAACTTTTAATAAATGCTGAAGGAAATGAAACAGAAAGTTGAGCAGAAGGAAAGATGAGATACAGAAATCAATACAATTAGCTCAGAGCATGAAAACCGGGAACATATAATCAACCAAAGAACCATGCACGAGTTTTCTTCACAACAAGTCCAAATAAAATGATGACAGGTAAAACATCGAAACATTGGAATAGAAACAGCACACAAACACAATTCTGAGCAGGACAGTTAACCCATGAACAAGCACCTTACCTTGTGTTTATCTTCTCTCTCTGAACTACTGGAACTCTTAGATCCAGATGTCCTGGAAAGTCTTCTGAGGAAAAAAATACAGCAGATATGGGTGTGTTCAATTCTTCAAGATAATTCTATGCACTTGGCTACATTGTGTTAGATGAAGTTGTTAATTGATGGTATACTACGTGTGGTTTAAGTGATTTTTTTTGGTGATTCTACACACTCTTCTCCCAAACTATGACATATTCAGCAAAGCCTGACTCACTGTTCTACTTCTGAAAGGGACAGCAATGTACAGGACTAGCTTGGGAATAAAACAACACCAAATCTCTATCTCTTTTGCTACACTGATGCTCAGGTAATGACTCACATAACTGTCTACCTGAACTGAAATAAGTGAGGGAATGAGACACAAGGTAGAGAAATCCAACACCTCTTCCTGGTGCAAGACTAAGCTGTTCAACTGAGAATTGGGCGACTTCATTTTCAGTTCAGACATGCATATAAAAAGAACAGAATTCAAATGCATCCTGGTATTCTCTAACTAAATTTAGAGTGTGCAGAAATGAGAGCCTTCATTGATTAATTAATAGGGGGCGTTGATACTGCTATAATTGTTCTAAATAGTTACTCTTTAGCATTCCCTAATTTCAGAAATAATGTTAATTGATTGGAAAGAGGCAGGGTTCACGTAGACTTGAGGCCTATTTCTCTAAATTTTCTACACAGGGCAGAAATTCTGGACAGGATGGGAGGCATGTAAAGGCCAGAGAAAAAATGTGCTACATACATAAAAAAGAAATCAACGTGCTTTTGGTGAGCTACCATATAAAAATGAAAAATTCTGACGAGTTCAATGTCTTATGTTTAACAACTGTGATGATTTCATAAATTTTATTAATTATTTTAATATTAATCACAGATCATATTTCAAGAAATGGATCATATTGAACTTATAGTTATTTTGTCAGCAGGCTCTTGGAGGTATAAAAAAACATGCTATATATAATCTTTCTCTTCCACTACTGTAAGAAAATGGGATGAACAAATGAGTCCATGAAGTTAAGGGCAAAACCTCCACTTCTGCATTTGTATGTCCAAAAGTTTTCTATTCTAGACTAATGTCATTTTCATGGTTTTGTGTTTGTGTGTATCTGTGTATGTGTGTTTGTGTGTGTGTGTGTGTGTGTCTGTTTGTGTGTGAGTATGGGATAAGTGTGTGTAATGTTTGTGCATGTATGTGGGTAGGAGTGGGTTTCCCGTGTTTGTGTTGGTATGTGTGGGGGTGTGTATGTGTTTGTGTGTGTGCGCGCAAGCCCTCACGTGTGTGTGATGTGCATATATGCCTATGTATATTCTATATGAATGATTTTATCTAACTTTTAAGTTTCTATTTTATTATCTTCACATCAACTTCTGTGTCAACTTTTAGATTTGGATTTTCATGTTTCATTCCAAAAACAATATATGAAAATCATTCCACTCACACTTTAATTTAAAGAAACAGTGCTGAAATATTCAGACACAAAAATTATACAGATGAATGGCTTGGCAACCATCATTTTCTAGCTGTGCTGTTTTATCTACACAGCAAGCTTTGAGATAAGGTTAAACCTATGCATTCCTATTCTTAGGCATGTGGTCCTTTAACATGCAATGCATGCATGATGCTGAACTTCAATCCAGCACAATGTTACAGACTTCAAATAACTTCAGGTGGATATTTCTCAATGGCAGCACAAAGGACTTTATCAGAAATCTTATCGCTTCATATTGCATTGCTAATTTCCTTTATAGGCCCTCAATTCTTTGCCATACTCCTTTCCATTGTACCTCTGAACTTTTCCAACAGTTATATTTCCATCATTCCTCTGTAACTGATCTTGCGTCTCCTCTTCTTTTTTTGGAGCTTCTTTTGGTAGTGGGAGACTAACCTCCTGGGAACAAGTGGGAGACAAATAGGTTAGTCAGGGTCCAGTAAAATCTTGGCAGTCCTGTTCTCTGCTGAAGTTTGCTCAGGAATGATGCAAATTCTTTCCTCTGCATGGATTTACTGTGACTCTGTGGTATCTACAATTTACAGTTATTACTACATTGTGACCCGAAAGCCTAATGTAACCATTGTTGAAAATTCGAATGTCAAACTATGTTATTCTTTTTAAAAATTATATTTTATCTTTTTTGCTAATTGGTATAAGGGGCAAAATGGGGAGAAAAACTAAACTACATAAGGTAATCACTTTTATATCTCATGTAAGAGTTCACAGACTATAAATTGAATATAGCCTCTACTTGAATATGTTACATGTTACAAATCTGTCTCCAAGAATAAATGACTACTATGTTCTGTATTAAATTTGATCCCATAAGAACTCTTTAGGAAAAGCTACTTGATGATTGATAACATCAAGGTAAGATATTCCTCTCATCATATGTAAATCTACATGTAGAGAAGATCATCTCCACATGTATACAAATACACAAGGTATTATAAAATTAAGGGCTACATTGTTTGTGTAGTTAAGAGCTGTGTTGTTTGTCTCTTTTTTTGTCTCTTTTTTTGTTTGCCTATTTGTTTGAGACAAGATGTCTTTGTGCAGCCCTGGCTCTCCTGAATTTGTCTCTGCACAGTAAGGTGTCCTCAACTTCTGAGATCTGCCAGTCTCCTCTGCCTTGGTGCTGGCTATTTCAGCACTTCTGCCCCAAAGGTAGGCTGTTTGATAAAGTATTAGAAAACAACCCACAGTAAATCAGAATAAGCCAGAGAAACATCCACATATAGGTGCAATGATGCACAATCCCTAAAAAGTAAGGCAACTTTTAGTAAATGCTGAAGGAAATGAAACAGAAAGTTGAGCAGAAGGAAAGATGAGATACAGAAATCAATACAATTAGCTCAGAGCATGAAAACCGGGAACATATAATCAACCAAAGAACCATGCACGAGTTTTCTTCACAACAAGTCCAAATAAAATGATGACAGGTAAAACATCGAAACACTGGAATGGAAACAGCACACAAACACAAGTCTGAGCAGGGCAGTTAACCCATGAACAAGCACCTTACCATGTGTTTTTCTTCTCTCTCTGAACTACTGGAACTCCAAGATCCAGATGTTCTGAAAAGTCTTCTGAGGAAAAAAATACAGCAGATATGGGTGTGTTCAATTCTTCAAGATAATTCTGTGCACTTGGCTACATTGTGTTAGATGAAGTTGTTAATTGATGGTATTCTACTTGTGGTTTAAGTGATTTTTTGGTGATTCTACACACTCTTCTCCCAAACTATAACATATTCAGCAAAGCCTGACTCACTGTTCTACTTCAGAAAGGGACAGAAATGTACAGGGCTAGCTTGGGAATAAAACAACTCCAAATCTCTATCTCTTTTGCTACACTGATGCTCAGGTAATGACTCACATAATTGTCTACCTGAAATGAAATAAGTGAGGGAATGAGACACAAGGTAGAGAAATCCAACACCTCTTTCTGGTGCAAGACTAAGCTGTTCAACTGAGAATTAGGAGACTTCATTTTCAGTTCAGACGTGCATATAAAAAGAACAGAATTCAAATGCATCCTGGTATTCTCTAACTAAATTTAGAGTGTGCAGAAATGAGAGGCTTCGATGATTAATTAATAGGGGGCGTTGATACTGCTATAATTGTTCTAAATAGTTACTCTTTAGCATTCCCTAATTTCAGAAATAATGTTAATTGAATGGAAAGAGGCAGGGTTCACGTAGACTTGAGGCCTATTTCTCTAAATTTTCTACACAGGGCAGAAATTCTGGAAAGGATGGGAGGCATGCAAAGGCCAGAGAAAAAATGTGCTACATACATAAAAAAGAAATCAACGTGCTTTTGGTGAACTAAGGTACAAAAATGAAAAATGATGATGAGTTCAATGTTTTATGTTTAACAACCATGATGATTTCATAAATTTTATTAATTATTTTATTATTAATCACAGATCATATTTCAAGAAATGGATCAAATTGAAGATATAGTTATTTTGTCAGCAGGCTCCTGGAGATACAAAATAACATGCTATATATAATCCTTCTCTTCCACTACTGTAAGAAAATTGGATGAACAAATGAGTCCATGAAGTTAAGTGCAAAACCTCTTTATCTGCATTTGTATGTCCAAAAGTTTTCTTTTCTAGACTATTGTCATTTTCATGGGTTTGTGTTTGTGTGTATGTATGTTTTGTGTGTGTGTGTGTCTGTGTCAGTGTGTGTGTGTGCGGGGTAAGTGTTTGTAATGTGTGTGCATGTATGCATGTGGGTAGTAGTGTGTTTCCGGTGTTTGTGTTGATGTGTGTGTGTATGTGTTTGTGTGTGTTTGTGTGTGTGCGCGGAAGCCATCACATGTGTGTGAGGTGCATATATGCCTATGCATTTTCTAGATGAATGATTTTATCTAACTTTTAAGTTTCTATTTTATTATCTTCTCATCAACTTCTGTGTCAACTTTTAGATTTGAATTTTCATGTTTCCTTCCAAAAACAACATATTAAAATCATTTGCCGCAAAGATTACTTTAAAAAAAATAGCTCTGAAAGATTGAGACACTTTACAAAAATTATACAGATGAATGGCTTGGCAACCATCATTTTCTAGCTGTGCTGTTTTATCTACACAGCAAGCTTTAAGAAAAGGTTAAACCTATGCATTCCTATTCTTAGGCATTTTGTCCTTTAACACGCAATGCATGCATGATGCTGAACTCCAACCCAGCACAATGTTACAGACTTCAAATAACTTCAGGTGGATATTTCTCAATGGCAGCACAAAGGACTTTATCAGAAATCTTATCACTTCATATTGCATTGCTAATTTTCTTTATGGGCCCTCAATTCTTTGCCATACTCCTTTCCATTGTACCTCCGAACTTTTCCAACAGTTATATTTCCATCATTCCTCTGTAACTGATCTTGCCTCTCCTCTTCTTTTTTTGGAGCTTCTTTGGGTAGTGGGAGACTAACCTCCTGGGAACAAGTGGGAGACAAATAGGTTAGTCAGGGTCCAGTAAAATCTTGGCAGTCCTGTTCTCTGCTGAAGTTTGCTCAGGAATGATGCAAATTCTTTCCTCTGCATGGATTTACTGTGACTCTGTGGTATCTACCACTTACAGTTATTACTACATTGTGACCCGAAAGCCTAATGTAACCATTGTTGAAAATTCGAATGTCAAACTATATTATTCTTTTTAAAAATTATATTTTATCTTTTTTGCTAATTGGTATAAGGGGCAAAATGGGGAGAAAAACTAAACTACATAAGGTAATCACTTTTATATCTCATGTAAGAGTTCACAGACTATAAATTGAATATAGCCTCTTCTTCAATATGTTACATGTTACAAATCTGTCTCCAAGAATAAATGACTACTATGTTCTGTATTAAATTTGATCCCATAAGAACTCTTTAGGAAAAGCTGCTTGATGATTTATAACATCAAGGTAAGATATTCCTCTAATCATATGTAAATCTACATGTAGAGAAGATCATCTCCACATGTATACAAATACACAAGGTATTATAAAATTAAGGGATACATTGTTTGGGTAGATAAGAACTGTGTTGTTTCTCTGTTTGTTTGCCTATTTGGTTGAGACAAGATGTCTTTGTGCAGCCCTGGCTCTCCTGAAATTGTCTCTGCACAGTAATGTGTCCTCAACTTCAGAGATCTGCCAGTCTCCTCTGCCTTGGTGCTGGCTATTTCAGCACTTCAGCCCCAAAGGTAGGCTGTTTGATAGAGAAAAGTATTAGAAAACAATCCACAGTAAATCAGAATAATCCAAAGAAACATCCAGATATAGGTGCAATGATGCATAATCCCTAAAAAGTAAGGCAACTTTTAGTAAATGCTGAAGGAAATGAAACAGAAAGTTGAGCAGAAGGAAAGATGAGATACAGAAATCAATACAATTAGCTCAGAGCATGAAAACCGGGAACATATAATCAACCAAAGAACCATGAACGAGTTTTCTTCACAACAAGTCCAAATAAAATGATAACAGGTAAAACATCGAAACATTGGAATGGAAACAGCACACAAACACAATTCTGAGCAGGACAGTTAACCCATGAACAAGCACATTACCAGGTGTTTATCTTCGCTTTCTGAACTACTGGAACTCCAAGATCCAGATGTCCTGAAAAGTCTTCTGAGGAAAAAAATACAGCAGATAAGGGTGTGTTCAATTCTTCAAGATAATTCTGTGTACTTGGCTACATTGTGTTAGATGAAGTTGTTAATTGATGGTATTCTACTTGTGGTTTAAGTGATTTTTTTGGTGACTCTACACAATCTTCTCCCAAACTATGACATATTCAGCAAAGCCTGACTCACTGTTCTACTTCTAAAAGGGACAGCAATGTACAGTGATAGCTTGGGAATAAAACAACTCCAAATGTCTATCTCTTTTGCTACACTGATGCTCAGGTAATGACTCACATAATTGTCTACCTGAACTGAAATAAGTGAGGGAATGAGACACAAGGTAGAGAAATCCAACACCTCTTCCTGGTGCAAGACTAAGCTGTTCAACTGAGAATTAGGCGATTTCATTTTCAGTTCAGACGTGCATATAAAAAGAACAGAATTCAAATGCATCCTGGTATTCTCTAACTAAATTTAGAGTGTGCAGAAATGAGAGGCTTCAATGATTAGTTAATAGGGGGCGTTGATACTGCTATAATTGTTCTAAATAGTTACTCTTTAGCATTCCCTAATTTCAGAAATAATGTTAATTGAATGGAAAGAGGCAGGGTTGAGGTAGACTTGAGGCCTATTTCTCTAAATTTTCTACACAGGTCAGAAATTCTGGACAGGATGGGAGGCATGCAAAGGCCAGAGAAAAAATGAGCTACATACATAAAAAAGAAATCAACGTGCTTTTGGTGAACTAACGTATAAAAATGAAAAATGATGATGAGTTCAATGTTTTATGTTTAACAACTATGATGATTTCATAAATTTTATTAATTATTTTATTATTAATCACAGATCATATTTCAAGAAATGGATCATATTGAACTTATACTTATTTTGTCAGCAGGCTCTTGGAGGTATAAAATAACTTGCTATATATAATCTTTCTATTCCACTACTGTAAGAATATTGGATGAATAAATGAGTCCTTGAAGGTAAGGGCAAAACTTCCACATCTGCATTTGTATGTCCAAAAGTTTTCTATTCTAGACTAATGTCATTTTCATGGTTTTGTGTTTGTGTTTATCTGTGTATCTGTGTTTGTGTGTGTGTGAGTGTGTCTGTTTGTGTGTGTGAGTATGGGATAAGTATGTGTAATGTGTGTGCATGTATGCATGTGGGTAAGAGTGTGGTTCCCGTGTTTGTGTTGGTAAGTGTGGGTGTGTGTATGTGTCTGTGTGGGTGTGCACAAGCCCTCACGTGTGTGTGATGTGCATATATGCCTATGTATATTCTATATGAATGATTTTATCTAACTTTTAAGTTTCTATTTTATTATCTTCACATCAACTTCTGTGTCAACTTTTAGATTTGGATTTTCATGTTTCATTCCAAAAACAATATATTAAAACCATTCCCCTAACAGTTTAATTTAAAAAAAAAACAGATCTGAAATATTCAGACACTTCACAAAAATTATACAGATGAATGGCTTGGCAAAGATCATTTTCTAGCTGTGCTGTTTTATCTACACAGCAAGCTTAGAGAAAAGGTTAAGCCTATGCATTCCTATTCTTAGGCATGTGGTCCTTTAACATGCAATGCATGCATGATGCTGAACTCCAACCCAGCGCAATGTTACAGACTTCAAATAACTTCAGGTGGATATTTCTCAATGGCAGCACAAAGGACTTTATCAGAAATCTTATCACTTCATATTGCATTGCTAATTTCCTTTATGGGCCCTCAATTCTTTGCCATACTCCTTTCCATTGTACCTCCGAACTTTTCCAACAGTTATATTTCCATCGTTACTCTGTAACTGATCTTGCGTCTCCTCTTCTTTTTTAGGAGCTTCTTTGGGTAGTGGGAGACTAACCTCCTGGGAACAAGTGGGAGAAAAATAGGTTAATCAGGGTCCAGTAAAACCTTGGCAGTCCTGTTCTCTGCTGAAGTTTGCTCAGGAATGATGCAAATTCTTTCCTCTGCATGGATTTACTGGGACTCTGTGGTATCTACAATTTTCAGTTATTACTACATTTTGAACCGAAAGCCTAATGTAACAATTGTTGAAAATTCGAATGTCAAACTATGTTATTCTTTTTAAAAATTATATTTTATCTTTTTTGCTAATTGGTATAAGGGGCAAAATGGGGAGAAAAACTAAACTACATAAGGTAATCACTTTTATATCTCATGTAAGAGTTCACAGACTATAAAATGAATATAGCCTCTACTTGAATATGTTACATGTTACAAATCTGTCTCCAAGAATAAATGACTACTATGTTCTGTATTAAATTTGATCCCATAAGAACTCTTTAGGAAAAGCTACTTGATGATTAATAACATCAAGGTAAGTTATTCCTCTCATCATATGTAAATCTACATGTAGAGAAGATCATCTCCACATGTATACAAATACACAAGGTATTATAAAATTAAGGGCTACAATGTTTGGGTAGTTAAGAGCTGTGTTGTTTGTCTCTTTGTTTGTTTGGCTATTTGGTTGAGACAAGAAGTCTTTGTGCAGCCCTGGCTCTCCTGAATTTGTCTCTGCATAGTAATGTGTCCTCAACTTCTAAGATCTGCCAGTCTCCTCGGCCTTGGTGCTGGCTATTTCAGTACTTCTGCCCCAAAGGTAGGCTGTTTGATAGAGAAAAGCATTAGAAAACAACCCACAGTAAATCAGAATTATCCAGAGAAACATCCACATATAGGTGCAATGATGCACAATCCCTAAAAAGTAAGGCAACTTTTAGTAAATGATGAAGGAAATGAAACAGAAAGTTGAGCACAAGGAAAGATGAGATACAGAAATCAATACAATTAGCTCAGAGCATGAAAACCGGGAACATATAATCAACCAAAGAACCATGCACGAGTTTTCTTCACAACAAGTCCAAATAAAATGATAACAGGTAAAACATCGAAACATTGGAATGGAAACAGCACAGAAACACAATTCTGAGCAGGACAGTTAACCCATGAACAAGCACATTACCAGGTGTTTATCTTTGCTTTCTGAACTACTGGAACTCCAAAATCCAGATGGCCTGAAAAGTCTTCTGAGGAAAAAAATACAGCAGATAAGGGTGTGTTCAATTCTTCAAGATAATTCTGTGCACTTGGCTACATTGTGTTAGATGAAGTTGTTAATTGATGGTATTCTACTTGTGGTTTAAGTGATTTTTTTTGGTGATTCTACACACTCTTCTTCCAAACTATGACATATTCAGCAAAGCCTGGCTCACTGTTCTACTTCTAAAAGGGACAGCAATGTACAGGGATAGCTTGGGAATAAAACAACTCCAAATCTCTATCTCTTTTGCTACACTGATGCTCAGGTAATGACTCACATAATTGTCTACCTGAACTGAAATAAGTGAGGGAATGAGACACAAGGTAGAGAAATCCAACACCTCTTCCTGGTGCAAGACTAAGCTGTTCAACTGAGAATTAGGCGATTTCATTTTCAGTTCAGACGTGCATATAAAAAGAACAGAATTCAAATGCATCCTGGTATTCTCTAACTAAATTTAGAGTGTGCAGAAATGAGAGGCTTCGATGATTAGTTAATAGGGGGCGTTGATACTGCTATAATTGTTCTAAATAGTTACTCTTTAGCATTCCCTAATTTCAGAAATAATGTTAATTGAATGGAAAGAGGCAGGGTTGAGGTAGACTTGAGGCCTATTTCTCTAAATTTTCTACACAGGTCAGAAATTCTGGACAGGATGGGAGGCATGCAAAGGCCAGAGAAAAAATGAGCTACATACATAAAAAAGAAATCAACGTGCTTTTGGTGAACTAACGTATAAAAATGAAAAATGATGATGAGTTCAATGTTTTATGTTTAACAACCAAGATGATTTCATAAATTTTATTAATTATTTTATTATTAATCACAGATCATATTTCAAGAAATCGATCATATTGAACTTATACTTATTTTGTCAGCAGGCTCTTGGTGGTATAAAATAACTTGCTATATATAATCTTTCTATTCCACTACTGTAAGAATATTGGATGAACAAATGAGTCCTTGAAGGTAAGGGCAAAACTTCCACATCTGCATTTGTATGTCCAAAAGTTTTCTATTCTAGACTAATGTCATTTTCATGGTTTTGTGTTTGTGTTTATCTGTGTATCTGTGTTTGTGTGTGTGTGAGTGTGTCTGTTTGTGTGTGTGAGTATGGGATAAGTGTGTGTAATGTGTGTGCATGTATGCATGTGGGTAAGAGTGTGGTTCCCGTGTTTGTGTTGGTAAGTGTGGGTGTGTGTATGTGTCTGTGTGGGTGTGCACAAGCCCTCACGTGTGTGTGATGTGCATATATGCCTATGTATATTCTATATGAATGATTTTATCTAACTTTTAAGTTTCTATTTTATTATCTTCACATCAACTTCTGTGTCAACTTTTAGATTTGGATTTTCATGTTTCATTCCAAAAACAATATATTAAAACCATTCCCCTAACAGTTTAATTTTAAAAAAAAACAGATCTGAAATATTCAGACACTTTACAAAAATTATACAGATGAATGGCTTGGCAACCATCATTTTCTAGCTGTGCTGTTTTATCTACACAGCAAGCTTAGAGAAAAGGTTAAACCTATGCATTCCTATTCTTAGGCATGTGGTCCTTTAACATGCAATGCATGCATGATGCTGAACTCCAACCCAGCGCAATGTTACAGACTTCAAATAACTTCAGGTGGATATTTCTCAATGGCAGCACAAAGGACTTTATCAGAAATCTTATCACTTCATATTGCATTGCTAATTTCCTTTATGGGCCCTCAATTCTTTGCCATACTCCTTTCCATTGTACCTCCGAACTTTTCCAACAGTTATATTTCCATCGTTACTCTGTAACTGATCTTGCGTCTCCTCTTCTTTTTTAGGAGCTTCTTTGGGTAGTGGGAGAATAACCTCCTGGGAACAAGTGGGAGAAAAATAGGTTAATCAGGGTCCAGTAAAGCCTTGGCAGTCCTGTTCTCTGCTGAAGTTTGCTCAGGAATGATGCAAATTCTTTCCTCTGCATGGATTTACTGGGACTCTGTGGTATCTACAATTTTCAGTTATTACTACATTTTGAACCGAAAGCCTAATGTAACAATTGTTGAAAATTCGAATGTCAAACTATGTTATTCTTTTTAAAAATTATATTTTATCTTTTTTGCTAATTGGTATAAGGGGCAAAATGGGGAGAAAAACTAAACTACATAAGGTAATCACTTTTATATCTCATGTAAGAGTTCACAGACTATAAAATGAATATAGCCTCTACTTGAATATGTTACATGTTACAAATCTGTCTCCAAGAATAAATGACTACTATGTTCTGTATTAAATTTGATCCCATAAGAACTCTTTAGGAAAAGCTACTTGATGATTAATAACATCAAGGTAAGTTATTCC
Organism: Apodemus sylvaticus; assembly: GCF_947179515.1. NCBI lineage: Eukaryota > Metazoa > Chordata > Mammalia > Rodentia > Muridae > Apodemus > Apodemus sylvaticus. Next base: position 72,312,810 of record NC_067485.1, on the reverse strand, counting down.
TCTCATCATATGTAAATCTACATGTAGAGAAGATCATCTCCACATGTATACAAATACACAAGGTATTATAAAATTAAGGGCTACAATGTTTGGGTAGTTAAGAGCTGTGTTGTTTGTCTCTTTGTTTTTTTGGCTATTTGGTTGAGACAAGAAGTCTTTGTGCAGCCCTGGCTCTCCTGAATTTGTCTCTGCATAGTAATGTGTCCTCAACTTCTGAGATCTGCCAGTCTCCTCGGCCTTGGTGCTGGCTATTTCAGTACTTCTGCCCCAAAGGTAGGCTGTTTGATAGAGAAAAGCATTAGAAAACAACCCACAGTAAATCAGAATTATCCAGAGAAACATCCACATATAGGTGCAATGATGCACAATCCCTAAAAAGTAAGGCAACTTTTAGTAAATGCTGAAGGAAATGAAACAGAAAGTTGAGCACAAGGAAAGATGAGATACAGAAAACAATACCATTAGCTCAGAAGCATGAAAACCGGGAACATACAATCAACCAAAGAACCATGCACGAGTTTTCTTCACAACAAGTCCAAATAAAATGATGACAGGTAAAACATCGAAACATTGGAATGGAAACAGCACACAAACACAATTCTGAGCAGGACAGTTAACCCATGAACAAGCACCTTACCATGTGTTTATCTTCTCTCTCTGAACTACTGGAACTCTTAGATCCAGATGTCCTGGAAACTCTTCTGAGGAAAAAAATACAGCAGATATGGGTGTGTTCAATTCTTCAAGATAATTCTGTGCACTTGCCTACATTGTGTTAGATGAAGTTGTTAATTGATGGTATTCTACTTGTGGTTTAAGTGATTTTTTGGTGATTCTAAACACTCTTCTCCCAAACTATGACATATTCAGCAAAGCCTCACTCACCGTTCTACCTCAGAAAGGGACAGCAATGTACAGGCTTAGCTTGGGAATAAAATCACTCCAAATCTCCATCTCCTTTACTACACTGATGCCCAGGTAATGACGCACATAATTGTCTACCTGAACTGAAACAAGTGAGGGAATGAGACACAAGGTAGAGAAATCCAACACCTCTTCCTGGTGCAAGACTAAGCTGTTCAACTGAGAATTAGGCGACTTCATTTTCATTTCAGACGTGCATATAAAAAGAACAGAATTCAAATGGATCCTGGTATTATCTAACTAAATTTAGAGTGTGGAGAAATGAGAGCCTTCATTGATTAATTAATATGGGGCATTGATACTGCTATAATTGTTCTAAATAGTTACTCTTTAGCATTCCCTAATTTCAGAAATAATGTTAATTGAATGGAAAGAGGCAGGGTTCACGTAGACTTGAGGCCTATTTCTCTAAATTTTCTACACAGGGCAGAGATTCTGGACAGGATGGGAGGCATGTAAAGGCCAGAGAAAAAAAGTGCTACATACATAAAAAAGAAATCAATGTGCTTTTGGTGAACTACCATATAAAAATGAAAAATGCTGACGAGTTCAATGTTTTATGTTTAACAACTGTAATGATTTCATAAATTTTATTAATTATTTTATTATTAATCACAGATCATATTTCAAGAAATGGATCATATTGAACATATAGTTATTTTGTCAGCAGGCTCTTGGAGGTATAAAATAACATGCTATATATAATCCTTCTCTTCCACTACTGTAAGAAAATTGGATGAAAAAATGAGTCCATGAAGTTAAGTGCAAAACCTCTATCTGCATTTGTTTGTCCAAAAGTTTTCTTTTCTAGACTAATGTCATTTTCATGGGTTTGTGTTTGTGTGTATGTATGTTTTTGTGTGAGTGTGTGTGTGTGTGTGTGTTAGTGTGTGTGTGTGCGGGGTAAGTTTGTGTAATGTGTGTGCATGTATGTATGTGGGCAGGAGTGTGTTTCCTGTGTTTGTGTTGATGTGTGTGAGTGTATGTGTTTGTGTGTGTTTGTGTGTGTGCGTGCAAGCCCTCACTTGTGTGTGAAGTGCATATATGCCTATGTATCTTTTACATGAATGATTTTATCTACCTTTTAAGTTTCTATTTTATTATTTTCACATCAACTTCTGTGTCAATTTTTAGATTTGGATTTTCATGTTTCATTCCAAAAACAATATATTAAAATCATTCCCCTCACAGTTTAATTTATAAAAAAAACAGCTCTGAAATATTCAGACACTTTACAAAAATTATACAGATGAATGGCTTGGCAACCATCATTTTCTAGCTGTGCTGTTTTATCTACACAGCAAGCTTTGAGATAAGGTTAAACCTATGCATTCCTATTCTTAGGCATGTGGTTCTTTAACATACAGTGCATCCATGATGCTGAACTCCACCCCAGCACAATGTTACAGACTTCAAATAACTTCAGGTGGATATTTCTCAATGGCAGCACAAAGGACTTTATCAGAAATCTTATCACTTCATATTGCATTGCTAATTTCCTTTATGGGCCCTCCATTCTTGCCATACTCCTTTCCATTGTACCTCTGAACTTTTGCAACAGTTATATTTCCATCGTTACTCTGTAACTGATCTTGCGTCTCCTCTTCCTTTTTTGGAGCTTCCTTTGGTAGTGGGAGACTAACCTCCTGAGAACAATTGGGAGACAAATAGGTTAGTCAGGGTCCAGTAATATCTTGGCAGTCCTGTTCTCTGCAGAAGTTTGCTCAGGAATGATGCAAATTCCTTCCTCTGCATGGATTTACTGTGACTCTGTAGTATCTACAATTTACAGTTATTACTACATTGTGATCCGAAAGCCTAATGTAACCATTGTTAAAAATTCGAATGTCAAACTATGTTATTCTTTTTAAAATTATATTTTATCTTTTTTGCTAATTGGTATAAGGGGCAAAATGGGGAGAAAAACTAAACTACATAAGGTAATCACTTTTATATCTCATGTAAGAGTTCACAGACTATAAATTGAATATAGCCTCTACTTGAATATGTTACATGTTACAAATCTGTCTCCAAGAATAAATGACTACTATGTTCTGTATTAAATTTGATCCCATAAGAACTCTTTAGGAAAAGCTACTTGATGATTAATAACATCAAGATAAGATATTCCTATCATCATATGTAAATTTACATGTAGAGAAGATCATCTCCACATGTATACAAATACACAAGGTATTATAAAATTAAGGGCTACATTATTTGGGTAGTTAAGAGCTGTGTTGTTTGTCTCTTTGTTTGTTTGCCTATTTGGTTGAGACAAGATGTCTTTGTGCAGCCCTGGCTCTCCTGAAATTGTCTCTGCACAGTAATGTGTCCTCAACTTCTGAGATCTGCCAGTCTCCTCTGCCTTGGTGCTGGCTATTTCAGCACTTCTGCCCCAAAGGTAGGCAGTTTGATAGAGAACAGTATTAGAAAACAATCCACAGTAAATCAGAATAATCCAGAGAAACATCCACACATAGGTGCAATGATGCACAATCCCTAAAAAGTAAGGCAACTTTTAGTAAATGCTGAAGGAAATGAAACAGAAAGTTGACCACAAGGAACGATGAGATACAGAAACCAATACAATTAGCTCAGAAGCATGAAAACCGGGAACATATAATCAACCAAAGAACCATGCACGAGTTTTCTTCACAACAAGTCCAAATAAAATGATAACAGGTAAAACATCGAAACATTGGAATGGAAACAGCACACAAACACAATTCTGAGCAGGACAGTTAACCCATGAACAAGCACATTACCAGGTGTTTATCTTCGCTTTCTGAACTACTGGAACTCCAAGATCCAGATGTCCTGAAAAGTCTTCTGAGGAAAAAAATACAGCAGATAAGGGTGTGTTCAATTCTTCAAGATAATTCTGTGCACTTGGCTACATTGTGTTAGATGAAGTTGTTAATTGATGGTATTCTACTTGTGGTTTAAGTGATTTTTTTGGTGATTCTACACACTCTTCTCCCAAACTATGACATATTCAGCAAAGCCTGACTCACTGTTCTACTTCTGAAAGTGACAGCAGTGTACTGGGCTAGCTTGGGAATAAAACAACTCCAAATCTCTATCTCTTTTGCTACACTGATGCTCAGGTAATGACTCACATAATTGTCTACCTGAACTGAAATAAGTGAGGGAATGAGACACAAGGTAGAGAAATCCAACACCTCTTCCTGGTGCAAGACTAAGCTGTTCATCTGAGAATTAGGCGACTTCATTTTCAGTTCAGACGTGCATATAAAAAGAACAGAATTCAAATGCATCCTGGTATTCTCTAACTAAATTTAGAGTGTGCAGAAATGAGAGGCTTCGAAGATTAGTTAATATGGGGCGTTGATACTGCTATAATTGTTCTAAATAGTTACTCTTTAGCATTCCCTAATTTCAGAAATAATGTTAATTGAATGGAAAGAGGCAGGGTTCAGGTAGACTTGAGGCCTATTTCTCTAAATTTTCTACACAGGTCAGAAATTCTGGACAGGATGGGAGGCATGCAAAGGCCAGAGAAAAAATGAGCTACATACATAAAAAAGAAATCAACGTGCTTTTGGTGAACTAACGTATAAAAATGAAAAATGATGATGAGTTCAATGTTTTATGTTTAACAACCATGATGATTTCGTAAATTTTATTAATTATTTTATTATTAATCACAGATCATATTTCAAGAAATGGATCATATTGAACTTATACTTATTTTGTCAGCAGGCTCTTGGAGGTATAAAATAACTTGCTATATATAATCTTTCTATTCCACTACTGTAAGAATATTGGATGAACAAATGAGTCCTTGAAGGGCAAAACTTCCACATCTGCATTTGTATGTCCAAAAGTTTTCTATTCTAGACTAATGTCATTTTCATGGTTTTGTGTTTGTGTTTATCTGTATATCTGTGTTTGTGTGTGTGTGAGAGTGTCTGTTTGTGTGTGTGAGTATGGGATTAGTGTGTGTAATGTGTGTGCATGTATGCATGTGGGTAAGAGTGTGGTTCCCGTGTTTGTGTTGGTAAGTGTGGGTGTGTGTATGTGTTTGTGTGTGTGTGCACAAGCCCTCACGTGTGTGTGATATGCATATATGCCTATGTATATTCTATATGAATGATTTTATCTAACTTTTAAGTTTCTATTTTATTATCTTCACATCAACTTCTGTGTCAACTTTTAGATTTGGATTTTCATGTTTCATTCCAAAAACAATATATTAAAACCATTCCCCTAACAGTTTAAATTAAAAAAAAAACAGATCTGAAATATTCAGACACTTTACAAAAATTATACAGATGAATGGCTTGGCAAAGATCATTTTCTAGCTGTGCTGTTTTATCTACACAGCAAGCTTAGAGAAAAGGTTAAACCTATGCACTCCTATTCTTAGGCATGTGGTCCTTTAACATGCAATGCATGCATGATGCTGAACTCCAACCCAGCGCAATGTTACAGACTTCAAATAACTTTAGGTGGATATTTCTCAATGGCAGCACAAAGGACTTTATCAGAAATCTTATCACTTCATATTGCATTGCTAATTTCCTTTATGGGCCCTCAATTCTTTGCCATACTCCTTTCCATTGTACCTCCGAACTTTTCCAACAGTTATATTTCCATCGTTCCTCTGTAACTGATCTTGCGTCTCCTCTTCTTTTTTAGGAGCTTCTTTGGGTAGTGGGAGACTAACCTCCTGGGAACAAGTGGGAGAAAAATAGGTTAATCAGGGTCCAGTAAAACCTTGGCAGTCCTGTTCTCTGCTGAAGTTTGCTCAGGAATGATGCAAATTCTTTCCTCTGCATGGATTTACTGGGACTCTGTGGTATCTACAATTTTCAGTTATTACTACATTTTGAACCGAAAGCCTAATGTAACAATTGTTGAAAATTCGAATGTCAAACTATGTTATTCTTTTTAAAAATTATATTTTATCTTTTTTGCTAATTGGTATAAGGGGCAAAATGGGGAGAAAAACTAAACTACATAAGGTAATCACTTTTATATCTCATGTAAGAGTTCACAGACTATAAAATGAATATAGCCTCTACTTGAATATGTTACATGTTACAAATCTGTCTCCAAGAATAAATGACTACTATGTTCTGTATTAAATTTGATCCCATAAGAACTCTTTAGGAAAAGATACTTGATGATTAATAACATCAAGGTAAGTTATTCCTCTCATCATATGTAAATCTACATGTAGAGAAGATCATCTCCACATGTATAAAAATACACAAGGTATTATAAAATTAAGGGCTACAATGTTTGGGTAGTTAAGAGCTGTGTTGTTTGTCTCTTTGTTTGTTTGGCTATTTGGTTGAGACAAGAAGTCTTTGTGCAGCTCTGGCTCTCCTGAATTTGTCTCTGCATAGTAATGTGTTCTCAACTTCTGAGATCTGCCAGTCTCCTCGGCCTTGGTGCTGGCTATTTCAGTACTTCTGCCCCAAAGGTAGGCTGTTTGATAGAGAAAAGCATTATAAAACAACCCACAGTATATCAGAATTATCCAGAGAAACATCCACATATAGGTGCAATGATGCACAATCCCTAAAAAGTAAGGCAACTTTTAGTAAATGCTGAAGGAAATGAAACAGAAAGTTGAGCACAAGGAAAGATGAGATACAGAAACCAATACAATTAGCTCAGAGCATGAAAACCGGGAACATACAATCAACCAAAGAACCATGCACGAGTTTTCTTCACAACAAGTCCAAATAAAATGATGACAGGTAAAACATCGAAACATTGGAATGGAAACAGCACACAAACACAATTCTGAGCAGGACAGTTAACCCATGAACAAGCACCTTACCATGTGTTTATCTTCTCTCTCTGAACTACTGGAACTCTTAGATCCAGATGTCCTGGAAACTCTTCTGAGGAAAAAAATACAGCAGATATGGGTGTGTTCAATTCTTCAAGATAATTCTGTGCACTTGGCTACATTGTGTTAGATGAAGTTGTTAATTGATGGTATTCTACTTGTGGTTTAAGTGATTTTTTGGTGATTCTAAACACTCTTCTCCCAAACTATGACATATTCAGCAAAGCCTCACTTACTGTTCTACCTCAGAAAGAGACAGCAATGTACAGGCTTAGCTTGGGAATAAAACCACTCCAAATCTCCATCTCCTTTACTACACTGATGCCCAGGTAATGACGCACATCATTGTCTACCTGAACTGAAACAAGTGAGGGAATGAGACACAAGGTAGAGAAATCCAACACCTCTTCCTGGTGCAAGACTAAGCTGTTCAACTGAGAATTAGGCGACTTCATTTTCATTTCAGACGTGCATATAAAAAGAACAGAATTCAAATGGATCCTGGTATTCTCTAACTAAATTTAGAGTGTGGAGAAATGAGAGCCTTCATTGATTAATTAATATGGGTCATTGATACTGCTATAATTGTTCTAAATAGTTACTCTTTAGCATTCCCTAATTTCAGAAATAATGTTAATTGAATGGAAAGAGGCAGGGTTCACGTAGACTTGAGGCCTATTTCTCTAAATTTTCTACACAGGGCAGAGATTCTGGACAGGATGGGAGGCATGCAAAGGCCAGAGAAAAAAGTGCTACATACATAAAAAGAAATCAATGTGCTTTTGGTGAACTACCATATAAAAATGAAAAATGCTGACGAGTTCAATGTTTTATGTTTAACAACTGTAATGATTTCATAAATTTTATTAATTATTTTATTATTAATCACAGATCATATTTCAAGAAATGGATCATATTGAACATATAGTTATTTTGTCAGCAGGCTCTTGGAGGTATAAAATAACATGCTATATATAATCCTTCTCTTCCACTACTGTAAGAAAATTGGATGAAAAAATGAGTCCATGAAGTTAAGTGCAAAACCTCTTTATCTGCATTTGTATGTCCAAAAGTTTTCTTTTCTAGACTAATGTCATTTTCATGGGTTTGTGTTTGTGTGTATGTATGTTTTTGTGTGAGTGTGTGTGTGTGTGTTAGTGTGTGTGTGTGCGGGGTAAGTTTGTGTAATGTGTGTGCATGTATGTATGTGGGCAGGAGTGTGTTTCCTGTGTTTGTGTTGATGTGTGTGAGTGTATGTGTTTGTGTGTGTTTGTGTGTGTGCGCGCAAGCCCTCACTTGTGTGTGAAGTGCATATATGCCTATGTATCTTTTACATGAATGATTTTATCTACCTTTTAAGTTTCTATTTTATTATCTTCACATCAACTTCTGTGTCAATTTTTAGATTTGGATTTTCATGTTTCATTCCAAAAACAATATATTAAAATCATTCCCCTCACAGTTTAATTTATAAAAAAAACAGCTCTGAAATATTCAGACACTTTACAAAAATTATACAGATGAATGGCTTGGCAACCATCATTTTCTAGCTGTGCTGTTTTATCTACACAGCAAGCTTTGAGATAAGGTTAAACCTATGCATTCCTATTCTTAGGCATGTGGTTCTTTAACATGCAGTGCATCCATGATGCTGAACTCCACCCCAACACAATGTTACAGACTTCAAATAACTTCAGGTGGATATTTCTCAATGGCAGCACAAAGGACTTTATCAGAAACCTTATCACTTCATATTGCATTGCTAATTTCCTTTATGGGCCCTCCATTCTTGCCATACTCCTTTCCAATGTACCTCCGAACTTTTCCAACAGTTATATTTCCATCGTTACTCTGTAACTGATCTTGCGTCTCCTCTTCCTTTTTTGGAGCTTCCTTTGGTAGTGGGAGACTAACCTCCTGAGAACAATTGGGAGACAAATAGGTTAGTCAGGGTCCAGTAATATCTTGGCAGTCCTGTTCTCTGCAGAAGTTTGCTCAGGAATGATGCAAATTCCTTCCCCTGCATGGATTTACTGAGACTCTGTGGTATCTACAATTTACAGTTATTACTACATTGTGAGCCGAAAGCCTAATGTAACCATTGTTAAAAATTCAAATGTCAAACTATGTTATTCTTTTTAAAATTATATTTTATCTTTTTTGCTAATTGGTATAAGGGGCAAAATGGGGAGAAAAACTAAACTACATAAGGTAATCACTTTTATATCTCATGTAAGAGTTCACAGACTATAAATTGAATATAGCCTCTACTTGAATATGTTACATGTTACAAATCTGTCTCCAAGAATAAATGACTACTATGTTCTGTATTAAATTTGATCCCATAAGAACTCTTTAGGAAAAGCTACTTGATGATTAATAACATCAAGATAAGATATTCCTATCATCATATGTAAATTTACATGTAGAGAAGATCATCTCCACATGTATACAAATACACAAGGTATTATAAAATGAAGGGATACATTGTTTGGGTAGTTAAGAGCTGTGTTGTTTGTCTCTTTGTTTGTTTGCCTATTTGGTTGAGACAAGATGTCTTTGTGCAGCCCTGGCTCTCCTGAAATTGTCTCTGCACAGTAATGTGTCCTCAACTTCAGAGATCTGCCAGTCTCCTCTGCCTTGGTGCTGGCTATTTCAGAACTTCTGCCCCCAAAGGTAGGCAGTTTGATAGAGAAAAGTATTAGAAAACAATCCACAGTAAATCAGAATAATCCAGAGAAACATCCACACATAGGTGCAATGATGCACAATCCCTAAAAAGTAAGGCAACTTTTAGTAAATGCTGAAGGAAATGAAACAGAAAGTTGACCACAAGGAACGATGAGATACAGAAACCAATACAATTAGCTCAGAAGCATGAAAACCGGGAACATATAATCAACCAAAGAACCATGCACGAGTTTTCTTCACAACAAGTCCAAATAAAATGATGACAGGTAAAACATCGAAACATTCGAATGGAAACAGCACACAAACACAATTCTGAGCAGGACAGTTAACCCATGAACAAGCACCTTACCATGTGTTTTTCTTCTCTCTCTGAACTACTGGAACTCTTAGATCCAGATGTCCTGAAAAGTCTTCTGAGGAAAAAAATACAGCAGATATGGGTGTGTTCAATTCTTCAAGATAATTCTGTGCACTTGGCTACATTGTGTTAGATGAAGTTGTTAATTGATGGTATACTACGTGTGGTTTAAGTGATTTTTTTGGTGATTCTACACACTCTTCTCCCAAACTATGACATATTCAGCAAAGCCTGACTCACTGTTCTACTTCTGAAAGGGACAGCAATGTACAGGACTAGCTTGGGAATAAAACAACTCCAAATCTCTATCTCTTTTGCTACACTGATGCTCAGGTAATGACTCACATAACTGTCTACCTGAACTGAAATAAGTGAGGGAATGAGACACAAGGTAGAGAAATCCAACACCTCTTCCTGGTGCAAGACTAAGCTGTTCAACTGAGAATTGGGCGACTTCATTTTCAGTTCAGACATGCATATAAAAAGAACAGAATTCAAATGCATCCTGGTATTCTCTAACTAAATTTAGAGTGTGCAGAAATGAGAGCCTTCATTGATTAATTAATAGGGGGCGTTGATACTGCTATAATTGTTCTAAATAGTTACTCTTTAGCATTCCCTAATTTCAGAAATAATGTTAATTGAATGTAAAGAGGCAGGGTTCACGTAGACTTGAGGCCTATTTCTCTAAATTTTCTACACAGGGTAGAAATTCTGGACAGGATGGGAGGCATGTAAAGGCCAGAGAAAAAAATGTGCTACATACATAAAAAAGAAATCAACGTGCTTTTGGTGAGCTACCATATAAAAATGAAAAATTCTGACGAGTTCAATGTCTTATGTTTAACAACTGTGATGATTTCATAAATTTTATTAATTATTTTAATATTAATCACAGATCATATTTCAAGAAATGGATCATATTGAACTTATAGTTATTTTGTCAGCAGGCTCTTGGAGGTATAAAAAAACATGCTATATATAATCCTTCTCTTCCACTACTGTAAGAAAATGGGATGAACAAATGAGTCCATGAAGTTAAGGGCAAAACCTCCACTTCTGCATTTGTATGTCCAAAAGTTTTCTATTCTAGACTACTGTCATTTTCATGGTTTTGTGTTTGTGTGTATCTGTGTATGTGTGTTTGTGTGTGTGTGTGTGTGTCTGTTTGTGTGTGAGTATGGGATAAGTGTGTGTAATGTTTGTGCATGTATGTGCGTAGGAGTGGGTTTCCCGTGTTTGTGTTGGTATGTGTGGGGGTGTGTATGTGTTTGTGTGTGTGCGCGCAAGCCCTCACGTGTGTGTGATGTGCATATATGCCTATGTATATTCTATATGAATGATTTTATCTAACTTTTAAGTTTCTATTTTATTATCTTCACATCAACATCTGTGTCAACTTTTAGATTTGGATTTTCATGTTTCATTCCAAAAACAATATATTAAAATCATTCCACTCACACTTTAATTTAAAAAAACAGCGCTGAAATATTCAGACACTTTACAAAAATTATACAGATGAATGGCTTGGCAACCATCATTTTCTAGCTGTGCTGTTTTATCTACACAGCAAGCTTTGAGATAAGGTTAAACCTATGCATTCCTATTCTTAGGCATGTGGTCCTTTAACATGCAATGCATGCATGATGCTGAACTCCAACCCAGCGCAATGTTACAGACTTCAAATAACTTCAGGTGGATATTTCTCAATGGCAGCACAAAGGACTTTATCAGAAATCTTATCACTTCATATTGCATTGCTAATTTCCTTTATGGGCCCTCAATTCTTTGCCATACTCATTTCCATTGTACCTCCGAACTTTCCCAATAGTTATATTTCCATCGTTACTCTGTAACTGATCTTGTGTCTCCTCTTCCTTTTTTGGAGCTTCCTTTGGTAGTGGGAAACTAACCTCCTGGGAACAAGTAGGAGACAAATAGGTTAGTCAGGGTCCTGTAATATCTTGGCAGTCCTGTTCTCTGCTGAAGTTTGCTCAGGAATGATGCAAATTCTTTCCCCTGCATAGATTTACTGTGACTCTGTGGTATCTGCAATTTACACTTATTACTACATTGTGACCCGAAAGCCTAATGTAACCATTGTTGAAAATTCGAATGTCAAACTATGTTATTCTTTTTAAAAATTATATTTTATCTTTTTTGCTAATTGGTATAAGGGGCAAAATGGGGAGAAAAACTAAACCACATAAGGTAATCACTTTTATATCTCATGTAAGAGTTCACAGACTATAAATTGAATATAGCCTCTACTTCAATATGTTACATGTTACAAATCTGTCTCCAAGAATAAATGACTACTATGTTCTGTATTAAATTTGATCCCATAAGAACTCTTTAGGAAAAGCTACTTGATGATTAATAACATCAAGGTAAGATATTCCTCTCATCATATGTAAATCTACACGTAGAGAAGATCATCTCCTCATGTATACAAATACACAAGGTATTATAAAATTGAGGGCTACATTGTTTGGGTAGTTAAGAGCTGTGTTGTTTGTGTCTTTGTTTGTTTGCCTATTTGTTTGAGACAAGATGTCTTTGTGCAGCCCTGGCTCTCCTGAATTTGTCTCTGCACAGTAATGTGTCCTCAACTTCAGAGATCTGCCAGTCACCTCTGCCTTGGTGCTAGCTATTTCAGCACTTCTGCCCCAAAGGTAGGCTGTTTGATAGAGAAAAGTATTAGAAAACAACCCACAGTAAATCAGAATAAGCCAGAGAAACATCCACATAAGGTGCAATGATACACAATCCCTAAAATGTAAGGCAACTTTTAGTAAATGCTGAAGGAAATGAAACAGAAAGTTGAGCACAAGGAAAGATGAGATACAGAAACCAATACAATTAGTTCAGAAGCATGAAAACCGGGAACATATAATCAACCAAAGAATCATGCACGAGTTTTCTTCACAACAAGTCCAAATAAAATGATGACAGGTAAAACATCGAAACATTGGAATGGAAACAGCACACAAACACAATTCTGAGCAGGACAGTTAACCCATGAACAAGCACCTTACCATGTGTTTATCTTCGCTTTCTGAACTACTGGAACTCTTAGATCCAGATGTCCTGGAAACTCTTCTGAGGAAAAAAATACAGCAGATATGGGTGTGTTCAATTCTTCAAGATAATTCTGTGCACTTGGCTACATTGTGTTAGATGAAGTTGTTAATTGATGGTATTCTACTTCTGGTGTAAGTGATTTTTTGGTGATTCTACACACTCTTCTCCCAAACTATGACATATTCAGCAAAGCCTCACTCACTGTTCTACCTCAGAAAGGGACAGCAATGTACAGGCCTAGCTTGGGAATAAAACAACTCCAAATCTCCATCTCTTTTGCTACACTGATGCCCAGGTAATGACTCACATCATTGTCTACCTGAACTGAAACAAGTGAGGGAATGAGACACAAGGTAGAGAAATCCAACACCTCTTCCTGGTGCAAGACTAAGCTGTTCAACTGAGAATTAGGCGACTTCATTTTCAGTTCAGACGTGCATATAAAAAGAACAGAATTCAAATGGATCCTGGTATTATCTAACTAAATTTGGAGTGTGCAGAAATGAGAGGTTTCGATGATTAATTAATAGCGGGCGTTGATACTGCTATAAATGTTCTAAATAGTTCCTGTTTAGCATTCCCTAATTTCAGAAATAATGTTAATTGAATGGAAAGAGGCAGGGTTCTGGTAGACTTGAGGCTTATTTCTCTAAATTTTCTACACAGGGCAGAAATTCTGGACAGGATGGGAGGCATGGAAAGGCCAGTGAAAAAGTGGGTTCCATATATAAAAAAGAAATCAACGTGTTTTTGGTGAACTAACGTATAAAAATGAAAAATGCTGATGAGGTCAATGTTTTATGTTTAACAACTATGATGATTTCATAAATTTTATTAATTACTTTATTATTAATCACCGGTCATGTTTCAAGAAATGGATCATATTGAACTTATAGTTATTTTGTCAGCACGCTACTGGAGGTATAAAATAACATGCTATATATAATCCTTCTCTTCCACTACTGTAAGAAAATTGGATGAACAAATGAGTCCATGAAGTTAAGGGCAAAACCTCTTTATCTGCATTTGTATGTCCAAAAGTTTTCTTTTCTAGACTAATGTCATTTTCATGGGTCTGTGTTTGTGTGTATGTATGTTTTTTTGTGCGTGTGTCTGTGTTTGTGTGGGGGGGGTGAGTAATGTGTGTGCATGTATACATGTGGATAGGAGTGAGTTTCCTGTGTTTGTGTTGCTGTGTGTGTGTGTATGTGTTTGTGTGTGTTTGTGTGTTTGCGCGCAAGCCATCACGTGTGTTTGAGGTGCATATATGCCTCTGCATCTTCTACATGAATGATTTTATCTAACTTTTAAGTTTCTATTTTATTATCTTCACATCAACTTCTGAGTCAACTTTTAGATTTGGATTTTCATGTTTCATTCCAAAAACAATATATTAAAATCATTCCACTCACACTTTAATTTTAAAAAAAAAGCTCTGAAATATTCAGACACTTGACAAAAATTATACAGATGAATGGCTTGGCAACCATCATTTTCTAGCTGTGCTGTTTTATCTACACAGCAAGCTTTGAGATAACGTAAAACTTATGCATTCCTATTCTTAGGCATGTGGTCCTTTAACATGCAATGCATGCATGATGCTGAACTCCAACCCAGCGCAATGTTACAGACTTCAAATAACTTCAGGTGGATATTTCTCAATGGCAGCACAAAGGACTTTATCAGAAATCTTATCACTTCATATTGCATTGCTAATTTCCTTTATGGGCCCTCAATTCTTTGCCATACTCCTTTCCATTGTACCTCTGAACTTTTCCAACAGTTATATTTCCATCGTTCCTCTGTAACTGATCTTGCGTCTCCTCTTCTTTTTTTGGAGCTTCTTTTGGTAGTGGGAGACTAACATCCTGGGAACAAGTAGGAGACAAATAGGTTAGTCAGGGTCCTGTAATATCTTGGCAGTCCTGTTCTCTGCAGAAGTTTGCTCAGGAATGATGCAAATTCTTTCCCCTGCATGGATTTACTGTGACTCTGTGGTATCTACAATTTACAGTTAATACTACATTGTTACCCGAAAGCCTAATGTAACCATTGTTGAAAATTCGAATGTCAAACTATGTTATTCTTTTTAAAAATTATATTTTATCTTTTTTGCTAATTGGTATAAGGGGCAAAATGGGGAGAAAAACTAAACTACATAAGGTAATCACTTTTATATCTCATGTAAGAGATCACAGACTATAAACTGAATATAGACTCTACTTCAATATGTTACATGTTACAAATCTGTCTCCAAGAATAAATGACTACTATGTTCTGTATTAAATTTGATCCCATAAGAACTCTTTAGGAACAGCTACTTGATGATTAATAACATCAAGGTAAGATATTCCTCTCATCATATGTAAATCTACATGTAGAGAAGATCATCTCCACATGTATACAAATACACAAGGTATTATAAAATTAAGGGCTACATTGTTTGGGTAGTTAAGAGCTGTGTTGTTTGTCTCTTTGTTTGTTTGCCTATTTGGTTGAGACAAGCTGTCTTTGTGCAGCCCTGGCTTTCCTGAATTCGTCTCTGCACAGTAATGTGTCCTCAACTTCAGAGATCTGCCAGTCTCCTCTGCCTTGGTGCTGGCTATTTCAGCACTTCTGCCCCAAAGGTAGGCTGTTTGATAAAGAAAAGTGTTAGAAAACAACCCACAGTAAATCAGAATAAGCCAGAGAAACATCCACATATAGGTGCAATGATGCACAATCCCTAAAAAGTAAGGCAACTTTTAGTAAATGCTGAAGGAAATGAAACAGAAAGTTGAGCACAAGGAAAGATGAGATACAGAAACCAATACAATTAGCTCAGAAGCATGAAAACCGGGAACATATAACCAACGAAACAACCATGCACGAGTTTTCTTCACAATAAGTCCAAATAAAATGATGATAGGTAAAACATCGAAACATTGGAATGGAAACAGCATACAAACACAATTCTGAGCAGGACAGTTAACCCATGAACAAGCACCTTACCATGTGTTTATTTTCTCTTTCTGAACTACTGGAACTCTTAGATCCAGATGTCCTGGAAACTCTTCTGAGGAAAAAAATACAGCAGATATGGGTGTGTTCAATTCTTCAAGATAATTCTGTGCACTTGGCTACATTGTGTTAGATGAAGTTGTTAATTGATGGTATTCTACTTCTGGTGTAAGTGATTTTTTGGTGATTCTACACACTCTTCTCCCAAACTATGACATATTCAGCAAAGCCTCACTCACTGTTCTACCTCAGAAAGGGACAGCAATGTACAGGCCTAGCTTGGGAATAAAACAACTCTAAATCTCCATCTCTTTTGCTACACTGATGCCCACGTAATGACTCACATCATTGTCTACCTGAACTGAAACAAGTGAGGGAATGAGACACAAGGTAGAGAAATCCAACACCTCTTCCTGGTGCAAGACTAAGCTGTTCAACTGAGAATTAGGAGACTTCATTTTCAGTTCAGACGTGCATATAAAAAGAACAGAATTCAAATGGATCCTGGTATTATCTAGCTAAATTTAGAGTGTGCAGAAATGAAAGGTTTCGATGATTAATTAATAGGGGGCGTTGATACTGCTATAATTGTTCTAACTAGTTCCTCTTTAGCATTCCCGAATTTCAGAAATAATGTTAATTGAATGGAAAGAGGCAGGGTTCAGGTAGACTTGAGGCCTATTTCTCTAAATTTTCTACACAGGTCAGAAATTCTGGACAGGATGGGAGGCATGCAAAGGCCAGAGAAAAAATGTGCTACATACATAAAAATGAAATCAACGTGCTTTTGGTGAACTAACGTATAAAAATGAAAAATGATGATGAGTTCAATGTTTTATGTTTAACAACTATGATGATTTCATAAATTATATTATTTTATTATTAATCACAGATCATATTTCAAGAAATGGATCATATTGAACTTATAGTTATTTTGTCAGCAGGCTCCTGGAGGTATAAAATAACATGCTATATATAATCCTTCTCTTCCACTACTGTAAGAAAATTGGATGAACAAATGAGTCCATGAAGTTAAGTGCAAAACCTCCACTTCTGCATTTGCATGTCCAAAAGTTTTCTTTTCTAGACTAATGTCATTTTCATGGTTTTGTGTTTGTGTGTATGTATGTTTTTGTGTGTGTGTTGTGTCTGTGTTTGTGTGTGTGTGTATGGGGTAAGTGTGTGTAATGTATGTGCATGTATGGATGAGGGCATGAGTGTGTATCCTATGTTTGTGTTGATGTGTGCGTATGTGTTTGTGTGTGTTTGTGTGTGTGCGCGCAAGCCCTCACGTGTGTGATGTGCATATATTCCTATGTATCTTCTATATGAATGATTTTATATAACTTTTAAGTTTCTATTTTATTATCTTCACATCAACTTCTGTGTCAACTTTTAGATTTGGATTTTCATGTTTCATTCCAAAAACAATATATTAAAATCATTCCCCTCACAGTTTAATTAAAAATTCAGCTCTGAAATATTCAGACACTTTACAAAAATTATACAGATGAATGGCTTGGCAACCATCATTTTCTAGCTGTGCTGTTTTATCTACACAGCAAGCTTTGAGATAAGGTTAAACCTATGCATTCCTATTCTTAGGCATGTGGTCCTTTAACATGCAGTGCATCCATGATGCTGAACTCCAACCCAGCACAATGTTACAGACTCCAAATAACTTCAGGTGGATATTTCTCAATGGCAGCACAAAGGACTTTATCAGAAATCTTATCACTTCATATTGCATGGTAATTTCCTTTATGGGCCCTCAATTCTTTGCCATACTCCTTTCCATTGTACCTCTGAACTTTTCCAACAGTTATCTTTCCATCGTTCCTCTGTAACTGATCTTGCGTCTCCTCTTCTTTTTTTGGAGCTTCTTTTGGTAGTGGGAGACTAACCTCCTGGGAGCAAGTGGGAGACAAATAGGTTAGTCAGGGTCCAGTAAAATCTTGGCAGTCCTGTTCTCTGCAGAAGTTTGCTCAGGAATGATGCAAATTCTTTCCTCTGCATGGATTTACTGTGACTCTGTGGTATCTACAATTTACAGTTATTACTAAATTGTGACCCGAAACCCTATTGTAACCATTGTTGAAAATTCAAATGTCAAACTATGTTATTCTTTTTAAAAATTATATTTTATCTTTTTTGCTAATTGGTATAAGGGGCAAAATGGGGAGAAAAACTAAACTACATGAGGTAATCACTTTTATATCTCATTAAGAGTTCACAGACTATAAATTGAATATAGCCTCTACTTAAATATGTTACATGTTACAAATCTGTCTCCAAGAACAAATGACTACTATGTTGTGTATTAAATTTGATCCCATAAGAACTCTTTAGGAAAAGCTACTTGATGATTAATAACATCAAGGTAAGATATTCCTCTCATCATATGTAAATCTACATGTAGAGAAGATCATCTCCACATGTATACAAATACACAAGGTATTATAAAATTAAGGGCTACATTGTTTGGGTAGTTAAGAGCTGTGTTGTTTGTCTCTTTGTTTGTTTGCCTATTTGGTTGAAACAAGATGTCTTTGTGCAGCCCTGGCTCTCCTAAATTTGTCTCTGCACAGTAAGGTGTCCTCAACTTCAGAGATCTGCCAGTCTCCTCTGCCTTGGTGCTGGCTATTTCAGCACTTCTGCCCCAAAGGTCGGTTGTTTGATAGAGAAAAGTATTAGAAAACAGTCCACAGTAAATCAGATTAATCCAGAGAAATATCCACATATAGGTGCAATGATGCACAATCCCTAAAAAGTAAGGCAACTTTTAGTAAATGCTGAAGGAAATGAAACAGAAAGTAGAGCACAAGGAAAGATGAGATACAGAAAACAATACCATTAGCTCAGAAGCATGAAAACTGGGAACATATAATCAACCAAAGAATCATGCACGAGTTTTCTTCACAACAAGTCCAAATAAAATGATGACAGGTAAAACATCGAAACATTGGAATGGAAACAGCACACAAACACATTTCTGAGCAGGACAGTTAACCCATGAACAAGCACCTTACCATGTATTTATCTTCGCTTTCTGAACTACTGGAACTCTTAGATCCAGATGTCCTGGAAAGTCTTCTGAGGAAAAAAATACAGCAGATATGGGTGTGTTCAATTCTTCAAGATAATTCTGTGCACTTGTCTACATTGTGTTAGATGAAGTTGTTAATTGATGGTATTTTACTTCTGGTGTAAGTGATTTTTTTGGTGATTCTACACACTCTTCTCCCAAACTATGACATATTCAGCAAAGCCTCACTCACCGTTCTACCTCAGAAAGGGACAGCAATGTACAGGCCTAGCTTGGGAATAAAACAACTCCAAATCTCCATCTCTTTTGCTACACTGATGCCCAGGTAATGACTCACATTATTGTCTACCTGAACTGAAATAAGTGAGGGAATGAGACACAAGGTAGAGAAATCCAACACCTCTTCCTGGTGCAAGACTAAGCTGTTCAACTGAGAATTAGGCGACTTCATTTTCAGTTCAGACGTGCATATAAAAAGAACAGAATTCAAATGGATCCTGGTATTCTCTAACTAAATTTAGAGTGTGCAGAAATGAGAGGCTTCGATGATTAATTAATAGGGGGCGTTGATACTGCTATAATTGTTCTAAATAGTTACTCTTTAGCATTCCCTAATTTCAGAAATAATGTTAATTGAATGGAAAGAGGCAGGGTTCAGGTAGACTTGAGGCCTATTTCTCTAAATTTTCTACACAGGGCAGAAATTCTGGACAGGAAGGGAGGCATGCAAAGGCCAGAGGAAAAATGTGCTACATACATAAAAAAGAAATCAACGTGCTTTTGGTGAACTAGTGTATAAAAATAAAAAACTTTGACGAGTTCAACGTTTTATGTTTAACAATTGTGATGAATTCATAAATTTTATTAATCATATTATTATTAATCACAGATCATATTTAAAGAAATGGATCATATTGAAATTATAGTTATTTTGTCAGCAGGCTCTTGGAGGTATACAGTAACATGCTATATATAATCCTTCTCTTCCACTAATGTAAGGAAATTGGATGAAGAAATGAGTCCGTGAAGTTAAGTGCAAAACCTCTACATCTGCATTTGTATGTCCAAAAGTTTTCTTTTCTAGACTAATGTCATTTTCACGGGTTTGTGTTGGTGTGTATGTGTGTTTTGTGTGTGTGTCTGTGTTTGAGTGAGTGTGTATGGGATAAGTGTGTGTAATGTGTGTGCATGTATGCATGTGGGTAGGAGTGTGTTTCCTGTGTTTGTGTTGAGGTGTGTGTGTGTGTGTGTGTGTGTATGTGTTTGTGTGGGGGTGTGCGCAAGCCCTCACATGTGTGTGACGTGCATATATGCCTATGTATCTTCTACATGAATGATTTTATCTAACTTTTAAGTTTCTATTTTATTATCTTCACATCAACTTCTGTGTCAACTTTTAGATTTGGAAATTCATGTTTCATTCCAAAAACAATATATTAAAATCATTCCACTCACATTTTAATTTAAAAAAAAACAGCTCTGAAATATTCAGACACTTTACAAAAATTATACAGATGAATGGCTTGGCAACCATCATCATCTAGCAGTGCTGTTTTATCTACACAGCAAGCTTTGAGATAAGGTTAAACCTATGCATTCCTATTCTTAGGCATGTGGTCCTTTAACATGCAATGCATGCATGATGCTGAACTCCAACCCAGCACAATGTTACAGACTTCAAACAACTTCAGGTGGATATTTCTCAATGGCAGCACAAAGGACTTTATCAGAAATCTTATCACTTTATATTGCATTGCTAATTTCCTTTATGGGCCCTCAATTCTTTGCCATACTCCTTTCCATTGTACCTCCGAACTTTTCCAACAGTTATATTTCCATCGTTACTCTGTAACTGATCTTGTGTCTCCTCTTCTTTTTTTGGAGCTTCTTTTGGTAGTGGGAGACTAACCTCCTGGGAGCAAGTGGGAGACAAATAGGTTAGTCAGGGTCCAGTAAAATCTTGGCAGTCCTGTTCTCTGCTGAAGTTTGCTCAGGAATGATGCAAATTCTTTCCTCTGCATGGATTTACTGTGACTCTGTGGTATCTACAATTTACAGTTATTACTACATTGTGACCCAAAAGCCTAATGTAACAATTGTTGAAAATTCGAATGTCAAACTATGTTATTCTTTTTAAAAATTATATTTTATCTTTTTTGCTAATTGGTATAAGGGTATAAGGGGCAAAATGGGGAGAAAAACTAAACTACATAAGGCAATCATTTTTATATTTCATGTAAGAGTTCACAGACTATAAATTGTATATAGCCTCTAGCTGAATATGTTACATGTTACAAATCTGTCTCCAAGAATAAATGACTACTGTGTTCTATAGTAAATTTGATCCCATAAGAACTCTTTAGGAAAAGCTACTTGATGATTAATAACATCAAGGTGAGATATTCCTCTCATCATAATAAATCTACATGTAGAGAAGATCCTCTCCATATGTATACAAACAAACAAGGTATTATAAAATTAAGGGCTACATTATTTGGGGACTTTACAGCTGTGTTGTTTGTGTCTTTGTTTGTTTGCCTATTTGGTTGAGACAAGATGTCTTCGTGCATCCCTGCATATCCTGAATCTGTCTCTGCAGAGCAGGATGTCCTCAATTTCAGAGAGCTGGCACTCTCCTCTGCCTTGGTGCTGAGATAAAAGGTCTATGTCAGCACTTCTGCCTCAAAAGTAGGCTGTTTTACAGAGAAAAGTATTGGAAAGCAACACACAGTAAATCAGAATAATCCAGAGAAATATCCAGATATAGGTTCAATGAAGCACAATCCCTATAATGTAAGGCCACTTTTAGTAAATTCTGAAGGAAATGAAACAGAAAGTTGAGCACAAGGAAAGATGAGATACAGAAATCAACACAATTAGCTCAGAGCATTAAAACCAGGAACTTATAATCCAACCACAGAACCATGCCGGAGTTTGCTTCAAACAAGTACAAATAAAATAATAATAGCTAAGACATCAAAAATTTGGAATAGAAACAGCACAATATTCTGAGCAGGAGAGTTAAACCATGACCAAGTACCTTACCATGTGTTTATCTTCTCTTGAGGAACAACTGGATCTCCTGGATCCAGATGTCCAGGAGAGTCTTCTGAGGAAAAAACATACAACAGATATGGGTGTGTTCATGTATTAAAGATAATTCTGTGCACTTGGCTATATTGTATTAGATGGAGGTGTTAACTGATGGCATTCTACTTCTGATGTAAGTGAATTTTTGTTGAGTCTACACACTCTTCTACCAAACTATGACGTATTCTGCAAAGCTTCACTCATTGTTCTACTTCAGAAAGGGAAAGCAATGTACTAACCTAGCTTAGGAATAAAACAACTCCAAATCTCTATCTCTTTTGCTATGCTGATACCCAATTAATGACTCACATAATTGTCTACCTGACCTGAAACAGGTGTGGGAATGGGACACAGGGCAGAGAAATCCAACACCTCTCCCTGGTGCAAGACTAAGCTGTGCAACTCAGAATTAGGCATCTTCATTTTCAGTTCATATATGCATATAAAAAGAATGAAATTCAAATGAATCCTTGTAATCTCTACCTAAATTTAGAGTGTGCAGAAATGAGAGGCTTCAATGATTATTTAATAGGGGGGTTGATATTGCTATAATTGTTCTAAATAGTTACTCTTTACCATTCTCTAATTTCAGAAATAATGTTAATTGAATGGAAGGAGGCAGGGTTCCATTAGCATAGAGGCCTATTTCTCTAAACTTTCTACACAGCACAGAAATACTGGACAGGTTGGGAAGGATGCAAAGGCCAGAGAAAAAATGAGCTACATACATAATAAAAAAATCAATGTGATTTTGGTGAATTACTGTATAAAAATTAATAAAGTTGATGATTTCAATGTTTTATGTATAACAATTGTGATGGTTTCATAAATTTTATAAATTATTTTATTATTAATCACAGATCATATTTCAAGAAATGGATCATATTGGACTTATAGTTATTTTGTCAGCAGGCTCTTAGAAGTATAAAGTAACATGCTATATATAATCTTTCTCTTCCACTAATGTAAGGAAATTGGATGAACATATGAGTCCATGAAGTTAAGTGCAAAACCTCCTTATCTGCATTTGTATGTCCAAAAGTTTCCTTTTCTAGACTAATGTCATTTTCATGGGTGTGTGTTTGTGTGTGTGTGTGTGTGTGTGTGTGCGTGTGTGTATGGGGTAAGTGTGTGTAATATGTGTGCATGTATGCATGTGGGTGTGGGTGTGTTTGCTGTGTTTGTGTTGAGGTGTGTGTGTGTGTGTGTGTGTATGTGTGTGCAAACCGCACGTGTGTGTGACATGCACATATGCCTATGTGTCTTCTAGTTGAATGCTTTTAGATAACTTTTAAGTTTCTATTTTATTATCTTCACATCAACTTCTGTTTCCACTTTTAGTTTTGAATTTTCATGTTTCATTCTAAGAACAACACATTAAAATCATTCAACTCACAGTTTAATTAAAAAAAAAACAGCTCTCCTGAAATATTCAGACACTTTACTAAAATTATACACATGAATGGCTTGGCCACCATCATTTTCTAGCTATGCTGTTTTATCTACACAGCAAGATTTGAGATGAGATTAAACCTATGCACTCCTACTCTTATGCATGTGGTCCTTTAACCTGCAATGCATGCATGATGTTGAACTCCAACCCAGCACAATGTTACATAATTCAAATAGCTTCAGATGGATATTTCTCAATGGCAGCACTAAGGACTCTTATCAGAATTCTTATCACTTCATATTGCATTGCTAATTTCCTTTATGAGCCCTCAATTATTTGCCATATTCCTTTCCATGGTACCTCTGAACGTTTCCGACAGTTATATTTCCATCGTTCCTCTGTAACTGATCTTGCTTCTCCTCTTCTTTTTTTGGAGCTTCTTTTGGTAGTGGGAGACTAGCCTCCTGGGACTAAATGGGAGACAAATATGTTAGGCATGGTCCAGTAAAATCTTGGCAGTCCTGTTCCCTGCTGAAGTTTGCTCAGGAATGATGCAAATTTCTTCCCCTTCATGAATTTACACTGACTCTGTGGTAACTACAATTTACAAGTATTACAACAGGGTGTAACTGTTGTAATAACTCTAAAGCCTAAAGTAGCAATAGTTGAAAATTCTAATATCAAATTGTTATTATTTTTTAAAATTATATTTTATTGGTTTTGCTAATTGCTATAAGGGGCAAAATGAGGAGAAAAAATAAACTATATAAGGTAGTCAATTTTATATCTCATGTAAGCGTTCACTGACTATAAATTGTATATAGCCTCTAGTTGAATATGTTACATGTTACAAATCTGTCTCCAAGAACAAATGACTACTGTGTTCTATAGTAAATTTGATCCCATAAGAACTCTTTAGGAAAAGCTACTTGATGATTAATAACATCAAGGTGAGATATTCCTCTCATCATATGTAAATCTACATGTGGAAAAGATCATCTCCACATGTATACAAATACACAAGGTATTATAAAATTAAGGGCACCATTATTTGGGGAATTTAGAGCTGTGTTGTTTGTGTCTTTGTTTGTTTGCCTATTTGGTTGAGATAAGATGTCTTCATACAGCCCTGCATATCCTGAATCTGTCTCTGCAGAGCAGGATGTCCTCAATTTCAGAGAGCTGGCACTCTCCTCTGACTTGGTGCTGAGATAAAAGGCATATGTCAGCACTTCTGTCTCAAAAGAAGGCTGTTTTACAGAGAAAAGTATTGGAAAACAACACACAGTAAAACAGAATATCCAGATATAGGTTCAATGAAGCACAATCCCTATAATGAAGGCCACTTTTACTAAGTAAATGCTGAAGGAAATGAAACAGAAAGTTGAGCACAAGGAAAGATGAGATACAGAAATCAACACAATTAGCTCAGAGCATTAAAACCAGGAACTTATAATCCAACCACAGAACCATGCCGGAGTTTGCTTCAAACAAGTACAAATAAAATGATAATAGGTAAGACATCAAAAATTTGGAATAGAAACAGCACAATATTCTGAGCAGGAGAGTTAAACCATGACCAAGCACCTTACCATGTGTTTATCTTCTCTTGAGGAACAACTGGAACTCCTGGATCCAGATGTCCAGGAGAGTCTTCTGAGGAAAAAACATACAACAGATATGGGTGTGTTCATGTCTTAAAGATAATTCTGTGCACCTGGCTACATTGTATTAGATGTAGGTGTTAACTGATGGTATTCTACTTCTGATGTAAGTGAATTTTTGTTGAGTCTACACACTCTTCTACCAAACTATGACATATTCAGCAAAGCCTCACTCACTGTTCTACTTCAGAAAGGGAAAGCAATGTACTGACCTAGCTTAGGAATAAAACAATTCCAAATCTGTCTCTTTTGCTACACTGATACCCAGATAATGACTCACATTATTGTCTACCTGACCTGAAACAGGTATGGGAATGAGACACAGGGCAGAGAAATCCAACACCTCTCCCTGTTGCAAGACTAAGCTGTGAAAAGGAGAATTAGGTATCTTCATTTTCAGTTCAGACATGCATATAAAAGAATGAAATTCAAATGGATCCTTGTAATCTCTACCTAAATTTAGAGTGTGCAGAAATGAGAGGCTTCAATGATTATTAAATAGGGGGTTGATATTGCTATAATTGTTCTAAATAGTTATTCTTTACCATTCCCTAATTTCAGAAATAATATTAATTGAATTGAAAGAGGCAGGGTTCAGTTAGACTGGAGGCCTATTTCTCTAAATTTTCTACAAAGGGCAGAAATTCTGGACAGGATGGGAGGCATGCAAAGACAAGAGAAAAAAATGGGCTACATACTTAATAAAAAAAATCAATGTGCTTTTGGTGAACTACCGTATAAAAGTAAATAAAGTTGATGATTCAAAGGTTTTTTGTTTAACAATTGTGATGATTCCATAAATTTTATTAATTATTTTATTATTACTCACAAATCATATTTCAAGAAATGGATCAGATTGAACTTATAGTGATTTTGTCAGCAGGCTCTTGGAGGTATAAAATACCATGCTATATATAATCCTTCTCTTCCACTAATGTAAGAAAATTGGATGAACATATGAGTCCATGAAGTTAAGTGCAAAACCACTACATCTGCATTTGTATGTCCAAAAGTTTCCTATTCTAGATTAATGTCATTTTCATGTGTGTGTGTTTGTGTATTTGTGTGTGTGTGTGTGCGTGTGTGTGTGTGTGTGTGTGTGTGTGTGTCTGTGTCTGTGTCTGTGTGTGTATGGGGTGTGTGTAATGTGTGTGCATGTATGCATGTGGGTGTGGGTGTGTTTCCTGTGTTTCTGTTGACGTTTGTGTGTGTGTGTGTGTGTGTGTGTGTGTGTGTGTGTGCACGCCTGCACATGTGTGTGACATTCATATATGCCTAGGTATCTTCTAGATGAATGATTTTAGCTAACTTTCAAGTTTCTCTTTTATTATCTTCACATCAACTTCTGTTTCAATTTTTAGTTTTGAATTTTTATGTTTCATTCTAAAAACAACATATTAAAATCATTCCACTCACAGTTTAATTTAAGAAAAACAGCTCTCCTGAAATATTCAGACACTTTACTAAAATTATACAGATGAGTGGCTTGGCCACCATCATTTTCTAGCTATGCTATTTTATCTACACAGCAAGCTTTGAGATGAGGGTAAACCTATACATTCCTACTCTTATGCATGTTGTCCTTTAACATGCAATGCATGCATGATGCTGAATTCCAACCCAGCACAATGTTACGTATTGCAAATAACTTCAGGTGGATATTTCTCAATGGCAGCACTAAGGAATCTTATCAGAATTCTTATCACTCCATATTGCATTGCTAATTTTCTTTATGGACCCTCAATTCTTTGCCATATTACTTTCCATTGTACCTCAGAACTTTTCCAACAGTTATATTTCCATCGTTCCTCTGTAACTGATCTTGCCTCTCCTCTTCTTTTTTTGGAGCTTCTTTTGGTAGCGGGAGACTAACCTCCTGGGAACAAATGGGAGACAAATATGTTAGGCATGGTCCAGTAAAATCTTGGCAGTCCTGTTCTCTGCTGAAATTTGTTCAGAAATGATGCAAATTCCTTGCCCTTCATGAATTTACTGTGACTCTGTGATAACTACAATTTACAGTTACTCCACCAGGGTGACTCTAAAGCCTAAAACAAAAATAGTTGAAAATTCTAATATCAAACTATGTTATTATTTTTAAAAATTATATTTTATCTGATTTGCTAATTGCTATAATGGGCAAAATGGGGAGAAGGACTAAACTATATAAGGTAATCACTTTTATATCTCATGTAAGAGTTCACTGACTATAAATTGTATATAGCCTCTAGTTGAATATGTTACATGTTACAAATCTGTCTCCAAAAATAAATGACTACTGTGTTCTGTAGTAAATTTGATCCCATAAGAACTCTTTAGTAAAAGCTACTTGATGATTAATAACATCAAGGTAATATATTCCTCTCATCATATGTAAATCTACATGTGAAGAAGATCATCTCCAAATGTATACAAATAAACAAGGTATTATAAAATTAAGGGCTACATTATTTGGGGACTTTACAGCTGTGTTGTTTGTGTCTTTGTTTGTTTGCCTATTTGGTTGAGACAAGATGTCTTCGTGCATCCCTGCATATCCTGAATCTGTCTCTGCAGAGCACGATGTCCTCAACTTCAGAGAGCTGGCACTCTCCTCTGCCTTCGTGCTGAGATAAAAGATCTATGTCAGCACTTCTGCCTCAAAAGTAGGCTGTTTTACAGAGAAAAGTATTGTAAAACAACATACAGTAAATCAGAATAATCCAGAGAAACATCCAGATATAGGTTCAATGAAGAACAATCCCTATAATGTAAGGCCACTTTTAATAAATTCTGAAGGAAATGAAACAGAAAGTTGAGCACAAGGAAAGATGAGATACAGAAATCAACACAATTAGCTCAGAGCATTAAAACCAGGAACTTATAATCAACCACAGAACCATGCCCGAGTTTTCTTCAAACAAGTACAAATAAAATGATGACAGGTAAGACATCGAAACTTTGGAATGGAAACAGCACAATAGACAATTCTGAGCAGGAGAGTTAGTCCATGAACGAACACCTTACCATGTGTTTATCTTCTCTTGATGAACAACTGGAACTCCTGGATCCAGATGTCCAGGAGAGTCTTCTGAGGAAAAAACATACAACAGATATGGGTGTGTTCATTTCTTAAAGATGATTCTGTGCACTTGGCCACATTGTGTTAGATGAAGTTGTTAACTGATGGTATTCTACTTCTGGTGTAAGTGAACTTTTAGTGATTCTACACACTCTTCTCCCAAACTATGACATATTCAGCAAAGCCTCACTCACTGATCTAATTCAAAAGGGACAGCAATGTACTGGCGTAGCTTAGGAATAAAACAAATCCAAATCTCTATCTCTTTTCCTGCACTGATGCCCAGGTAATGACTCACATAATTGTCTACCTGAACTGAAACAGGTGTGGGAATGAGACACAAGGCAGAGAAATCCAACACCTCTCCCTGGTGCAAGACTAAGCTGTGCAACTGAGAATTAGGCATCTTCATTTTCAGTTCAGACATGCATATAAAAGGAACAGAATTCAAATGGATCCTTGTATTCTCTACCTAAATTTAGAGTGTGCAGAAATGAGAGGCTTCAATGATTATTTAATAGGAAGGTTTGATATTGCTATAATGGTTCTAAATAGTTACTCTTTACCATTTCCTAATTTCAGAAACAATGTTAATTGAATGGAAGGATGCAGGGTTCAGTTAGACTGGAGGCCTATTTCTCTAAACTTTCTACACAGGGAAGAAATTCTGGACAGCTGGGGAGGCATGCAAAGCTGAAGAAAAAATGTGCTACATACATAATAAAATAATCAGTGTGCTTTTGGTGAACAACCGTATAAATAAAATTGATGGTTTCAATGTTTTATGTTTAACAATTGTGATGATTTCATAAATTTTTTAATTATTTTAATATTACTCGCAAATCATATGTCAAGAAATGAATCAGATTGAACTTATAGTTCTTTTATCAGCAGGGTCATGGAGGTATAAAGTAATATGCTATATATAATCCTTCTCTTCCACTAATGTGAGAAAATTGGATGAACAAATGAGTCCATGAAGTTAAGTGCAAAACCTCTACATCTGCATTTGTATGTTCAAAAGTTTTCTTTTCGAGACTGATGTCATTTTTAAGGGTGTGTGTTTGTGCATGTGTGTGCTTGTGTGTGTGTGGGGGGGTGTCTGTGATTGTGTGTGTGTATTGGGTGAGTGTAATGTGTGTGCATGTATGCATGTGGGTGTGGGTGTGTTTCCTGTGTTTTTGTTGAGGTGTGTGTGTGCGTGTGTGTGTTTGTGCACACCCCACGTGTGTGTGTCATGCATATATACCTATGTATCTTTTAGAGGAATGATTTTAGCTAACTTTTAAGTTTCTATTTTATTATCAACACATCAACTACTGTTTCAAATTTTAGTTTTGAATTTTCATGTTACATTCTCAAAAATAACATATTGAAATCATACCACTCACAGTTTAATTTAAAAAAGCAGCTCTCCTGAAATATTCAGACACGTTACTACAATTATACAGATGAATGGCTTGGCAACCATCATTTTCTAGCTATGCTGTTTTATCTACACAGCAAGCTTTGAGATGAGGTTAAACCTATGATGCATGTGGTCCTTTAACATGCAATCCATGCATGATGCTGAATTCCAACCCAGCACAATTTTACATAATTCAAATAACTTCAAGTTGGTATTTCTCAATGGCAACACTAATGACTCTTACCAGAATTCTTATCACTTCATATTATATTGCTAATTTTCTTTATGGGCCCTCAATTCTTTGCCATATTCCTTTCCATAGTACCTCAGAACTTTTCCAACAGTTTTATTTCCATCATTCCTCTGTAACTGATCTTGCCTCTCCTCTTCTTTTTTTGAAGCTTCTTTTGGTAGTGGGAGACTAACCTCCTGGGACTAAATAGGAGACAAATATGTTAGGCATGGTCCAGTAAAATCTTGGCAGTCCTGTTCTCTGCTGAAATTTGCTCAGGAATGATGAACATTCCTTCCCCTTCATGAATTTACTGGGACTCTGTGGTAACTACAATTTACAGTTATTACAACAGGGTGACCCTAAAGCCTAAAGTAACAATAGTTGAAAATTCTAATATCAAGCTACGTTATTATTTTAAAAAATCATATTTTATCTGATTTGCTAATTGGTATAATGGGCAAAATGGGGAGAAAAATTTTACTACATAGGCTAATAACTTTTATATATCATGTAAGAGTTCACTGATTATAAATGGTATATATCCTCTAATTGAATATGTTACATGTTACAAATCTGTCTCCAAGAATAAATGACTACTGTGTTCTGTAGTAAATTTGATCCCAGAAAAACTCTTTAGGAAAAGCTACTTGATGATTAATAACATCAAGGTAAGATATTCCTCTCATTATATGTAAATCTACATGTAGAGAAGATCATCTCCACATGAATACCAATAAACAAGGTATTATAAAATTAAGGCTACATTATTTGGGGAGTTTAGAGCTGTGTTGTTTGTCTCTTTGTTGGTTTGCCTATTTGGTTGAGACAAGATGTCTTTGTGCAGCCCTGCCTATCCTGAATCTGTCTCTGCAGAGCACGATGTCCTCAACTTCAGAGAGCTGCCAGTATCCTCTGCCTTGGTGCTGAGATAAAAAGGCTATGTCAGCACTTCTGCCCGAAAGGTAGGCTCTTTGACAGAGAAAAGTATTGGAAAATAACACACAGTAAATCAGAATAATCCAGAGAAATATCCATATATAGGTGCAATGATGCCCAATCCCTAAAAAAGTATGGCCACTTTTGGTAAATGCTGAAGGAAATGAAACAGAAAGTTGAGCACAAGTAAAGATGAGATACAGAAATCAACACAATTAGCTCAGAGCATGAAAACCAGGAATGTATATTCAACCAAAGAACCATGCACAAGTGTTCCTCACAACAAGTCCAAATAAAATGATGACAGATTAGACATTGAAAATTTTGAATGGAAACAGCACAAAAGACAATTCTGAGCAGGAGAGTTAAACCATGAACAAGCACCTTACCATGTGTTTATCTTCTATTGATGAACAACTGGAACTCCTGGATCCAGATGTCCAGGAGAGTCTTCTGTGGAAAAAAAACATACAACAGATATGGGTGTGTTCATGTCTTAAAGATAATTCTGTGTACTTGGCTACATTGTGTTAGATGAAGTTGTTAACTGATGGTATTCTATTTCTGATGTAAGTGAACTTTTGGTGACTCTACACAATGTTCTCCCAAACTATGACATATTCAGCAAAGCCTCACTCACTGATAGAATTCAGAAAGGGACAGCAATGTACAGGCCTAACTTAGGAATACATAAATTCCAAATCTCTATCTCTTTTACTGCACTGATGGCCAAGGAATGGCTCACATAATTGTCTACCTGAACTGAAACAGGTGTGGGAATAAGACACAAGGCAGAGAAATCCAACATCTCTCCCTGGTGCAAGACTAAGCTGTGCAACTGAGAATTAGGCATCTTCATTTTCAGTTCAGACGTGCATATAAAAGGAACAGAATTCAAATGGATCCTTGTATTCTCTACCTAAATTTAGAGTGTGCAGAAATGAGAGGCTTCAATGATTATTTAATAGGAAGGTTTGATATTGCTATAATTGTTCTAAATAGTTACTCTTTACCATTCCCTAATTTCAGAAATAATGTTAATTGAATGGAAAGAGGCAGGGTTCAGTTAGACTGGAGGCCTATTTCTCTAAACTTTCTACACAGCGCAGAAATTCTGGACAGGTTGGGAGGCATGCAAAGGCCAGAGAAAAAATGTGATACATACATAATAAAAAAAAATCAATGTGCTTTTGGTGAACTACCACATAAAAATAAATAAAGTTGATGATTTCAATATTTTATGTTAAACAATTGTGATGATTTCATAAATTTTATTAATTATTTTATTATTACTCACAAATCATATTTCAAGAAATGGATCAGATTGAATTTATACTTATTTTGACAGGAGGCACTTGGAGGTATTAAATAACAAGCTATATATAATCCTTCTCTTCCTCTAATGTAAGAAAATTGGATGAACAAATGAGTCCATGAAGTTAAGTGCAAAACCTCTACACATTTGCATTTGTATGTCCAAGTTTTCTTTTCTAGACTAATGTTATTTTCATGGGTGTGTGTTTTTGTGTGTGTTTGTGTGTATGTGTGTGTGGGTTTCTGTATTTGTGTGTGTGTTTATGGGGTTAGTGTGTGTAATGCGTGTGCATGTATGCATATGGGAGTGGGTGTTTTCCTGTGTTTCTGCTGAGGTGTGTGTTTCTGGATGTGTGTGTGTGCACGCCCGCACATGTGTGTGATATGCATATATGCCTATGTACCTTCTAGAGGAATGATTTTAGCTAACTGTTAAGTTTCTATTTTATTATCTTCACATCACTTCTGTTTCAAATTTTAGTTTTGAATTTTCATGTTTCATTCTAAAAATAACATATTAAAATCATTCCACTCACAGGTTAATTTAAAAAAACCTCTCCTGAAATGTTCAGACACTTTATTAAATTATACAGATGATTGCCTTGGCCACCATCATTTTCTAGCTGTGCTGTTTTATGTACACACCAAGCTTTGAGAGGAGGTTAAACCTATGCATTCCTATTCTTATGCATGTGGTCCGTTTATGTGCAATGCATGTATGATGCTGAACTCCAACCCAGCAAAATGTTACATAATTCAAATTACTTCAGGTGGATATTTCTCAATGGCAGCACTAAGGACTCTTATCAAAATTCTTATCACTTCATATTGCATGGCTAATTTCTTTTATGGGACCTCAATTATTTGCCATATTCCTTTCCATTGTACCTCAGAACTTTTCCAACAGTTATATTTCCATCATTCCTCTGTAACTGATCTTGCCTCTTCTCTTCTTTTTTTGGAGCTTCTTTTGGTAGCTGGAGATTAACCTCCTGGGAACAAATGGGAGACAAATATGTTAGGCATGGTCCAGTAAAATCATGGCAGTCCTGTTCTCTGCTGAAGTTTGCTCAGAAATGATGCAAATTCCTTACCCTTCATGAATTTACTGTGATTCTGTGATAACTACAATTTACAGTTATTACACCAGGGTAACACTAAGGCCTAAAATAACAATAGTTGAAAATTCTAATATCAAGCTATGTTATTATTTTAAAAAATTATATTTTATCTGATTTGCTAATTGCTATAATGGGCAAAATGGGGAGGAAAAATAAACTACATAAGGTAATCACTTTTATATCTCATGTAAGAGTTCACTGACTATAAAATGAATATAGCCTCTAGTTGAATAAGTTACATGTTACAAATCTGTCTTCAAGAATAAATGACTACTGTGTCCTGTAGTAAATTTGATCCCATAAGAACTCTTTGGGAAATGCTACTTGATGATTAATAACATTAAGGTAAGATATTCCTCTCATCATATATAAATCTACAAGTGGAGAAGATCATCTCCACATGTATACAAATGAATAAGGTATTATAAAATTAAGTGCTACATTGTTTGGGTAGTTGAGAGCAGTGTTGTTTGTTTCTTTGTTTGTTTGCCTATTTGGTTGAGACAAGATGACTTTGTGCAGCCTTGGATATCCTGAATAAGTCTCTGCAGAACAAGATGTCCTCAACTTCAGAGAGCTGCCAGTCTCCTCTGCCTTGGTGCTGAGATAAAAGGGCTATGTCAGCACTTCTGCCCCAAATGTAGCCTGTTTTACAGGGAAAAGTATTGTACAACAACATACAGTAAATCAGAATAATCCAGAGAAATATCCAGATATAGGTGCAATGATGCCCAATCCCTAAAAAGTAAGGCCACTTTTAGTAAATTCTGAAGGAAAGCAAACATAAAGTTGAGCCAAGGAAAGATGAGATGCAGAAATCAACACAATTAGCTCAGAGCATGAAAACCACAAACTTATAATCAACTAAAGAACCATGCACGAGTTTTCTTCACAACAAGTCCGAATAAAATGATAACAGGTAAGACATCGAAACTTTGGAATGGAAACAGCACAAAAGACAATTCTGAGCAGGAGAGTTAACCCATGAACAAGCACTTTACCATGTGTTTATCTTTTCTTGATGAACAACTGGAACTCCTAGAGCCACATGTCCAGGAGAGTCGTCTGAGGAAAAAACATACAACAGATATGGGTGTGTTCATTTCTTAAAGATAATTCTGTGCACTTGGCTACATTTTGCTAGATGAAGTTGTTAATTGATGGTATTCAACTTCTGGTCTAAGTGATTTTTTGGTGATTCTACATACTCTTCTCCCAAACTATGAAATATTCTGCAAATTCTTACTCACTGTTCTACTTCAGAAAGGGAAAGCAATGTACTGGCCTAGCTTAGGAATAAAACAAATCCAAATCTCTATCTCTTTTGCTGCACTGATGCCCAGGTAATGACTCACATAATTGTCTACCTGAACTGAAACAGGTGTGGGAATGAGACACAAGGCAGAGAAATACAACATCTCTCCCTGGTGCAAGACTAAGCTGTGCAAATGAGAATTAGGCTTCTTCATTTTCAGTTCAGACATGCATATAAAAAGAACGTAAATCAAATGGATCCTTGTATTCTCTACCTAAACTTAGAGTATGCAGAAATGAGAGGCTTTAATGATTATTTAATACGGGGGTTTGATATTGCTATAATTGTTCTAAATAGTTACTCTTTACCATTCCCTAATTTCAGCAATAATGTTAATTGAATGGAAGGAGGCAGGGTTCAGTTAGACTGGAGGCCTATTTCTCTAAACTTTCTACACAGGGCAGAAATTCTGGACAGGATGGGAGGCATGCAAAGGCCGCAGAAAAAATGTGCTACATACATAATAAAAAATCAATGTACTTTTGGTGAACTACCATATAAAAATAAAGTTGACGAGTTAAATATTTTATGTTTAACAATTGTGATGATTTCATAAATTTTATTAATTACTTTATTATTACTCACAAATCATATTTCAAGAAAGGGATCAGATTGAACTTATAGTTATTTTGTCAGCAGGCCCTTGGAGGTATAAAGTAACATGCTATATATAATCCTTCTCTTCCTCTGATATAAGAAAATTGGATGAACAAATGAATCCATGAAGTTAAGTGCAAAACCTCTACACATTTGCATTTGTATGACCAAAAAGTTTTCTTTTCTAGACTAATGTCATTTTCATGGATGTGTGTTTGTGTGTGTGTGTTTGTGTGTGAGTGTGTTTGCATGTGTGTGTCTCTGTTTGTGTGTGTGTGTGTGTATCGGGTAAGTGTGTGTAATGTGTGTGCATGTATGCATGTGGGTGTGGGTGTGATTCCTGTGTTTGTGTTGAGAGGTGAGTGTATGTGTGTATGTATGCATGCCTTCCCCGCATATGTGTGTGAGGTGCATATATGCCTATGTATCTCCTAGATGAATAATTTACGTCTCTATTTTATTATCTTCACATCAACTCCTGTTTCAACTTTTAGTTTCAATTTTCATATTTCATTCTAAAAACAATATATTGAAATCATTCCACTCAAAGATTAATTTCAAAAAACAGCTCTCCTGAAATATTCAGACACTTTACTAAAATTATACAGATGAATGGCTTGACCACTATCACTTTCTAGCTGTGCTGTTTTATCTACACAGCAAGCTTTGAGATGAGGTTAAACCTACGCATTCCTGTTCTTTTACATGTGGTCCTTTACATGCAAGGTATGCATGATGCTGAACTCCAACCCAGCACAATATTACATAATTCAAATAACTTCAGGGGGATATTTCTCAAAGGCTGCAATAAGGACTCTTATCAGAATTCTTATCATTTCATATTGCGTTGCTAATTTCCTTTATGGGCCCCTCAATTCCTTGCCATACTCCTTTCCATTGTACCTCCGAACTTTTCCATCAGTTATATTTCCATCGTTCCTCTGTAACTGATCTTGTCTCTCCTCTTCTTTTTTTGGAGCTTCTTTTGGTAGCGGGAGACTAACCTCCTGGGACTAAATGGGAGACAAATATGTTAGATATGGTCAAGTAAAATCTTGACAGTCCTATTCTCTGCTAAAGTTTGCTCAGGAATGATGTAAATTTCTTCCTCTGCATGTGTTTAATGTGACACTGTGGTAACTACAATTTACAGTTATTACAACAGGCTGACCCTAAAGCCTAAAGTAACAATAGTTGAAAATTCTAAGACCAAACTATGTTATTATTTTTAAAATTATACTTTATCTGTTTTGCTAATTGCTATAATGGGAAAAGTGGGGAGGAAAACTAAACAACATAAGGTAATCACTTTTATATCTCATGTAAGAGTTCACTGAGGATAAATTGAATGAAGCTCTAGTTGAATATGTTACATGTTATAAATCTGCCTCCAAGAATAAATGACTACTGTGTTCTGTAGTAAAGTTTATCCCATAAGAACTCTTTAGGAAAAGCTACTTGATGATTAATAACCTCAAGGTAAGATATTCCTCTCATCGTATGTAAATCTACATATAACCAAGGTATTATAAAATTAATGGATACATCATGTGCGGGAGTTGAGAGCTGTGTTGTTTGGCTGGGTTTTTTTGCCTATTTGGTTGAGACAAGATGTCTTTGTGCAGCCCTAGCTATCCTGAATCTGTCTATGCAGAGCAGGATGTCCTCAAATTCAGAGAGCTGCCTGTCTCCTCTGCCTTGGTGCTGAGATAAAAAGGCTATGTCAGCACTTCTACCCCAAAAGTGGGGTGTTTTTCAGAGAAAAGCTTTGGAAAACACCACACAGTAAATCAGAATAATCCAGAGATATATCCAGATATTGCTGCAATGATGCACAATCCCTAAAAAGTAAGGCGACTTTTAGTAAATGCTGAAGGAAATGAAACAGAAAGTTGAGCAGAAGTAAAGATGAGAAACAGAAATCAACACAATTAGCTCAGAGCATGAAAACAAGGAATGTATAATCAACCAAAGAACCATGCACAAGTGTTCTTCACAACAAGTCCAAATAAAATGATGACAGGTAAGACATCGAAAATTTTGAATGGAAACAGCACAAAAGACAATTCTGAGCAGGAGAGTTAAACCATGAACAAGCACCTTACCATGTGTTTATCATCTACTGATGAACAACTGGAACTCCTGGATCCAGATGTCCAGGAGAGTCTTCTGAGGAAAAGAACATACAACAGATATGGGTGTGTTCATGTCTTAAAGATAATTCTGTGCACTTGGCTACATTGTGTTAGATGAAGTTGTTAACTGATGGCATTCTATTTCTTATGTAAGTGAACTTTTGTTGAGTCTACACACTCTTCTCCCAAACTAGGACATATTCAGCAAAGCCTCACTCACTGATCGAATTCAGAAAGGGAAAGCAATGTACTGACCTAACTTAGGAATAAAACAACTCCAAATCTCTATCTCTTTTGCTGCACTGATGCCCAGGTAATGACTCACATAATTGTCTACCTGAACTGAAACAGGTGTGGGAATGAGACACAAGGCAGAGAAATCCAACACCTCTCCCTGGTGCAAGACTAAGCTGTGCAACTGAGAATTAGGCATCTTCATTTTCAGTTCAGACATGCATATAAAAAGAATGGAATTCAAATGGATCCTGGTATTCACTACCTAAATTTAGAGTGTGCAGAAATGAGAGGCTTCAATGATTATTTAATAGGAAGGTTTGATATTGCAATAATTGTTCTAAATAGTTACTCTTTATCATTTCTTAATTTCAGAAATAATGTTAATTGAATGGAAAGAGGCAGGGTTCAGTTAGACTGGAGGCCTATTTCTCTAAACTTTCTACACAGGGCAGAACTTCTGGACAGTCTGGGAGGCATGCAGAGGCCAGAGAAAAAATGTGCTACATACATAATAAAAAAATCAATGTGCATTTGGTGAACTACTGTATAAAAATAAATAATTGATGATTTCAATGTTTTATGTTTAACAATTGTGATGATTTCATAAATTTTTTTAATTATTTTAATATTACTCGCAAATCATATTTCAAAAATGGATCAGATTGAACTTATGGTTATTTTGACAGCAGGCTCTCGGAAGTATAAGGTAACATACTATATATAATCCTTCTCTTCCACTAATATAAGAAAACTTGATGAAAAAATGAGTCCATGAATTTAAGTACACAACCTCTACATGTGCATTTGTATGTTCAAAAGTTTTCTTTTCTAGATTAATATCATTTTCAAGGGTGTGTGTTTGTGTGTGTGTGGTTGTGTGTGTGTGTGTTTGTGTGTGTGTATGTGTGTATTGGGTAAGTGTGTGTAATATGTGCACATGCATGCATGTGTGTGTGGGTGTGTTTCCTGTGTTTATGTTGAGGTGTGTGTATGTGTATGTGTGTGAACGCCCACACATGTGAGTGACATGCATATATGCCTATGTATCTTCTAGAGGAATGATTTTAGCTAACTTTTAAGTTTCTATTTTATTATCAACACATCAACTACTGTTTCAAATTTTAGTTTTGTATTTTCATGTTTCATTCTAAAATCAACATATTCAAATCATTCCACTCACACTTTAATTTACAAAAACAGCTGTCCTGAAATATTCAGACAATTTACTAAAATTATACAGATGAATGGCTTGGCAACCATCATTTTCTAGCTATGCTGTTTTAACTACACAGCAAGCTTTGAGATGAGGTTAAACCTATGCATTGCTATTCTTAGGCATGTGGTCCTTTAACAAGCAATGCATGCATGATGCTGAATTCCAACCCAGCACAATGTTACATAATTGAAATAACTTCAGGTGGGTATTTCTCAATGGCAATACTAAAGACTCTTATCAGAATTCTTATCACTGCATATTATATTGCTAATTTCCTTTAAGTGCCCTAAATTCTTTGCCATATTCCTTTCCATTGTACCTCAGAACTTTTCGAACAGTTATATTTCCATCATTCCTCTGTAACTGATCTTGCCTCTCCTCTTCTTTTTTTGGAGCTTCTTTTGGTAGCGGGAGACTAACCTCCTGGGACTAAATGGGAGACAAATATGTTAGGCATGGTACAGTAAAATCTTGGCAGTCCTGTTCTCTGCTGAAGTTTGATCAGGAATGATGCAAATTCCTTCCCTTCATGAATTTACTGTGACTCTGTGGTAACTGCAAATTACAGTTATTACAACAGGGTGATCCTAAAGCCTAAAGAAACAATAGTTGAAAATTCTAATATCAAAATATGTTATTATTTTTAAAAATTGTATTTTATCAGTTTTGCTAATTGCTATAATGGGCAAAATGGGGAGGAAAACTAAACTACCTAAGGTAATCACTTTTATATCTCATGTAAGAGTTCACTGACTATAAATTGAATATAGCTCTAGTTGAATATGTTACAAATCTGTCTCCAAGAATAAATGACTACTGTGTTCTGTAGTAAATTTGATCCCATAAGAACTTTTTAGGAAACTCTACTTGATGATTAATAATATCAAGGTAAGATATTCCTCTCATCATATGTAAATCTACATGTGGAGAAGATCATCTCCACATGTATACAAATGAAAAAGGTATTATAAAATTAAGTGCTACTTTGTTTGGGTAATTGAGAGGAATGTTGTTTGTCTCTTTGTTTTTTTGCCTATTTGGTTGAGACAAGATGTGTTTGTGCAGCCCTGCCTATCCTGAATCTGTCTCTGCAAAGCAAGATGTCCTCAACTTCAGAGAGCTGCCAGTCTCCTCTGCCTTGGTGCTGGGTTAAAAGGACTATGTCAGCACTTCTGCCCCAAAGGTAGGCTGTTTGACAGAGAAAAGTATTGGAAAACAACACACAGAGAATAATCCAGAGAAATATACAGATACAGGTGAAATGAAGCACAATCCCTAAAATGTAAAGCCACTTTTATTAAATGATGAAGGAAATGAAACAGAAAGTAGAGCACAAGGAAAGATGAGATACAGAAATCAATACAATTAGCTCAGAACATGAAAACCAGAAATTTTTAATCAACAATAAAACCATGCGCAAGTCTTCTTCACAACAAGTCCAAATAAAATGATAACAGGAAAGACATTGAAACGTTGGAATGGAAACAGCACAAAAGACAATTCTGAGCAGGAGAGTTAAACCATGAACAAGCACCTTACCATGTGTTTATCTTCTCTTGATGAACAACTGGAACTTCTAGATCCAGATGTCCAGGAGAGTCTTCTGAGGAAAAAACATACAACATATATGGGAGAGTTTATGTCTTGAAGATAATTCTGTGTACTTGGCTACATTGTATTAGATGAAGTTGTTAATTGATGGTATTCTACTTCTGATGTAAGTGAATTTTTGGTTGATTCTACACACTCTTCTCCTAAACTAGGACATATTCAGCAAAGCCTCACTCACTGTTCTAGTTCAGAAAGGGAAATCAATATACTGACCTAACTTAGGAATAATACAACTCCAAATCTCTATCACTTTTGCTGCACTGATGCCCAGGTAATGATTCATATAATTGTCTACCTGACCTGAAACAGGTGTGGGAATGAGACACAAGGCAGAGAAATCCAACACCTCTCCCTGGTGCAAGACTAAGCTGTGCAACTGAGAATTAGGCGACTTCATTTTCAGTTCAGACATGCATATAAAAAGAACGAAATTCAAATGGATTCTTGTATTCTCTACCTATATTTAGAGTGTGCAGAAATGAGAGGCTTCAATGATTATTTAATAGGGGGATTGATATTGCTATAATTGTTCTAAATAGTTACTCTTTACCATTCCCTAATTTCAGAAATAATGTTAATTGAATGGAAGGAGGCAGGGTTCAGTTAGACTGGAGGCCTATTTCTCTAAACTTTCTACACAGGGCAGAAATTCTGGACAGGTTGGGAGGTATGCAAAATCCAGAGAAAATTGAGCTACATACATAATTAAAAAATCAATGTGCTTTTGGTGAACTACCATTTAAAAATAAAGTTGAAAATTTCAATGTTTTATGTTTAACTATTGTGATGATTTCATAAATTTTATTAATTATTTTATTATTACTCACAAATCATATTTCAAGAAAGGGATCAGATTGAACTTATAGTTATTTTGTCATCAGGCCCTGGGAGGTATAAAGTAACATGCTATATATAATCCTTCTCTTGAACTAATGTAAGAAAATTGGATGAACATATGAGTCCATGAAATTAAGTGAAAAACCACTACATCTGCATTTTTATGTCCAAAAGTTTTCTTTTCTAGACTAATGTCATTTTCATGGGTGTAGGCTTTTGTGTGTGTTTGTGTGTATGTTTGTGTGTGTTTGTGTGTGTTTGTGTGTGTGTGTGTGCATGTATGGGGTAAATGTGAGTAATATGTGTGCATGTATACATGTGGGTGTGGGTGTGCTTCCTGTGTTTCTGCTGAGGTGTGTGTTTCTGTATGTGTGTGTGTGTATGTGTATGCATGCCCACATGTGTGTGACATGCATATATGCCTATGTATCTTCTAGATGAATGATTTTAGCTAACTTTTAAGTTTCTATTTTATTATCTTTACATCAACTTCTGTTTCAACTTTTAGTTTTGAATTTTCATGTTTCATTCTAAAAACAACATATTAAAATCCTACTCACAGGTTAATTAAAAAAAAAACAGCTCTCCTGAACTTTTCAGACACTTTACTAAAATTATACAGATGAATGGCTTGGCCACCATGATTTTCTAGCTATGCTGTTTTATCAACACAGCAAGCTTTGAGATGAGGTTAAACCTATGCATTCCTATTCTTATGCATGTGGTCCTTTAACAGACAATGCTTGCATGATGCTGAACTCCAACCCAGCAAAATTTTACATAATTCAAATAACTTCAGGTGGATATTTCTCAATGGCAGCACTAA
The DNA here is from genome assembly GCF_947179515.1 of Apodemus sylvaticus. Classification (NCBI taxonomy): domain Eukaryota; kingdom Metazoa; phylum Chordata; class Mammalia; order Rodentia; family Muridae; genus Apodemus; species Apodemus sylvaticus. The sequence goes on along the minus strand of NC_067485.1, from coordinate 72,270,881 downwards.
GGAGTCTTATCAGAATTCTTATCACTTCATATTGCATTGCTATTTTCCTTTATGGGACCTCAATTCTTTGCCATATTCCTTTTCATTGTACCTCTGAACTTTTCCCACAGTTATATTTCCATCCTTCCTCTGTAACTGATCTTGCCTCTCCTCTTCTTTTTTTGAAGCTTCTTTTGGTAGTGGGAGACTAACCTCCTGGGACTAAATGGGAGACAAATATGTTAGGCATGGTCAAGTAAAATCTTGGCAGTCCTGTTCTCTGCTTAAGCTTGCTCAGGAATGATGCAAATTCCTTCCCCTTCATGAATTTACTGTGACTCTGTGGTAACTACAATTTACAGATTTTACAACAGGGTGAGCCTAAAGCCTAAAGTAACAATAATTGAAAATTCGAATATCAAACTATGTTATTATTTTTAAAAATTATATTTTATCGGTTTTGGTAATTGCTATAATGGGCAAAATGGGGACAAAAACTAAACTACATAAGGTAATGACTTTTATATCTGATGTAAGTGTTCGCTAACTATAAATTGAATATAGCCTCTAGTTGAATATGTTACATGTTACAAATCTGTCTCCAAGAATAAATGACAACTGTGTTCTGTAGTAAATCTGATCCTATAAGAACTCTTTAGGAAAAGCTACTTGATAATTAATGACATTAAGGTAAGATATTCCTCTCATCATATATAAATCTGTATGTGGAGATCATCTCCACATGTATACAAATATAATCCAGAGGAATATCCAGATATAGGTGCAATGAGCCACAAGCCCTAAAAAGTAAGGCCACTTTTAGTAAATTCTGAAGGAAAGCAAACAGAAAGTTGAGCACAAGTAAAGATGAGATACAGAAATCAACACAATTAGCTCAGAGCATGAAAAATACAAACTTATAATCAACCAAAGATCCATACACGAGTTTTCTTCACAACAAGTACAAATAAAATGATAATAGGTAAGACATCGAAACTTTGGAATGGAAACAGCAGAAAAGACAATTCTGAGCAGGAGAGTTAAACCATGAACAAGCACCTTACCATGTGTTTATCTTCTCTTGATGAACAACTGGAACTCCAAGACCCACATGTCCAGGAGAGTCTTCTGAGGAAAAAAACATACAACAGATATGAGCGTGTTCATTTCTTAAAGATGATTCTGTACACTTGGCTACATTGTGTTAGATGAAGTTGTTAACTGATGGTATTCAACTTCTTGTGTAAGTGATTTTTTTGGTGATTCTACACACTCTTCTCCCAAACTATGACATATTCTGCAAATTCTCACTCACTGTTCTACTTCAGAAAGGGAAAGCAATGTACTGGCCTAGCTTAGGAATAAAACAAATCCAAATCTCTATCTCTTTTGCTGCACTGATGCCCAGGTAATGACTCACATAATTGTCTACCTGAACTGAAACAGGTGTGGGAATGAGACACAAGGCAGAGAAATACAACATCTCTCTCTGGTGCAAGACTAAGCTGTGCAAATGAGAATTAGGCTTCTTCATTTTCAGTTCAGACGTGCATATAAAAAGAACGTAAATCAAATGGATCCTTGTATTCTCTACCTAAATTTAGAGTGTGCAGAAATGAGAGGCTTCAATGGTTATTTAATAGGGGGATTGATATTGCTATAATTGTTCTAAATGGTTACTCTTTACCATTCCCTAATTTCAGAAATAATGTTAATTGAATGGAAAGAGGCAGGGTTCAGGTAGACTGGAGGCCTATTTCTCTAAACTTTCTACACAGGGCAGAAATTCTGGACAGGTTGGGAGGCATGCAAAGGCCCGAGAAAAAAATGTGCCACATACATAATAAAAAATCAATGTGCTTTTGGTGAACTACCATATAAAAATAAATAAAGTTGATGAGTTAAATATGTTATGTTTAACAATTGTGATGATTTCATAAATTTTATTAATTATCTTATTATTACTCATAAATCATATTTCTAGAAATGGATCAGATTGAAATTATAGTTATTTTGTCAGCAGGCTCTGGGAGGTATAAAGTAACATGCTATATATAATCCTCTTCCTCTAATGTAAGAAAATTGAATGAACAAATGAGTCCATGAAGTTAAGTGCAAAACCTCTACATCTGCATTTGTATGTCCAAAGGTTTTCTTTTCTAGACTATTATTGTTTTCATGGGTGTGTGTTTGTGTGTGTGTATTTACATGTGTTGGGTAAGTGTGTGTAATGTGTGTGCATGTATGCAGGTGGGGGTGGGTGTGATTCCTCTGTTTGTGTTGAGGTGTGTGTGTATGTGTGTATGTGTGTATGTGTGTATGCACGCTTTCCCCACACGTGTGTGTGTGTGAGGTGCATATATGTTTATGTATCTTCTAGATGAATAATTTAAGTCTCTTTTATTATATTCACATCAACTTCTGTTTCAGCTTTTAGTTTGAATTTTCAAGTTTCATTCTAAAAACAATATATCAAAATCATTCCACTCACAGGTTAATTTAAAAAATCAGCTCTCCTGAAATATTCATACACTTTACTAAAATTATACAGATGAATGGCTTGGCAACCATCACTTTCTATCTCTGCTGTTTTATCTACACAGCAAGCTTTGGGATGAGGTTAAACCTATGCATTCCTATTCTTTTGCATGTGGTCCTTTACATGCAATGCATGAATGATGCTGAACTCCAACCCACCGCAATGCTACCTAATTCACATAACTTCAGGTGGATGTTTCTCAAAGGCTGCAATAAGGACTTTTATCAGAAATCTTATCACTTCATATTGCATTGCCATTTTCCTTTATAGGACCTCAATTCTTTGCCATATTCCTTTTCATTGTACCTCTGAACTTTTCCCACAGTTATATTTCCATCGTTCCTCTGTAACTGATCTTGCCTCTCCTCTTCTTTTTTTGAAGCTTCTTTTGGTAGCGGGAGACTAACCTCCTGGGACTAAATGGGAGACAAATATGTTAGGCATGGTCCAGTAAAATCTTAGCAGTCCTGTTCTCTGCTTAAGCTTGCTCAGGAATGATGCAAATTCCTTCCCCTTCATGAATTTACTGTGACTCTGTGGTAACTACAATTTACAGATTTTACAACAGGGTGAGCCTAAAGCCTAAAGTAACAATAATTGAAAATTCGAATATCAAACTATGTTATTATTTTTAAAAATTATATTTTATCTGTTTTGCTAATTGCTATAATGGGAAAAGTGGGGAGGAAAATTAAACTACATAAGGTAATCACTTTTATATCTCATGTAAGAGTTCACTGAGGATAAATTGAATATAGCTCTAGTTGAATATGTTGCATGTTATAAATCTGTCTCCAAGAATAAATGACTACTGCGTTCTGTAGTAACGTTTATCCCATAAGAACTCTTTAGGAAAAGCTACTTGATGATTAATAACATCAAGGTAAGATATTCCTCTCATCACATGTAAATCTACATGTGGAGAAGTTAATCTCCACATATATACAAATAACCAAGGTATTATAAAATTAACGGCTACATCATTTGGGGGAGTTGAGAGCTGTGTTGTTTGTCTGGTTTTTTTTTGCCTATTTGGTTGAGACAAGATGTCTTTGTGCAGCCCTGGCTATCCTGAATCTGTCTCTGCAGAGCAGGATGTCCTCAAATTCGGAGAGCTGCCTATCTCCTCTGCCTTGGTGCTGAGATAAAAGTGCTGTGTCAGCACTTCTACCTCAAAGGTAGGGTGTTTTACAGAGAAAAGCTTTGGAAAACAACACACAGTAAATCAGAATAATCCAGAGAAATATCCAGTATAGCTGCAATGATGCACAATCCCTAAAAAGTAAGGCCACTTTTAGTAAATGCTGAAGGAAATGAAACTGAAAGTCCAGCACCAGGAAAGATGAGAGACAGAAATCAACACAATTAGCTTAGAGCATGAAAACCAGAAACTTATAATCAACCAAAGAACCATACACGAGTTTTCTTCACAACAATCCAAATAAAATGATGACAGGTAAGACATCGAAACTTTGGAATGGAAACAGCAGAAAAGACAATTCTGAGCAGGAGAGTTAAACCATGAACAAGCACCTTACCATGTGTTTATCTTCTTTTGATGAACAACTGGAACTCCTGGATCCAGATGTCCTGGAGAGTCTTCAGAGGAAAAACATACAAAAGATATGGGTGTGTTCATTTCTAAAAGATAATTCTGTGCACTTGGCTATATTGTGTTAGATGAAGTTGTTTACTGATGGTATTCTTTTTTTGATATTTTTATTTTCTATATTCTTTGTTTACATTCCAAATGACTTCCCCTTTCCCGGATGCCCCCCTCCCCAAATGTCCCATAAACCTTCTTCTCTCCATCCATTCTCCGATCACCTCCCTCCTTTTTTTTCTCTGTTCTTGTATTCCCCTCCAATGCTACATCAATCCTTTCCAGGATCAGGACCTTCTCCATACTTCTTCATGGGAGTCATTTGTTATGCGATTTGTGTCTTGGGTATTCAGAGCTTCTGGACTAATTAATATCCACTTATCAGAGATTGCATTCTATGTGTAATCTTTTGTGACTGGGTTACCTCACTTAGGATGATATTTCCCAGATCAAACCATTTGCCTAAAAATTTTGTGAATTCATTGTTTCTAATTGCTGAGTAGTATTGCATTGTGTAAATATACCACATTTTCTGTATCCATTCCTCCTTTGAGGGGCATCTGGGTTCTTTCCAGCTTCTGGTATACAGCCATCTGAATACAGATGGTATTCTATTCTACTTATGGTTTTAGTGAACTTAGTGATTCTACACACACTTCTCCCAAACTGTGACATATTCAGCAAAGCCTCACTCACTGTTCTACTTCAGAAAGGGACAGCAATGTACTGGCCTAGCTTAAGAATAAAACAACTCCAAATCTCTATTTAATTTGCTGTACTGATGCCCAAGTAATGACTCACATAATTGTCTACCTGAACTAAAACAGGTGTGGTAATGAGACACAAGGCAAAGAAATCCCACACCTCTCCCTGGTGCAAGCCTAGGGTGTGCATCTTCATTTTCAGTTCAGACATGCATATAAAAAGAACAGAATTCAAATTGTTCCTTGTATCCACTACCTAAATTTAGAGGGTTAAGAAATGAGAGGCTTCAATAATTAATTAATAGGGGTTTTTGATATTGGTATAATTGTTCTAAATAGTTACTCTTTTCCAATCCCTAAATTCAGAAATAATGTTAATTGAATGGAAAGAGGCAGGGTTCAGTTAGACTGGAGGCCTATTTCTTTAAGCTTTCTACACAGGGCAGAAATTCTAGACAGGGTCGGGGCATATGAATAAATGTCCTACATATGTAATGAAGAGCCCATGTGTATTTGGTGAATTACTGTATAAAAAGAATAAATAAAGGTGAGTAGTTCAAAGTTTTGTACTTATTGGTTGCGAGGATTTTAATAATTTTAATTATTTTGTTATTTCTCACAAATCATATTTCAAAAAACTGGTGAAATTGAACTCAAAGTTATTTTAAAGTCAGACCACTGGAAGTATAAAATGACATACTATTTATAATCCTTCTCCTCCACTATTGTGAGATGATTGGATGAACAAATAAGTCCATGAAGTTCATTGCAAAACGTCTACATCTGTACTTGTATGTCCAATAGTTTTCCTCTCGAAATTGATATTATTTTCCTGGGTGTGTATGTGTGTGTTTGTGTGTGGGTGGGTGTGTATGGTCTAAGTGTATATATACTATGTGTGTGCATGTTTATATGTGGGAATGTGGGTGTGTTTGTTTGATTAGTATGTAGGTGTGTCTGTGTCTCTGTGTGTGTTATGGTGTAAATGTGTACTATGTGTGGGCATGTATGTATATGTGTGTGTTTCTTGGGTGTGTTTCCATGTGTGGGTGTGTGTGTGTATTTGTATATGTGTGTGTGTATGCATATATGCCTATGTATCTCCTAGATGAACGATTTTAGGTAATCTTTTAGTTTCTATTTTATTATCTTCACATCATGTTCTGTTTCAACTTTTAGTTTTAGATTTTCTTGTTTCAGTCTAAGAATAATGTATTAAAATAATTCTACTCACAGGCCAATTTTAAAAAACTACAGCTACTGAATTTTCAGATACTTTACTAAAATTATTCAAATGAATGGCTTGGTAACCATCATTTCTAGCTGAGCTGTGTTCTCTATACAGCAAGCTTTGAGATAAGGTTAAAACTATGCATTCCTATTCTTATGCATGTGGTCCTAGAATATGCAAAGCATGCATAATTCTAAACTCCAACCCAGCATAAAATTACATAAATCAAATAACTTCAGGTGGAAATTTCCCAATGGCAGCACAAAGGACTCTTAAGAGAATTCCTATCGCTTCATATTGCACTGCTAATTTCCTTCATGGGCATTCAATTCTTTGCCATATTCCTTTCCATTGTACCTCTGAATATTATCATCAGTTCTCTTTCCATTTACCTCTGTAACTGATCTTGCCTCTCCTCTTCTTTTTTTGGAGCTTCTTTTGGTAGCAGGAGACTAAACTCCTGGGACTAAATGGAAGACAAATATGTTAGCCATGGTCCAGTAACATCCTGGCAGTACTGCTCTCTGCTCAAGTTTGCTCAGGAAATATGCAAATTTCTTCCCCTGTGTGTACTTACTGTGACTCTGTGGTCACTACAATTAACAGCTATTACAACAGGGTGGCCCTAAAGCCTTAAATAACAATACTTAGCCATTCAAATATCAAAATATATTATTCTTTTTAAAAATATTTTATCTGTTATGCAAATCGCATTAATGTGCAAAACAGGGAGAAAAATTAAACTACATTAGGAAATCACTTTTATCTATCATGTAAGATTTCATCGACTATAAATTAAATACAACCTCTAATACTACATATTATATATTAGAAATGTAGCTCCAAGAATAAATTACTACTCTGATGTTTAGTAAACTAAACCCCCTAAGATCTGTTTAGTAAAACCTACTTGATGATAAATAACATCAAGGTAAGATATTCCTCTCATCATATGTAAATGTACATGTGGATATTATCTTCCCATATGTACAAAAAACCAAGGAAATATAAAATTAAGGGCTACATTTTTGGGGGAGTTGAGAGCTATGTTGTTTGTCTCTGTTTGCCTGTTTGGTTGAGACAAGGTTTCTTTCTGCAGCCCTGGTTATCCTGAATCTGTCTCTACAGAATAGGATGTTCTCAAATTCAAAGAGCTGCCAGTCTCCCCTGCCTCCATGCTGAGATAAAAGGGTTATATCAGCACTTCTGCCCTGAAGTTAAGCTGTTTTACAGAGAAAAGTATTGGAAAACAACACAGAGAAAAATCAGAAAAATCAAGAGAAATATCCAGACATGGGTGCAATGATGCACAATCTCTAAAAAGTAAGACCAATTTTGTAAATCCTGGAGCAATCGATACAGAAAGATGATCACAAGGAAACATGAGATACAGAAATAAACATAATTAGCTCAGAGCATGAAAACCAGGACATTATAACCCACCAAAGAGCCATGCACTAGTTTTCTTCACAAAAAGTCAGAATAACTTGGTGACAGGTAAGACATTGAAACATTGGAATGGAAAAAGTACACAAATGCAATTCTGAGCAGGAGAGTTAACTCATCAACAAGCACTTTACCACGTGTTTATCTTCTCTTGATGAATAACTGGAACTCCTGGATCCAGATGTCCTGGAGTGCCTTCAGGGGAAAAAACATACAACTGATATGGGTGTGTTCATTTCTTAAAGATAATTCTGTTCACTTGGCTACTTTGTGTTAAATGAGGTTGTTTACTGATGGTATTCTACTTCTGGTTTAAGTGAATTTTTGGTGATTCTATACACACTTCAACCAAACTATGACATATTCAGCAAAGCCTCACTCACAGTTCTACTTCAGAAAGGGACAGCAATGTACTGGCCTAGTTTAAGAATAAAACAACTCCAAATCTCTATCTCATTGGCTGCACTGATGCCCAGGTAATAACTCACATAATTGTCTACCTGAATTGAAACAGGTGTGGGAATGAGACACAAGGCAGAGAAATCCAACACCTCTCCCTGGTACAAGCCTAGGGTATGCATCTGAGAATTAGGCATCTTCATTTTCAGTTCAGACATGCATATAAAAAGAACAGAATTCAAATGGATCAATTTATTCACTACCTAAATTTAGAGTGTGCAGAAATGAGAGCCTTCAATGATTAATTAATAGGGTTTTTTAATATTGCTATATTTTTTCAAAACAGCTACTCTTAACAAATTTCCTCATTTCAGAAATATTGTAAATTGAATGGAAAGAGGCAGAGGTTCAGTTAGACTTGAGGCCTATTTCTCTAAACTTTCTACACAGGGCAGAAATTCTGAACAGGTTAGGAGGCATGTAAAGGCCATAGAATAAATGTGCTACATACATAATAGTATCAATGTGTATTTCCTGAACTAATGTATAAAAAGTAGAAATTAAGTTGAGGTGTTCAATGTTTTTGTTTAATATTTGTCAGGTTTTTAATAAATTTAATTATTTTATTATAACTCACAAATCATCTATCAAGAAATGGGTGAAATTGTACTTACAGTTATTTTATCATCAGGCTATTGGAGGTATAAAATAACATGCTATTTATAATCCTCTTCCACTAATGTGAGAAAATTGGATGAACAAATGAATCCATGAAGTTCAGTGCGAAACCTCTACATCTGCATGTGTATGTTCAAGAGTTTTTTCTCTAGACTGATGTTATTTCCATGGGTGTGTTTATTTGATGAAATCACAAAGAAATATCAAGGTCAGGCAGGAGTGAAGGGAAGCAGACTGCAAGGCTCTCCCCTAGCCAAGGAGAGATAAGCCTTCCAAAAGACAAAAATGTGGTCCTAAATGTCTGCCCTGGGCTACGTGACAAGACCATAGTTCCTAGAAGCCTGGGATTAAGCTAGAAGATGACTCCAAATAGTCAGGTTAGCATTGCACAAGTCAACCTAGGTTCTATAGGTGTAATCACATTGTGAATTGAAAGGGTGCTTACTAATTTAAAGTGAGTTGATTTGGGGGATATAAGGATTAAATGTAATGACTTATGAAGGAAAATGAAGTCAACCTATTATACAGCCTGGGAGAAAAACAGGCACATCAAAGAGACAGGGAAAAGAGGAGGGCTGGATAACAACACATTAAGAAATTCAAGAATCAAGGGAGATAAGTGGTAAGAGCACAAGATTTGAAGCACCCCACCTCACCTCCACACCCATCCCACCTTCACAGAACAGTAGAATGTCTGCCAAAAACAGAGATTATCAACTTCGATTTGTAAGACACCTTAAGGAGAAAGGTCAAAATACTAGTGACCAGCACTTGAAGGCATTGGCAGTTCCGACAGAGATACTTAGGAAAGCTGACACACCTTTCTACACATCTTTCCCAACCTGCCCCTTAGGCCTTGACTCCCACTCCCAATAACCATATTTGCAATTTTCTTTTTTAAAAATTATGTACACCTAATAAATAATAAATATTTATTATTAATTATTCGATTAATTAATAAATAATATTATTAAATAATAAATAATAAATACATATTTACTGTTAATTGTTAATAAATAATGAATACATATTGTTATCAATAATAGAAAGCTGGCTAGACTCACTTCCTAATCCAGGATGGCCAAGAAATCACACAAGTCTGCCTGCCTCTGTCTCCCATAGGCCAGGATTAATAATATGCACAACCACACCCAGCCATATTTACATTTTTTAAAGCAGAAACATGTGCCCGTTGGCCTGATGAATGAGAAGACATCAAGTCCTGTGATGCCTGTCTTATTTCCTGCCCCTGGAAGCAGTCTTGTGTTTACTGTGTCCATGCTGCTGGATGTGTCTGCTTGACTTAGGAACATTGTCAATTTTGTAATTATTTACTCCTTTACTTCTGATTAGCCCTCTAATTTCATTTTTCTCGGTGTAACTAGGTCAATGTGACATGTGGCTGAACAGAAAGAACTATAGGCTACCAAGGAATAAAGAGAATGAGAAAAGTGAGCTCTCCTAGGGGAAAGACATCAATCGGTTGTAATTAAATGGTCAGCCTTGGAAACACATATGAAAATAGCGTTATATGGACATATACCCACACACACGTGTGTGTGAATCTCTATGTGTATGTGTGTATGTGTGAGTGCAAGAACAATTTATAAACAAAGAGGCTAGAACTTTTAAAAGGATAAAGAATAGTGGTTAAGACCAGGACACAGCATAGTACAAAATGAAATACATAAAAATAAAATTTAAGTATTAATAAGTCTAAAGCATGGCAAGGAGTAAATTTTATAACTTCAAGACTAATTCCACGGTGTATTGTTTCAAAGGACTCCTGTTAGTTTTAATATCAAAGAAGTAGAGGTCAAACAACTTTAAAGTAGAGTACCATGAAATTATTCTTAAAATTACAGTGATTTCATAAACATCCAGCAAACCATAAAACACAATATTTTAGACACATAAATGTATTTACAATAATAAATCTTTTAAGATTGAAAAGTGATATTAAACTATAAATAAACAAGTACTGGCTATGATTTTAGAATTCTACAAATGAAAGCAGATTCAAAGGTTTTGTTACATGTTTAGATTGACTGGTTTGGTCAAGATTCAACTGTGCCATTTTAACTGAAAGGACAAGAAGTGTTTAAATAAAACCTTTTGTAGAAATTTCATAAAAATAATGAAAAAGAAAAGAAAAGGACACCAGCCTAGAAATGAGACAAGAAAGTGTGCAAGTCTTCCATGGATTCTACTTGAGTTTCTGCATCCAATTTCCTGTCTCCAGCTCCAGCCTTGGCTTCCGTTATAAACAGAAATGAACACTTTCCTGCTCTGACCTATGTTCAGGTTTTTATTACACCAATGTTGGGACGCCCAGCCCTTTAGGTGGTAGTCTACCATGCATGGACAGCTTTTGTGAGCTAGGCACAAAATTGAGCACCCCCTTGTTTTAGTGGGACTTCCTCTTCTCTGTCTGATTTGGAGAACCTGACCCCAGAATTCTCTTCTTAAAGGAAGTCACATAGACTTGTTGAGATTTAGGGTTCCACTTCCTTTCTCCTAATAAGAACCTGTACCGCAAGCACTAGGGACTCCTGCTTTGCCTCTCCAGGCAAAGGTAGCATTCCTAGTACCTTAAGCTCCAGACACTATTTCATACTGGAAATACCCACTCTCCTCCAAAAAAAATACATAGCCCTTCCACAACCCGCATAAAAGAGCTGCCTCACTGAAGCTCCTGTCACTCTGCCACAATCGCATTCTCTGACTTCCTCAAGACTGCCCACCGAACTGCAGCTCCACCAGCACTCATGGACTAGGAGCCAAGGACCCACAAAGAAGGAAGACATCTCAAGTACTAGTCAAATACTGGTCAAAATACTAGTGAGCAGCACTTGAAGGCCTTGGCACTTCCCTCGGGGCTACTTAGGAAAACTGACACACCTTTCTCCACAGGATTCCCAACCTGCCCCTAGGCCCTGACTCCCACTCCCAGTTACCTCTCATTGCTGTCTTTGTCATTCATGCCATTTTTTCCAAGTTCGAGCCTGTTCTGACCCGTGGCAACAGCACCCCAGAGAGAAGCCTTGTGGATCTTTCCAAAAGCTTTGTAGCTTTCCAGCTGTCTGGGGGAGCTGGGGCTAGTACCTTCCTGGCACTGCCCCCCAGGGTCCTGAGAGGACCCCCTCTGGCTGGTGGAAGAGCCAGAGGAAGAATGTGGTGGACTCCAGAACTTGCTCATGGTAGAGCTCCCCACCCACCCACCCCGAGTCGCCCCGAGCCCTGCCCTCCCCCTTAGCTGTTGGTCACCCTCAGAACCAACACACTGTTATATATCAGAAAGGAAGCCAAGTGAGTTGTGTCAGCTTCACCACCACAACAAAGTATCCACAAAGTATCAAAGTATCAAGCTCAGTAGGCCAGAGACCAGGCAGCCCAGGAACTCCAGTCAACTGAAGCCCACTGTTGCCAAGCAACGCATCAAAACACAGGCATGTGACCTCTGACCAATTGGAACGCCTAGATTCAACTACTATGATAGGCCTTCTCAGCCTGCTTGCTGTTTGTGCTCATGGCCTGATCTGGGAAACTGGATTACTAGCTCAATCTAGCTTTGCAACTGAGAGACCATGCATTTGCTGGGGACTGCTGGAGCCTGCTGGAGACTGCACTGGTTTAGTTTCCAAGAGCAGTTTCCTAAAACCTGTCAGTCAAGCTGCCTTTCTTTGACTTCCTTCACAAGGCCAAAAAAGTCACTGTGCCCTGACCATTGTCCATGGGGATTTAAGAGGAGCCATTAGGCTAGGATGATGACTTTGGAGACTCCAAAAGTAGCGACATCATTTTGGATTTTTTGAGTGTATTTGTTTCGATGGGTGGGTTTAGTTTGGTTTGTGGGGGGGGGGTGGGCAAGGGAGGAAGGGTTTGTTTTTGTTGTCTTTTGATGTTGATTTGGGGATGTATTTATGATTCCAAGATAGGCTTTCACTAAAAAAGAGCTGGCTAGACTCACTTCCTAATCTGGGATGGCCAACAAATCACACAAGTCTGCCTGCCTCTGTCTCCCATAGGCCAAGATTAATAATATGCACAACCACACCCAGTCATATTTACATTTTTTAAAGCAGAAACATGTGCCCGTTAGCCTGATGAATGAGAAGACATCAAGTCCTGTGATGCCTGTCTTATTTCCTGCCCCTGGAAGCAGTCTTGTGTTTACTGTGTCCATGCTGTTGGATGTGTCTGCTTGACTTAGGAACATTGTCAATTTTGTAATTATTTACTCCTTTACTTCTGATTAGCCCTCTAATTTCATTTTTCTCAGTGTAACTAGGCCAATGTGACATGTGGCTGAACAGAAAGAACTATAGGCTACCAAGGAATAAAGAGAATGAGAAAAGTGAGCCCTCTTAGGGGAAAGACACCAATCGGTTTCAACTAAATGGTCAGCCTTGAAAACACACATGAAAATAGCGTTATATGGACTGTGGAAGTTTTATATATAGCAAAATATATACATTCAGACATATACCCACACACACGTCTGTGTGAATCTGTATGTGTATGTGTGTATGTGTGAGTACAAGAACAATTTATAAACAAAGAGGCTAGAACTTTCAAAAGGATAAAGTATAGTGGTGAAGACCAAGACACAGCATAGTACAAAATGAAATACATAAAAATAAAATTTAAGTATTAATAAGTCTAAAGCATGGCAAGGAGTAAATATTATAACTTCAAGACTAATTCCACGGTGTATTGTTTCAAAGGACTCCTGTTAGCGTTAATATCAAAGAAGTAGAAGTCAAACAACTTTAAAGTAGTGTACCATGAAATTATTCTTAAAATTACAGTGATTTCATAAACATCCAGCAAACCATAAAACACAATAATTTTAGAGACATACATGTATTTACAATAATAAATCTTTTAAGTTTGAAAAATGATATTAAACTATAAATAAACAAGTACTGGCTATGATTTTAGAATTCTACAAATGCAAGCAGATTCAAAGGTTTTGTTACATTTTTAGATTGACTGGTTTGGTCAAGATTCAACTGTGCCATTTTAACTGAAAGGACAAGAAGTGTTTAAATAAAACCTTTTGTAGAAATTTCATAAAAATAATGAAAAAGAAAAGAAAAGAAAAGGACACCAGCCTAGAAATGAGACAAGAAAGTGTGCAAGTCTTCCATGGATTCTACTTGAGTTTCTGCATCCAATTTCCTGTCTCCAGCTCCAGCCTTTGCTTCCGTTATAAACAGAAATGAACACTTTCCTGCTCTGACCTATTTTCAGGTTTTTATTACACCAATGTTGGGACGCCCAGCCCTTTAGGTGGTAGTCTACCATGCATGGACAGCTTTTGTAAGCTAGGCACAAAATTGAGCACCCCCTTATCTTAGTGGGACTTCCTCTTTTCTGTCTGATTTGGAGAACCTGACCCCAGAATTCTCTTCTTAAAGGAAGTCACATAGACTTGTTGAGATTTAGGGTTCCACTTCCTTTCTCCTAATAAGAACCTGTACCGCAAGCACTAGGGACTCCTGCTTTGCCTCTCCAGGCAAAGGTAGCATTCCTAGTACCTTAAGCTCCAGACACTATTTCATACTGGAAATACCCACTCTCCTCCAAAAAAAAATACATAGCCCTTCCACAACCCGCATAAAAGAGCTGCCTCACTGAAGCTCCTGTCACTCTGCCACAATCGCACTCTCTGACTTCCTCAAGACTGCCCACTGAACTGCAGCTCCACCAGCACTCATGGACTAGGAGCCAAGGACCCACAAAGAAGGAAGACATCTCAAGTACTAGTCAAATACTGGTGGTCAAAATACTAGTGAGCAGCACTTGAAGGCCTTGGCACTTCCCTCGGGGCTACTTAGGAAAACTGACACACCTTTCTCCACAGGATTCCCAACCTGCCCCTAGGCCCTGACTCCCACTCCCAGTTACCTCTCATTGCTGTCTTTGTCATTCATGCCATTTTTTCCAAGTTCGAGCCTGTTCTGACCCGTGGCAACAGCACCCCAGAGAGAAGCCTTGTGGATCTTTCCAAAAGCTTTGTAGCTTTCCAGCTGTCTGGGGGAGCTGGGGCTAGTACCTTCCTGGCACTGCCCCCCAGGGTCCTGAGAGGACCCCCTCTGGCTGGTGGAAGAGCCAGAGGAAGAATGTGGTGGACTCCAGAACTTGCTCATGGTAGAGCTCCCCACCCACCCACCCCGAGTCGCCCCGAGCCCTGCCCTCCCCCTTAGCTGTTGGTCACCCTCAGAACCAACACACTGTTATATATCAGAAAGGAAGCCAAGTGAGTTGTGTCAGCTTCACCACCACAACAAAGTATCCACAAAGTATCAAAGTATCAAGCTCAGTAGGCTAGAGACCAGGCAGCCCAGGAACTCCAGTCAACTGAAGCCCACTGTTGCCAAGTAACGCATCAAAACACAGGCATGTGACCTCTGACCAATTGGAACGCCTAGATTCAACTACTATGATAAGCCTTCTCAGCCTGCTTGCTGTTTGTGCTCATGGCCTGATCTGGGAAACTGGATTACTAGCTCAATCTAGCTTTGCAACTGAGAGACCATGCATTTGCTGGGGACTGCTGGAGCCTGCTGGAGACTGCACTGGTTTAGTTTCCAAGAGCAGTGTCCTAAAACCTGTCAGTCAATCTGCCTTTCTTCGACTTCCTTCACAAGGCCAAAAAAGTCACTGTGCCCTGACCATTGTCCATGGGGATTTAAGAGGAGCCATTAGGCTAGGATGATGACTTTGGAGACTCCAAAAGTAGCGACATCATTTTGGATTTTTTGAGTGTATTTGTTTCGGTGGGTGGGTTTAGTTTGGTTTGTGGGGGGGGTGTGGGCAAGGGAGGAAGGGTTTGTTTTTGTTGTCTTTTGATGTTGATTTGGGGATGTATTTATGATTCCAAGATAGGCTTTCACTAATAAAGAGCTGGCTAGACTCACTTCCTAATCTAGGATGGCCAACAAATCACACAAGTCTGCCTGCCTCTGTCTCCCATAGGCCAGGATTAATAATATGCACAACCACACCCAGCCATATTTACATTTTTTAAAGCAGAAACATGTGCCCGTTGGCCTTATGAATGAGAAGACATCAAGTCCTGTGATGCCTGTCTTATTTCCTGCCCCTGGAAGCAGTCTTGTGTTTACTGTGTCCATGCTGTTGGATGTGTCTGCTTGACTTAGAAACATTGTCAATTTTGTAATTATTTACTCCTTTACTTCTGATTAGCCCTCTAATTTCATTTTTCTCGGTGTAACTAGGCCAATGTGACATGTGGCTGAACAGAAAGAAATATAGGCTACCAAGGAATAAAGAGAATGAGAAAAGTGAGCCCCCTTAGGGGAAAGACACCAATCGGTTTCAACTAAATGGTCAGCCTTGAAAACACACATGAAAATAGCATTATATGGACTGTGGAAGTTTTATATATAGCAAAATATATACATTCAGACATATACCCACACACACGTCTGTGTGAATCTGTATGTGTATGTGTGTATGTGTGAGTACAAGAACAATTTATAAACAAAGAGGCTAGAACTTTCAAAAGGATAAAGTATAGTGGTGAAGACCAAGACACAGCATAGTACAAAATGAAATACATAAAAATAAAATTTAAGTATTAATAAGTCTAAAGCATGGCAAGGAGTAAATATTATAACTTCAAGACTAATTCCACGGTGTATTGTTTCAAAGGACTCCTGTTAGCATTAATATCAAAGAAGTAGATGTCAAACAACTTTAAAGTAGTGTACCATGAAATTATTCTTAAAATTACAGTGATTTCATAAACATCCAGCAAACCATAAAACACAATAATTTTAGAGATATAAATGTATTTACAATAATAAATCTTTTAAGTTTGAAAAATGATATTAAACTATAAATAAACAAGTACTGGCTATGATTTTAGAATTCTACAAATGCAAGCAGATTCAAAGGTTTTGTTACATTTTTAGATTGACTGGTTTGGTCAAGATTCAACTGTGCCATTTTAACTGAAAGGACAAGAAGTGTTTAAATAAAACCTTTTGTAGAAATTTCATAAAAATAATGAAAAAGAAAAGAAAAGAAAAGGACACCAGCCTAGAAATGAGACAAGAAAGTGTGCAAGTCTTCCATGGATTCTACTTGAGTTTCTGCATCCAATTTCCTGTCTCCAGCTCCAGCCTTGGCTTCCGTTATAAACAGAAATGAACACTTTCCTGCTCTGACCTATTTTCAGGTTTTTATTACACCAATGTTGGGACGCCCAGCCCTTTAGGTGGTAGTCTACCATGCATGGACAGCTTTTGTGAGCTAGGCACAAAATTGAGCACCCCCTTATCTTAGTGGGACTTCCTCTTTTCTGTCTGATTTGGAGAACCTGACCCCAGAATTCTCTTCTTAAAGGAAGTCACATAGACTTGTTGAGATTTAGGGTTCCACTTCCTTTCTCTTAATAAGAACCTGTACCGCAAGCACTAGGGACTCCTGCTTTGCCTCCCCAGGCAAAGGTAGCATTCCTAGTACCTTAAGCTCCAGACACTATTTCATACTGGAAATACCCACTCTCCTCCAAAAAAAAATACATAGCCCTTCCACAACCCGCATAAAAGAGCTGCCTCACTGAAGCTCCTGTCACTCTGCCACAATCGCACTCTCTGACTTCCTCAAGACTGCCCACTGAACTGCAGCTCCACCAGCACTCATGGACTAGGAGCCAAGGACCCACAAAGAAGGAAGACATCTCAAGTACTAGTCAAATACTGGTCAAAATACTAGTGAGCAGCACTTGAAGGCCTTGGCACTTCCCTCGGGGCTACTTAGGAAAACTGACACACCTTTCTCCACAGGATTCCCAACCTGCCCCTAGGCCCTGACTCCCACTCCCAGTTACCTCTCATTGCTGTCTTTGTCATTCATGCCATTTTTTCCAAGTTCGAGCCTGTTCTGACCCGTGGCAACAGCACCCCAGAGAGAAGCCTTGTGGATCTTTCCAAAAGCTTTGTAGCTTTCCAGCTGTCTGGGGGAGCTGGGGCTAGTACCTTCCTGGCACTGCCCTCCAGGGTCCTGGGAGGACCCCCTCTGGCTGGTGGAAGAGCCAGAGGAAGAATGTGGTGGACTCCAGAATTTGCTCATGGTAGAGCTCCCCACCCACCCACCCCGAGTCTCCCCGAGCCCTGCCCTCCCCCTTAGCTGTTGGTCACCCTCAGAACCAACACACTGTTATATATCAGAAAGGAAGCCAAGTGAGTTGTGTCAGCTTCACCACCACAGCAAAGTATACACAAAGTATCAAAGTATCAAGCTCAGTAGGCTAGAGACCAGGCAGCCCAGGAACTCCAGTCAACTGAAGCCCACTGTTGCCAAGCAACGCATCAAAACACAGGCATGTGACCTCTGACCAATTGGAACGCCTAGATTCAACTACTATGATAGGCCTTCTCAGCCTGCTTGCTGTTTGTGCTCATGGCCTGATCTGGGAAACTGGATTACTAGCTCAATCTAGCTTTGCAACTGAGAGACCATGCATTTGCTGGGGACTGCTGGAGCCTGCTGGAGACTGCACTGGTTTAGTTTCCAAGAGCAGTGTCCTAAAACCTGTCAGTCAAGCTGCCTTTCTTTGACTTCCTTCACAAGGCCAAAAAAGTCACTGTGCCCTGACCATTGTCCATGGGGATTTAAGAGGAGCCATTAGGCTAGGATGATGACTTTGGAGACTCCAAAAGTAGCGACATTATTTTGGATTTTTTAGTGTATTTGTTTCAATGGGTTGGTTTAGATTTGCGGTTGGGGAGTGTCCGAGGGTGGAAGGGGTTGTTTTTGTTGTCTTTTGGTGTGAAAGGATAGAAAATAATATGACCTAACTCTAATGACCCCAAGAAATCAGTTGTTTAAAATGCTATCTCGTTTTGTTAGAAACTAGGTAAATGGTCACATTCCAGAGCCTGCCCTTTGTTTAGGCCTAGCAAAAAAGCCTTGAATAGGTGATCCTGGCCCCATAAGGTAACTGGAAATGGGCTAAGCTTATCTTCTGTAAACTTAAGCCATTACCCCTAAGCAGGAGTTCACGCAGCTGTAGACATTAGGGGAAACTAATTGGTCTTCTGAGCGCAGGCTCCGATAATTTATACTGATTGGCCTAAAAACTATGGAGTGGTACAAATCAATTGGCTCGCATTTCGCGGGCTCTCCATGCTAAGATATGATTGGTTTTGTGATTCGCAGGCTCTGTCGCAATTTGGCACTCGGGGTCCATAGTCCTCTAACCCTGCGTGTTGCACGGCTATGGAACCCAGAATTCTGGAAATAAAGAAATCCTCATGCTACTGCATTGAGACCATTTCTCGCGAGTGATTTGGGTGTAGCCTTCCAGGGTGTGGGGTGCTGGGGCTCATGTTAGTGTTAATATCAAAGAAGTTGTAGTCAAACTACTTTAAAGTAGTAAGCCATAAAATTATTCTTAAAATTACAGTGATTTCATGAATATCCAGCAAATCATAAAAAACATTTTTAGAGACAAAAATGTATTTACAATAATACATTTATTATTGTAAATACATACTCACTGAAGCTCATCCTGGTAGTCAGTCATTCTGGCACAGCACTCTCTGACTTCCCCAACACTGCCCACCGAAGTTCAGCTCCTCCAGCATTCTTGGTGTAGGAGCCAATGACTCACCAACAACGAAGACCCACAAAGCAACAGAGCCATGTACACAGACAGGAAAACTATCTAAAAGCCCTCTCATTCTGATGTCTACAGGAAAAAAAAAAAAACCCTCCTATGTTTATACATCTCACATTAGAGATTCCCTTAGGAATCTATAAACATCTGCAAATTGGAAAAGCATCAATGTGTGGGTCAAATAAACATCTTACCAGGATCTCACGGGAATTCTGCTTTATATTTCCTCATCACTGTTTTTCTCACAGTCTTCAATCTTAAGGGGCACCATTCTTGTTTATCCATTTACTAATAATCAATAAATACTTCAGCTTAAAAGAAAGCCTTCATTAGTACTACTATTTGATCTACATCTGCATTATTCACGATTTACAGTATGAGTTAGTGCTGCACCCCTCATTGGAGTCTCTTTCATTGTTACAGTACATGCACCACTTGTAAAACAAAAGTATTAATGAACAGATAAATGTCCTATATGTGGTGTTGATTCTGTTTGGTCATTAGCTGACAATGCTCTAACCTTAATATTTTGTGATTGTTGATCTTTGCTACATATATTTTAAAGTCTCCCAATTATCTTTACTGCTGTATACATGATTGCTATTTGCTGTGATGTTGTGTTTTCAGGTTAGCAAAATATGAAATTCTGTGAATGAAAATCCTTTGCTCTTAAGAAACAAAAAGCATCTTGGGTATTCCAAATTTTGGAACTAATATTCACTTATTAGCAAGTGCATACCATATGGGTTCTTTTGTGACTGGGTTACCTCACACAGGATGATGTTTTCTAGCTCTATCCATTTGCCTAAGAGCTTCATGGATATTGTTTTTAATAGCTGAGTAGTACTCCATTGTGTAAATGTATCACATTTTTTGTATCCATTCCTCTGTTGAGGGATATCTGGGTTCTTTCCAGATTCTGGCTATTATAAATAGGGCTGCTATGAACATAGTGGAACATGTGTCCTTATTACATGTTGGAGCATCGTCTCGGTATATGCACAGGAGAGGTATAGCTAGGTCTTCAGGTAGTGCTATATTCAGTCCCAAGAGACTAGTTATTTCACCTGGTCTTCTGAATAAACTGGAATCCCTGAAGAAGTAGGCTCCAACAAACATGCTGGCTAGTAGGAGCTGGCAGGCAAAGAAAAGTGAGTCTCCCTTCTTCCAAATGCCTCATTTAACCCTCTATCTGAAGGTGTGGTCCAGATTAAGGTGCTTTCTCCCAGTCTGTCCTTGAACTCAGAGATCTGCTTGCCTCATTCCCCAGGGATTGAAGGCCTGTGCTACCCACACATGAACCTAAGCTTTTCATGGCCTCTATACCTCAAGATCTCCATGTCAATATACAGGTCAGAATCCTGAGTCTTCCACCTTCAAGACCTGGATCACAGGTGTGCCCTTCATATCTGGACTATATAGGTCATTCCAGATGTAGTCAAGTGGACAAAGAGAAATAGCCATTACAGTGTTTATCACAGCAACAGAAACCTCACTATGGAAAGACCCTGAATGAGAATAAATCACTCACCTGCCTCAGTCCCTTGAGAGTGACCCTCCCATTGGCTATAACTATTAAATCTAGTGTTTCCTGAAGGTCTAATTCACTAAAGTGGTGCTACTACCTTAGACACATTTCTGTCAAGTCTTGTGAGGATTACCCCTTTTGGTCCACTTGAAGGTGGCAAGGTTGTGCTGTGAGTCCAGCCTGCCTTGAAATCAAAGCAGCCTTTTTCCTGGGCTACAATGGCTCAACAGTGTCATCTATCCCCGAACTCACGTCACATGACAAATTTCCCCAGACATATAAGCAGGGTGAAAGCACTGACAAGAGTCATAGGTCATTCTCTAGAGGTGCCTCAGAGCTGGAAATGGGGAGGTGATCTTGTTGATTGGTCATCAGGTCATAGATGGAAGGCCCTAAATGGCATTTAAATATTGGAAAAAGGAGAGTGTGCCAGAGAGGGACTGGAGATCAGCTGTGACAACAAAGAGTGCCCAAGTAGTGGGAGATAGCATTGATGTTGGTGGCAATGACAGATAATTTTGAGGCAGTACCATGAGGATCTTAGGACTTGGAATGAGGAAAGCCAAAACAGTACCAGGATTTAAAATCCAGAGGGATTAAAGACACAAAATACTGCTAAGATCATACAAGGGGCCAAGGGAGCTAGAGTGGTCCAAACATGCCCAGAGAAGCCAATTAGTAGTACCATAAGCAAGGAAGTATGCATTAAATCTTCACTTATGACCCCAATTGTTTTATGTTTTGTTTGGTTTGAGAATTTTTGCACAGAAATGTTGGCTAGGGAAAGCAGGTTTTGTTGAAGAAACTATGTGTGCCTCTACCTTCAGGGTTGAGGATTCCAGGACGACAATTGATCAAATTCTTATTCTCTATCATTTTGAAAATTTCAGTCTACACTCCTCTCAGATCCTTGCTCTCTGTCTGTTAGGAAAGAGAATGTATATATGGTGAAGAATATATGGTGAGCTCCAGAGATGGTAGTCACTTAAACTGCAGTGTCCTGGGAAAAAGAACATTTTTGTCAGGGTATCTCAGTGCCAGGGAAAAGCTAACATTTTTTTCTTATCTACTTGAATCTAATAAAAAGATTGGATTTTCTTGAGTATGTATTTGATAGCTTCTATAAACCAACATTTGTTGGAGAATGTAGGGGTCCAAGTGTAAAGTGAATCATCTTATCCATCGACTAATGTGTGAATGTTAGCCCGTGCCCATTGGTTTTTGTTAAATTGGCACAAGCTTAAGTATTTTGGGGAAAGAAAAAAGAACTGGGTTGAGTGTATGTAAGGTTATGAGGCATTTTGATTGATTGATATCATTGGGCATGAAGTCATTGCTGTATATATGTATATAATTGTATAATATTCTACACTGTAAAGCAAACTAACACACAGTGCATAACCCAGTAAAAGACAACAGTCTGGAATCATTTGTTGTAATTCATATGATTCCAGCTATTATTTTTAAAGTGGAAAGGGTCTTTATTGGGGTATGGAGAGCTAATATCCATGAAAGGATTGAGCATTAGTCTCTAGCATGTGGCCCTGTTTTCTGAGGTTGTAGAAAGTCTGAAAAAAATACAGTCTAGCAGAATAAAGTAGGACATAGTGAATAGAGGGACTACTAACTGTGTGTAACCATCTTCTTCAAGTCTCTACTGCTTCTCTAAGCTTGAGCCTATCCTGCCTTGAGGGAAGAAAATAAAGAAAACCCATAGGTTGTACCCAGCCATTATTGGTCCATTTCAGCTCTGACCTCAAAAGGAACCATTGTGAGGTCTCTTACTTGCCTAGTTACAGCTCTGGCTGAGAATGCCTCCTGTCCTTATAGTGCAGTTGTTCTTGCTAAGTTGTTTGTTTGTTTGTTTATTTGTTTAGTTGGTTGATTGGTTGGCTCATTGGGTGTTTGGAAAGAACTTTGATTTCTAGGCTGGTAAGCCACTGAACTTGGATCTTTGTGAACTGTTGAATCTGAACACGGTGAGTTTTCTTCGGTATTCCTATGTTTCACTTTAGAGGGTTTTGCTTTCTGGATTTAAACTAAGTATCCCTCTCTTCCTGTATTTTCTTGGTTTGAAGACTTAATAGAGGAATTTTTATTTCCTTTTTTAATCATATTTTTACTCTATTTTACATTGTCATATTTTCCATGCCTTTATTCCTCTCACTAATTTTGAACAATAGTTTATAATAACTACACCACATGAACAATCTCACAGTGACATTTCCAGACATGTACATGAAGAACATTTCACACATTCCCCTTGCCTGTGCCTTACAAGTCCCTCAGTGTTTCTGTTTTCTCTTCATGCCCTTACTTTACAATTACAGTCTACAAGATCCAGTTTTTTACTCTCAAGAACTTTCCATAGTGGGACATAACATACTAAGTCCCTTTATCTACTTTTGTCATTCTGTCTGCAGCTGTCATTCCATTGAATGGTTATCTTCTATCTTAAGGAAAGCAAATTTGGTTCTAAAGCTAGTGTGTTATCAGGCACAGGAGATGAGGGCAATAATGAATTTTGAAGCAAAGGATCAAGCATGTGTCCTTGAGTCCTGCTGCCAAAAGAGCTCAAAGATCATGTCCAGGAATTAAAACTGCCCTGTGCTGGAATTGTCTGTCCAGCACTCCTCAGGACCCACTCAAACATATGTCCATTTAGAGAAAGAGAGGGAATATTTTTACTGACAAGGAGTCTCCAAATTTTCAAACCTAGGCTTGAATAAAACTCCTTCCTCCAATCCTAAACTTTTCATCTGTTAGTGGAGTGGCAGTGGAGAGCAGAAAGTTCATTGTCCAGCAACAAAGACCCTTTTCGATTTTTTTCTTGATTTTCAAGGTGTTGCTTTGGAAGGAGGGTCTATCCTCTGTGACTCTCAAAAATCAAATATCTGATTAGAGACCTTGCAAGTAGGGCTTCGGTGCCCACGGCTGGACAGTACCTGTGCCTTCTCTCATTGTGTCAGGGTTTAGCCTGTTATAATAGGCAAATGGATGGAACTTCTATAGAAAGAGTCAAGCTAAGGTAACCCAATCACAAAAGAACACACATGGTATGCACTCACTGAAGTATATATTAGTCCAAAACCTCAAAATAAACAAGTTATAATTCACAGACTAGAGGAATCTCAAGAAGGGAGACTGAAGTGGGGGTGCTTTGGTTCCTCTGAGAAAGGGAACAAAACACTCACAGGAGCAATAAAAGAGACAAAGTGTGGAGCAGAGACTGAAGGAAAGGCCAAACAGAGATTGCCCTACCTGGGGATTCATCCTATAAACCGTCACCAAACCCTGACACTATAATGAATGATAAGAAGTACATACCAAAATGTTCGTGTCATGGTTGTCTCTGGGGGGCCCTGTCAGAGCTTTACACATACAGAGGCTGATGCTAGCAGCCAACCATTGGACTGAGCATGGAGTCCTGAATGGAGGAGTTGGAAGGTGGTGCAGAGGAGCTGAAGGTGTTTACAGCCCCATGGGAAGAACAACAATGTTGGCCACCCAGATTCCCCAGAACTCCCAGGGATTAAACCATCAACCAAGGTGTATAAATGGTTATAGCCAAAAATGTGGCTGAGGAAAACCTTGTTGGGTATCAGTGGAAGGAGTGGTCCTTAGAACACTGAAGGCTCAATAGATGCTCCAACAAAGGTAATAGAGAGGAGGGGGTATAAGGGTAATGAGGGGTTGGAAGGTGGGAATGGGTCGGGTGGAGGGGCATATACTTGGAGGAAGGGGTTGGGGGTTTTCCGGGACGGGGCAAACTGGGAAAAGTTTTAGCATTTGAAATGTAAATGAAGATTATATTCAATAAAAAAAATAATTGCTAACCATTGTTTAGTATGGCTACATGTGCCTAATGTGTACACATGTGCTGCTTCCAGGTGACTATGAATATTTTATTAAGAGAGAATGTCCTCCTTGACCTCTACTAAACTGTAGTTCATTTCCTGTCTCATCTGCCACATAGCTGGTTCTGGGCGGGTCCTTATTGCTTCCTTTAATGTGTAAAACCGATGAGTTCTGGTGAGAGGTGACAGTGGCATCCCTTCAAACACATGGAAATGGCTCACCACAACCCTTGCACCTCAACCACTGATGTCACACTCCTTTGGATCTATGCACAATGTTTCTAACAGTTACCATTATTTTTTGAAGCTTTAGATCATGTAGAAATCTAAAGCATTAGTTTCTCTTCATTTTTTCCCCTTGCACTGGTTTCCCCTTGCACCAAAAGGTTTCACGAGACAGGGTCTCCTAGAGTACAGGCTGTCCTCACCATTTTTGAGTAGACAAAAAGATTATTTCAACTGCTGAACCTCCTGCCTCCACTTTCATACATTTTATAATTACCATGGGTTCATCTTTATGAGACATTCCTGACATTCACTTTGTCTGATATCTGTCAGAATACCCTGAAGGACTCTTCTCAGTCTGGGCACAGGTAGCTTGATCATGTTTACATGTGTCCTGTGTCTCTGCGTTCTGCCAATTCCCCCTTCAAACTTCAATCTCAATTCAACAATAATAAAGTGTGGGGACTCATAAACACTAGAGGTTTGCTGCAGAGCCGAACATGTGGCCTTGATACACTGATCTCATAGTATTTCTTGACCATCTGGTACAGTTAGAGTTAGAAAGCATCCCTGGTACACAATCTTTTGGTTACTTGTTATTGCCTTGCTAACATCCAGATGTACAAGCAATCAATTTCTGTTGTTTATAGGGACAAAGACAAGGCCTGTGTTTGAATGCAGAATGGCCTAAAGGGCCAGGATATGGAAGCATCTACTACATCAGTTGTTCATAGTTTTCTGGCTGACAGGTGTTTTCTTGCTCATTTGGAACATATCAGCTGGCTGTCTCTAGATCCAGAGCTTTGGTGAGAAGTCTCAGGCCTGAGGGGAACATGGGACCGAAGGTGTCATCCTCTCAGGCCCACATATATTTTTCTCATGCCTAGGGGCACCATGGAAAACAGTATTTGGTCACAATTACTAATATAGTCAGGAATTACCATCTTAAGCATCCATCAGTCTGAGTTTAAAGAAAGGTAAATAGAATACATTGGTTGTAGACATGAATTATGACAAACTTATCATAAAGGCTGGTGTCCAAGCAAAAGCAAGACACTGTCCAACTACTTGTCAGTGAATATCAGAGTCCATAAACAAGGAAGGGTAAAGCTCTGGACCCTATTGTCATCCTTTTTTTTTTTGTTTGTTTGTTTTTTTGGCTTGTTTGAGACAGGGTTTCTCTGTGAAGCCCTGGCTGTCCTGGAACTCACTCTCAAGACCAGGCTGGCCCCAAACTCAGATATCTGCCTGCCTCTGCCTCCTAAGTACTGGGATTAAAGGCATGCACCGCCATTGCCCGGCGCCTATTGTCATTCTTAGGATTTATTCTCTGCTTATTAATTAGGGAAGAGTTCTGGTTAATGTTTGGATGTCAAAAGTTCCACAGAGAAACCAGCATTTGGACACTGTTCCAACCAGGTGGTACCATTTGGGGAAAATTATGGCCCTTGGGGGCCTAGTAGGAAGAAGTGGGTCACTGGGCAACATTGGGGAGAGTCATTTGAGTAAACCAGATTCTCTAGTGCCCCAATGACCAAGACCAGCCTTCCTGTAATTGGAGACAGAAAGAGAGGAAAACCAGTGGGCTGTGCCCAGCCTCCACGGTTCTGTTTCTTGCTCTGATCTCACAAGGAACCATTATGACAACTGATAGATACCTGTCCACTTACAGCTCTGATTGAGGCTGCCTTGTATCTTTGCAGGTACAGAAGCTGTTGGTTGGTTGGAAACCAAGTGGAGTGTGAACATGCTGAGATTATGCTTGGACTTTCAAGAGCTGTTGGACCCTGACAGAGTATCTCTTCACTTTGGTGACTTGATTTGCACTTTTTAGTTTTGGATTTTGTATTTACTGGCTTAATTTGTGTGTTTACATTTCCATGTTTTTTCTTATCTTCCATTTTAATTTTCATTAATTCTTAACTTATGTTTTCTATGTTAGAATATTTTAAAAGATTTATTATTATATCTAAGTACACAGTAACTGTCTTCAGACACACCAGAAGAGGGCGTCAGATCTCATTACAAGTGGTTGTGATCTACCATGTGGTTGCTGGGGTTTGAACTCAGGTCCTTTGGAAGAGCAGTCAATGCTCTTGACTGCTGAGCCATCTCTCCAGCCCAGAATATTTTATTGCCTTCATTTCATGTGTATGTGTCCCGCGCTACCGTCTCGCCAGCAAAACGACGCGGCACACTCAGGTTCCTTCTGTAGAATGCTTTAATGGCTCTTGAGAGGCAGAGCATAAGCTTACAACCACGGAGACTCCAACGGTCTGAAAAACCGTCCCTTATATAGGCTGGTAAGCCCGCCTAGGACGTGGCACTTCCTAATTGGTTGCAGCTCATCAGCCCATATTACGCCACGAGGTAGGCAGAGACCGAAGACGTTAAATCACTTCAGGCATGCGCACTGATTTGTTCGCCGGTTAATGATACATTTTAGCTAGATGTGAACGCCACCTTGTAATGGAGTTTGCAGGAGCAACGGGCGGCCCCTCACATCTCCCTCTTTTTGTTTTATTATGCAGCAAATAGATCTCCCAATAGAGAGGGTAGAGACAGTGGTCGCACCTCCCAGCCAAAAATATTGATCAGACCATGTGCGGGAGTTATCCCTAGGCCCATTCTGGAGCCCGAGATACTCTCGACCTGTCCTCTGCCGTTTTTCTGGGAAAGGGAGACTTGGGCAGGCAACCCTTATGCGGAACGACATGTCTCTCAGAGGGATAGTGGCCCTCTGTGCGATACCTTGTTCAACAACCCTCCTTGGGTGCTGTGTTGGACACTCTGCCCAGTGCAATGAACCTGAGTTCCGGGCGTGCAAGAGCTGTCCGGTCAGCGATCTATTGCTTGAGCATAGTTAACCATACATCAGTGGAAGCCCCATGTTCCAGGGCTGCAAGCGCCTGAGCAATAACCACCTTGTCTCGCTTATTTTGGGTTCTGAGTCTGCACACCATTCATAGGAGAAACACCAGTCCACAGCAGACGGCCATGCCAAACAATCCAACCCCCACCCATTCTTTGAAATAGGAGACGGCCGAAGAGATCCAAGATGACAGCAAGACATGTGGAGTTGATCTGGAGCACGGCCATCCTTAATTCTCGAAGCGTCTGCTCAAACTCAGAAGTCCAATTCTGCAAAATGAACTGAAAAATGAACTGAAAAAGATTCTTAGACAAATTAGTAATGAATGTGAGGCTTTGGTAATTGGCCAAGACCTTGGCCACCAATGGGAAGAGATGATGCTCTTATCCACCCCAGTGTCTAGAATACCTTCAAAACTTTTGCCATTAACTTGTAGGAGCAGCTTCGGTAAGCCAAAGTCCAGCACATAGCGCCCCTGCCCTGTCAGCATGTCAAAAGTCCACTCCTGTTGTTCTGGTGTTAAAGATGCAGCATTGGCTCTAGCTTGCTCTTGAGATGCTTCGTGCCAGAGGGCCTTCCATTCCATGTATTGGCCCATGCTGCTAAGCGTGGCTTTGGCCACTGTCTGCCAATCAGCAGGTGTCATAGCATCTCTTGCCAACCTATCCAGTTGTGCTAATGTAAAATTGGCGCAAACGCCATACTTTCTGACTGATTCTGCTAATTCTTTTATCTGATTATATTCCACGGGCGCATATACCCGCCCGTCCTCTAGGCCTTCAAAAACAGGGAAGGCCGAGCGTAGCTTCCTTCTCACCTTATCAGGTAGGAGGGAGAAGGATCCTCGGCGGACCTCATACGGAGGGGGTGCCGAAGGGACCACCTGTGAAGCGGCTATCCCATAATGTGAATGTCTTTGGTGTCTCTTATTGCCCTGCAAATGATGATAACTCTCCTCTTCATATTTTGCCACTTCCTCATCTAGCTCAGCCTCCTCCTCGGGGTCGAGGCTTTCATCCTCTGAGCTTCCAGGGCTGTCTGAACTACTTAATTGCAGAGCTTTCAGCTCTCGGACGGGGTATAAATTAGTCCACTTGTCCGACTTTTCAAAAAATAAAGAGTCTCTAGGTTCCTTAAAATACACTCCCTTGTCAGCAGACTTTCCGGGAGGGCCGTTTTCCTTATATCTAGGTTCCTTAGAATACGCTCCCTTGTCAGCAGACTTTCCGGGAGGTCCTTTTTCCTTATACTGGGTTCCTTAGAATACTCTCCCTTGTCAGCAGACTTTCCGGGAGGTCCATTTTCCTTATACTGGGCCCATTTTTTCCTTTGCGCGCCTAACCTCTCACTGCGTTCAGTTTCTGACATGCTATCCTGGACTTCCTCAAGAACACTTCCTCCATTCGTCTAACGAGGTCCCTACCCAGCTTGTTCCAAGAGGCCAAAGTTAGTGAGCCGGAGCAGGCATCTGAGCTTTCGGTTGGCAATCTAAAAACCTGTGCGGAAAGCGAAAGTAAAAACCTGCCTGGAAAGCGAAAGTATCTACTTTGGTCTTATTGCACTTAACACCAACCTTGATGGATACAAATGTTACCACAAGTGCCCCTAGAACAATAACCAAGGCCTCAATACTATCTTCCTGAAGCGGAGGAAACTCAAGCCAAAGTCCAGAAAAAACATACCTCTCTGAACGTCTTTCCCTACAGTTCTGAAACCTGAATTTAAGGGGTCTCCACTTTGGTGCTGACGATGGTCTGGTCGTATTCCCGGGTTTTCTGCACCAGTTGTCCCGCGCTACCGTCTCGCCAGCAAAACGACGCGGCACACTCAGGTTCCTTCTGTAGAATGCTTTAATGGCTCTTGAGAGGCAGAGCATAAGCTTACAACCACGGAGACTCCAACGGTCTGAAAAACCGTCCCTTATATAGGCTGGTAAGCCCGCCTAGGACGTGGCACTTCCTAATTGGTTGCAGCTCATCAGCCCATATTACGCCACGAGGTAGGCAGAGACCGAAGACTTTAAATCACTTCAGGCATGCGCACTGATTTGTTCGCCGGTTAATGATACATTTTAGCTAGATGCGAACGCCACCTTGTAATGGAGTTTGCAGGAGCAATGGGCGGCCCCTCACATGTATGATTGTTTTGCCTCCATGTATATCTAAGTACCACGTCCCAGGTGACTTCTGTGGAGGTCAGAATAAGGAGTCAGATTTCCTGGATCAAAAGTGACAGGTAGTTGTGAGCCTCTTACCCCATCCCTAGAATTAAAACAATATATTCAAATAGTATAACTGGGTTGTTTAAGCAAACAAACTCTCACTAGAACTGCCTGTAGTTCCACTTCCAGAGAATCTGATTCCCTCTTCTGACCTGAAAGGTCATATTAATAAAATTATAAAGAAAGATTTGTATCACTATTTCAAATGTTGTATAGCAACTCTGAGTGTGTTCTATGGGAGTTCTTAGAGGCCACAGGTGGAGCATCTCCTAGAGCTGTAGTTAGGGTAATTGTGGGCCACCTGTCACTTGTTGGAACATAGAGGCCTGTACTAATGCTCCCAAATATCTGCATGTCAGCTGTGGGCCAGAGGTCTTCACCACAGTTTTGATCTGTTTCACCAGCTCCCTTCTCATGGCTGCTTCTTCAGGACAAGGGGCCATGAAGTTATAAAAGTCAATTATCAACTCGTAAAGTCCCTGGATGTCTTCCCTGGCTGTACATGGCTCTTCCAAGGCCCCGGGCCACCTGGGCCCAGGCTCACCTATTCCACTCAGTGTGGCTGCACAGCTGCCTAAGGCGGGTAGTCCAGGCCTGAAGTGCTGGCCTTGTTCAACCCTTTCCGCTGGCACGGGTGACACTGGTGGTGCAGTGGGAAGCCAATATGTGTGGGGCCGAGTTTCACTTAACATCAACATCTCAATTCCCGATAACAAAGGACTTTGAATATTTTTAAGTGCTTCTTTGCCTTTCAAGGTTCCTCTGTTGTGAATTTGTTTAGCTGTGTACCACCTATTTAATTAGGTTATTTGGGATTTTGAAGATTAATTTGTCGAGTTCTTCATATATTTTGTATATTAGCCTCCAGTAGGATGTAGAGTTAGTGAAGAATTTTCCCAATGTGTAGGCTGCTGATTTGTGCTAATGATGTCATCTTTTGCCTTACAGAACCTTTTCAGTTTCATGAGGTCCATTTATCAAATGTTGATCTTAGAACCTAAGCCATTGGTGTTCTGTTCTGGAATTTTCCCCCTGTGCCAATGAGTTTGAGGCTCTTTTCCACTTTCTCTTAGACTCAGTGTGTCTGATTTGATGTTGAGGACCTTGATCCACTTGCACTAGAGCTTTTTGCAAGGTGATAAATATGGATATATATTTGGACTCCTACATACAGACTAGTAGTTAGACCAGCACATTTTATTGTAGATATTTTCTTTTTTCCACTGTATGTTTTTTTGTTTGTTTGCTTATCAAAGATCAAGTGTCCATAAGTCTATGCGTTTTCTTCTGGGTCTTCAATTAGATTCCGTTGATTGATTTCTCTGTACTTGTAACAATACCATGAGGTTAATATCACTATTTTTTTCAGCAAAGTTTAAATCAAAGTGACCATGAGATTTTACCTCATTCTAATCAGGATGGCTAAGATTAACAGTTCAAGTGACAGCATATGCTGGGAAGGATGTAGAGAAAGAGGAACACTTGTCCATTGCTGGTGGGATTGCAAACTGGCACAACTACTCTGGAAATCAATCTGGTGATTCCTCAGAAAACAGGAAGTAGCTCCACCTGATGACCCAGCTATACCACTCTTGGCAATGTACCCAAAGGACTCCCCACCATACCACGAGGACACATACTCTACTGTGTTCAAAGCAGACTTATTTGTAATAGCCAGAGGCTATAAAAAACAGATGCCCCTCAACCAAAGAATGGATTCAGAAAATATTGTTCATTTACACATTTGAATACTATTCAGTTAATACAAATGAGGACATCATGAATTTGCATGCAAATGAATGGAACTAGAAAATATGCTGTATGAGGTAACTTGGACCCAAAAGGACATGCATGCTATCCATAAGTGGATATTAGCCAAAAAGTACAGATTCAACCAAGTTAAACCATGATATGAACAAACTGCAAGAAAAAATATGGCATGATAATCTCATCAGATACTGAAAAAGCCTTTCACAAAATACAACATTCCTTCATTTAAAAAGTATTAGGAATATCAGGGATACATTGCATATAGCTAAACATTCTCAAAGAAATATACAATAACTCAGTAGCCAACATCAGGCTAAAGGGAGAGAAACTTAAAGCAATTAGATGAAAATCAGTGACATGAAAAAGCTGCTCACTCTTTCCTTACCAATTCAATATAGTACTTCAAGTACAAGCCATAACAAATAAGACAATTAAAGGAGATCAATGCAATTAACAACAGGAAAGGAAAAAGTCAAAGTATTCCTATTTCTGGATAATATGATTCTAAACATAATTGACCCCCAAAATTCTACCAGAGAACACCCCCTGTGGACAAACACCTTCAGCAAATTAGATGGATACAGCATAAACTCAAAGCAATCAGTAGTCTTCCTTTATACAACGAGTAAATGGGCCAAGAAAAAATAAGAAAAACACCCTTTGTGCTAGCCACAAAAATATAAAATATCTTGATGTAACTCTAATAAAGCAAGTTAAAGATCAGTATGGCAAGAAATTCAAGTGCCTGTAGAAAGAAATGGAAGAAGGTATCAGAAGATAAAAGAATCTCCTATGCTAATGGATAGGTAATTTTAATGTTGTGAAAATGGATAATTTACCAAGCAGTCTTCAGGTTCAATGCAATTCTCATCAAAAATCCCATTTTTTATGGAACTTGAAAGAGCAAATCTCAACTCCATGTGGAAAATAATAAATTCAGGATAGACAACACAATCCTGAAAAATAAAGTAACTTCAGGAGAAATCACTATCTCTGACCTCAAACTGTGCTGCAGAGCAATAAGGTTAAAACTGCCTGGTGTTGGTATAGAAACAAAAGCGTGGCTACATGGTATCTAATCAAAGACTTAGAAAAAAATGCACAAACCTATGGAGACTTGATTTCTGATAATGATGCCAAAATCATAAAATGAAATATATTATGCGTCTTTCACTAATGGTACTGGTCTAAATGGAGGTCTACATGTACAAAAATCAAAATACATCCATAATAATCACCATGCACAAAACTCAAGTCCAAGTGGATCAAGAACCACAAGATAAATCTGGATATGCCAAATGTCATAATAGAAAAAGTAGGAAATAACCTTGAAAGTATTGACACAGGGGACAATTTCTTACACAGAACACCAGTGGCTCATGCTCTAAGATCAAAAATTGATAAATGGGACCGCATGAAACTACAAAGCTCTTTTAAGGCAAGGTAAACTGACACTAGGACAAATGGCAGGCTACAGATTCAGAAAGATTTTCACCAAACTTAATCTGACAGAAGGCTAATATTAAAAATTTGTAAAGGACTCAAGAAGTTAAACCCCAACAATACAAGTACTAAAATTTAAAACAATGGGATACAGAGCTAATGAGATTGTCATTAGAGGAATCTCAAATGATCAAGCAGCACTTACAGAAATGTTTAGCATTTTAGACATCAGGGAAAAGCAAATGCAAACAACTCTGAGATTCCATCTTACATCTGTCAGAATGGCTGAGGTAAAAAGTATTCAAGAGCTAGCACATGCTGGCAAGGATGTGGAGCAAGAGTAACATTTCTCCATTGCAGGTGGGATTGCAAACTGGTACAACCACTCTGGAAACCAATTTGGTAGTTTGTCCAAAACTGGGAATACCTCAAGACCCAAATTTACTGCTTCTAGTCATATACCCAAACATGTTTCAGCATTCCACAAAGACATTTGCTCGGCTGTGTTCATGCCAATTTTATTTGAAATAAATAAGTGTAGGGAGGCCCAGGTGCTGTCTGTTTAAGTTCTTTGGTTGATAGTTCAGCCTCTGAGATCCCCAAAAGTCTACCTTAGTTGAATTATTGGTATTACTATCCCCTTATGGGCTACAATCATTCTTCCTATTCTTTCTGAAGAGGCCCCAAGATCTTCAGAGACTGGATAGAACCTAGTGTTCCTCAACTTAAGAATGGACAAAAAAATATGTGGTAATTAAACAATGAAATACTATTCAGACATGAAAAACAAATACATTTTAAATTTTTCAGGGATAGATGGTTCTTGAGAATATCATCCTAAGTGAGGTACCCAGTTGCAAATGTATATGAACAGTATGTATACACTCATAATTGAATATTAGCCATAAAATGAAGGACACTCATGCTGCATTCCACAAATCCAAAGAGGCTAGACAGAAGGAGGGCACAAACAAGGATGCTTGAGACTCACTTGGAAGGAAGAATGGAGTAGTGGTGGAAGGTAGATGGAAGGAGGGAACATTGTGGGAGAGAATAATTGAAGGAGAGAGGGGGTCTTTTTGTAGGTCCTAAACAACTGGAGTGGGGTCTATTCCAAAACGTGAGTTCTATACTTGGGATCTGTTCATCTAGCTGGGCTGCCTTCTCTGGCCCCAGTGGAAAAGGAAGTACATAGCCCTGCAGAGCCTTGAAGAGCTGCTGGGAGATAGGGCGTGGACGAGGGACTGGAGTTGCCACAGCACAGTCCCACAGACTAGCGGTTGTGACACACCAGCAAGGCATGTTCTCAGTCTGGAAGTCTGTCAGGGTTAGAGTCTTGGCAGACTAAGTCTGGTGAGGGCTTGACCCACAGATGGCTCCTCCTCTCTACAGCCTCGTGGGAGTGAAGGGTGTCCGGAGTTCACTGGGACCTCTCATAAGGGTGCTCATTCAGCTCGCAGAGTTCTGCCCTTTGCCTTGTCACCTCCCATGGCCTTATGTCCCACTTCCATTCCCTCTGATCTTGATTTCACCACAGTGGGGCCTAGCATGCAACCCTGGCTCACACCCCCTCATATTGCCAAGATCCTCCACATCAGTGGCCAAGCTGACTGCTCAAGGGTGGGCTGCGGTGACTCCCCTAGGGATAAACTTCACAACAGTCCCCAGGGTCACTGGCTCACACAGGCCTTCCCTCAGCCACCCACGTTCCCTCCAAAAGATAATGAATAGTTGTTTGCTGGGTATGGTCGCTCATGCCTTGTCCATACTCAGGAGGCCGAGGCAGATGGATCATAAGTTTGAGGCTAGCGTCAGCTAATTAGTGAGAGTCTGTCTCAAAAATTCCAAGAACCAAACAAAATACTAATATAAGGTTGTTGTACTAAGCCTCGACGTTCCGGGGTGTTTGGTACACAGGGTTACTGGGGTGGTGGGCTGTGACTAGATGCTCTGCTGATTTCTATTTGACTTCTCTCTTGCTTCTTCTTGCTTTTTGTCTCAGTCTGGATGTCCTGCCACGCCCCTCTCGCCTTAAAAATAGACCTGTGCAGGGTCCTTCTCTCTAACCTCATGAAAGGCATTATCTCTGATCCTGCATTCAGGAAGTGTCTTGGCAGGTGCAAGGCAGGGAAGGGGCTGCGGGTTGTCAGCACACCAGGGCCCAGGGTGTTTATTCTCACCCTCTCCCACTCCTTGAGGCCCATCTCTGAGCCCTCTCTGGGTCACCTGCTATTTGTACTAAGTTGGAAACCTGGTCCGCATGCAGTTATCCTGTTTCCCACCAGAGCCTCGCACAGTCAGCCCATCAGTAAGACAGCACACATGATTCCATGCTCTGGAATTTAAACAACTGTTACTACCTCTTTTAAAACATTGTGTTTTGCAAGTAGCCAGTCCATATTTCAATTTCAGTCTCTCTGTTCTTTCTAGCTTTTTATCACACACCAGAGATTTCTTTGCAAACACAACTACACCTCTGGCGCATCTTTGACAGGCTGGATTCTTCAGTCAACTACCTCCATGGCTCTTGGAGACCACAGAGGACAGAGGCAGGTCCTTACTGTGCAAACTCAGGTCCGCAGCACACACTATCACCAATTTCCTCGTTTGTCAATGTGTCTCCTTAGCAGCCTCAAGCTACAATATTGGGGGTTGGGTGTGAGGAATTAAACCATCCTTCAGTCATTCTTTGCTGTGCACACTGCCAGCAGTCTGCTCTACCCATGGGAAGCTTGGCTTTGAGCCTGTGGCAACAGAGCGGGCAGGGGCTGCGTGAGTAACTGGGCCTCTTGCAGATGTTCACTGCCTGCCACAGTGAACAGGGCGCTCCCTGAGTAACGCGGTGTCCAGTGAGGAGCAGGACTAGACTCCACCTATAGTTTGAGGATTGCTGCAACTACTTTTACTCCAGTCAGGATCAAACAGACTCTCTGTGGCCCAGATATGCGACTGAGAAATGGCGGCTCACTGTTGTGTGAGCCCTTACTGTGTGTGGAGTTGTCTGATAAGTCAGGATCGAGGTGCTCTAGTTAGGGTTTTATCAGGCTGAAGCAAGTAAGCACACCTGAGAATAGGAACCTCTGTTGGGAAAAATGCCTCTACCAGACGGCCCACTAGGCGAGTCTGTGGGGGCGCTTTCTTGATTGATGATTGATTCCAGAGGTCTTGGTTCCAGAGGTTTCAGTTCATCAGGACAGGGAGGGGCTCAAGTCTTGGTGGCCAGAAGTAGGAGGGGCTAGTAAGGAAGAAAGGAGAGAAGGGAGCGGAGGGGAGGAGTCAACACTGTGGGCTTTCCTCTTTGCCCCGCCCCTTTTCCCTCTGGCTCCCAGGCTGGAATAGCGCTGCCCACCACATTCTGGGACAGACTCCCCACCTTAGTCCTCTGTGGAAACGCCCTTATGTACACATCTAGAGTGCTTCCTTTGCTAACCTGATCAGCAATTTTCAGTCCAATTAAGTTAACAGTATTAACCATCACAGCAAGGCCAGCTCAGACTAGTACCAAAATACTGACCCCACCTCAAGCCAGAACTCAAAGCCTGGGCTTGCTTTCCCAGCACCTGCAGAGCAGTGGCTCATGACTGTCGGGAACTACAGTACCTGGGGATCCAGCGCCCTCTTCTGGCTTCCACTCACATTGCATGCACGTGGTTTCTCAGACACACAGAGGCAAACACACAAACATTAAAATAAAATTGTTTTCGAAAGCCAAGGCAATAATTAACACCAAGAAAAAAATCTGTAGAAGAAATGGGAAGTTGACATTTCCCCAGGCACAGCACAAACAGCAAGCGCTTGCTTAATCTAAGAGTGGGACGCACCCTGTTGGGAAGACCGGAAGGAGGTCAGGGAGGGGTGAGAGTAAAAACACCAGGTTCTCACATGCCTGCAGAGAAAACAAACAGGCAATATTATTACAGTGTCAACCCAGGAGAAAAACAAAGCAATGTCAACAACCCGCTGACCAGTGCAGCTCAATTATATACAATTATATGTATATAATTTTATATGTGCATATGTATATAAAATCCTGTGCATATGCATATTTGTACACATAAATGTATACATATATATCATATACATATACATGTTTACATATACATATACATAAGGGAGGGGTGGTGTCTCACTCCTGCAATCTCACTATCATTTTGGAAGCAGAGGCAGGAGGCTCCTACAAGCTCAAGGCCAGCTTAGCCAGGGCAACATCAAAGAGACCCAGCTGTACTCTGATGTCAGCCCCAGCTTGTTAAGAGCAGCAGCAGCAGAGGATTCCAGCCTCTGCCACGCCCCCTACATCCTATAAGCTGTGGATTGCCTCCCTCTTCTGCCAGGCCATATGTTTTAAAAGATCCCCTAAAAGGAACTACACCTGTATGTAGAGCAGGCATCAAGGGACTCAGGCTCATTGTCTGACACACACCATGCCCCAAGCTTCTGTAGGCAAAAGCCCTCCTCTCACTCGCCAGTTGGATGCCCTTGGTTTCAGGTCCCCCTCCACAGTCTCTGACAGACTTAAGTCCTTCACATACATGGCCGGCCACCTCCTCTGGCCTTACTATCTAACTCCTACCTGTTCTTCTGTCTCCAGTACTAAGAGCCTCAGAACCTTCTGGAAAAAAACAGTGTCTATTCCAAACACTTCCTCTTCACCCTGCTGGCAAGAAGGGATTCCCTTTGGAGGGATATGGGGCAGCTGAACCCACATGTGACCCTGGACAGATCCAATGCCTTGTTGGTCACATGCACTGTGATCTTGCAGGGAAGAGAATGCCACATACGACAGGCATGAACACATGGGTGATTCCTGCGAACAGGACAAACCAGCAGGCATCGTAGATCAGGAAGGCACGGTGAGGGCTGGCCAGATGGCTCAAGGGATAGAGGTGCTTGCCATCCGAGTCTATCCACTGAGTTTAATACCTGGACCCACCTGGTAGAGAGACCCAACCCCTGGCTGTGCTCTGCCTACACATGAGCAGAGCCTGTGTGCACACACACACATCTACATAAACAAAAATGCCTTAAAACAAGTAACAGATAAAACACACACACACAAAGGGTAGGAAGGAGTTGGCTTGATTGAATAATCCCCGATATAGCAGGGAAACTGAGTCCACAGCACAGGGCTCAATTTCTACCCACAAGAGCAGAGCAGGGAGCTGGCCCAGCTGTGGGAGGCTCCTGGCTACACCAGCATCCACAGGGCCTTCTCTATGAGCTTCCTTCCAGCCTTCCCCCAGTGGTGGATCTGCCTCCTTGTGGGACAGAATGGGCGCCCTGGGGCTTGCTTTATTTTAAGTGTCAATTTTGCTCTTCCCACCACCAGGGAACTTTTGGTTTCCAAGTTGCGGAGACTGGCAAAGTATGGGGAGAGATGTGTCCATCTGTGGCTGTCCCTCCCCTGCTGGGATGACTCCCCAGAACACACAGCAAAACCCCAACTCTCTCTGAGGCATTCAAGCCTTTCCTCTGTCCTCTCTCCCACAGCCCCTGTCCCCACCATCTTCAGCTAAGTAAGTTAGGCCAATTCTGTCTTAGAAGTGTCTTGAATCTCAGACTGGAGTATCTTCTGTAACTACAGACTCCCAACAACACAGGTCCTGGTCTTTGGGGGGTAAGGGGAAAGGCAGGGGAGGGGGAGGAGGGAGAGGGAGAAGAGGAAAGGGAGGAGGAAGAGGAGGGAGAGGGAGGAGGGGGAAGGGGAGGGGAGGAGGAAGAGGGAGAGGGAGGAGGGAGAAAGGGAGGGGAGCAGCTTGCCAATTAACTGCTGTTACATTTCTAGGCTCTGGAAATCTGACACATCCATAAAACAGTGATTTGACCAGTGTGGTGGCGGATACCTGAAAACCCAGCACAGGAGGATTGCTTTTAAGTTAGAAGTTAGCTTGACATACTGTAAGAGTCTCTTGGAAGACCCCCACTCAATAAGGCCACAGAGACCGGAATCACTGCAATCTTCAAGATTGCAGTTTATTGTTCCAGTGTACATGCAGGCATGAGGAGACTCTGAGCTCACAAAGCACACCCTTTTTAGAGCATTTTGGCGGGGAGTTCTAAGGTCACCTGAGTTGGACGACTGTGATTGGTTACCCTGGGCAACAATTAAAATTATTAGTCAACTCGAATGGGGAGGTTGTCTCTGCATTTGGCCTGGTCCTGCTCACCTTGAGGTATTTGTGGTATTTCAGGGCATTGTCTTTTTTGTAGTCACTTCCCTCTCTGGCCTCACCCTAGGCAGGGTGCTTCCCTTTAGGCCTTTTCCATACCTATCCTCCCCAGGAAATCCAGGGCAGAATGCAAAGTTTCTGTCCAGCTGTGAGCCCTAGTTCTTAGTCGTGGGGAGCTGGCCTGCTGTTTCTGACAGGGTTCTCAGAATACATAGGGAGTTCCAGACCAGCCTGGGCTACAGAGTGAGACCCTATCTAAAATAAAACCAAACCAGGCTGGGCAGTGGTGGCACAGCCTTTAATCCCAACACTTGGGAGGCAGAGGCAGGCAGATTTCTGAGTTTAAGGACAGCCTGGTCTACAGAGTGAGTTCCAGGACAGCCAGGGCTATACAGAGAAACCCTGACTTGGGGAAAAAATAAAATAAAATAAAGCCAAACCAAAACCCAAGCAACATGCCCACAGCAATGTGAATATTGTCCTGCTCACTGATTGTGTGAGAAAGAAAGGAACATGACAGGATACATCCAGTGTCCAATGGAATTGGGTGAGAGGGAGCGATGTGGACACGCCCTCAGCGCTCCTGTGCATGTGTGTGCATGTGCGTGTGCTCTCTCTCTCTCTCTCTCTCTCTCTCTCTCTCTCTCTCTGCCTCTCTCTCTCTCTCTCTCTCTCTCTCTGCCTCTCTCTCTCTCTCTCTCTCTCACACACACACACACACACACACACACACACAGTCCCACCACCATCCTGCATGTCTGTGGCCCATGCTGAGTGCAGCAGGACAGGGACCAGGCTTGCTGAAGCCTCAGGTAGAACCCCGCCCACCTCTGTTCTTGCTGTTGTGTGGTCTTGACTGCACAGGGGCTGCACAGTGGACTGGCCATCCATGGATGCAAACAAGGGTTGGACACTCTACAGAGCCTGGGCAGGGGGAGGCAGGAAGGAGCCTGAATCTAGTGGGGATCATCATGAGAATTCACCCTATGGCAGATAGTACAGGGTTCAGAGAGGGATCGGGAGCTACCAGGATGCACAGCACATGTAGAACCCATCCACAAACCAGACCTCACTTTTTCATGAGGATCCCATCTGGTCACATAGCTAAGGACCTGATCATCTCTAGGTGGTCCCAGCTCTTGGATTTGAGGGTATAGGACAGAGCTGTGTGTTACATGTGCTGCACAGTGAAATGGCCTAGGAGAAGTGTCCAGGGCTGGAGAGCCAGGTTCTGAAGGAATAGAGGGGACAGAGCTGCAAACCTCCCAAGGAGGCAGGTTAGAGGTTCACCAGGCACAGTGACTGGCTTAGAGGCAGAGAAGCCGGGACATGGCAGCTTCTGGGGCAATCTATGGCACTGAGGTGGAAAGAGCAACCTCCCAGCTTTCCTCCCATATCAGGAGGTCACAGAGCAGAGCCAGGTTCAGGACCCCTATGGGTATGGGGCAGGATGAGGGTCGTAGAGCTGGTCCCGTCTGCCACCACCTTGAGCAGCTACCTGAATGTTCCCCAACTGGGCCAAGTCCCCAGCCATTCATCTTGCCCAGCTGTGTCTCTCCCTTCTGCCAGAAAAACCTGGCACCACTAAGGAGCAGCTGAGACACAGGGTTCCACTGTCTGCTTAGGTCCTGACTCAGTGGAGGTCACCATGGGTGGTGAAGTGCGGCTTTGGAGCTATGGAATTTTATGGTTAGTTCTGTGGTACCCGGTCACATCACAGTTAAGTAGTGAAAGGTTTTGTGTGTGCATTTGTGTCTCTTTGTGTACATGCCTAGGTGTGTCTGATTCCCTGGATTTATCTGTACCTGGTGCGTGCACATATGTGTACATGTGTTTATAGTTCCAGTCAGAAGGGCAAAGACCAAGTGTTACCTCAAAAAACCTGGAGCAGAATAAGTTCCCTGTAGTTATAAAGGAGGTATGAAGCATTCACTCATGCATGCACACATATGCACATATGCTTATGCAAGCTCATGTGTTCCTTGCAGTCATGAGGGCACTCTGCATACAGGCCTGTCCATACACAGTGACACATGCATGTATACATACATGCAAGCTCATGTTCTCTAGTCTGGGGAATTAAGGCACTTGTAGAGCCCAGATCAGCTAAGCCCCGAGTCTGAGGAATAAGCAACGAGGCCTGAATTGTGTAAGTGTGCACACATGTGTGTGCATGTATGTGTGTAAAGATGTGTGAGCGTATGCATGTATATGTGTGTAAAGGTGAGAGAGTGTGCATGTGTGTGTGTTTTATATGTGTGGGCATACACTATGCACATATACATGGTTCATGTGTGTGTGGAGGCTGAGGTTAATGTGAAGAACTATCCCCCATCCATAGCCACCTTATTCATTGAGGCAGGATCTCCCAATCAAACCCAGAGCTCACTGATGTGGCTAGTCTTGCTAGCTGGGACCTGTCACCTTCTGAGGTTGGAATTAGAGGTCACCACACTGACCTAACATTTATGCATGATTTGGGGATCCAAACCCCAGATTCTGAACTACAACTCTGGCTCTCAGGCTTGCATGACAAATCCTTTAACCACTTGGCTGTTTCCCAAGCTTGACTTAGTTTGTTTGTTTAAAAGTATTTCAATGTAGCCAGCCTTTCTGATCAGAGCGTGCACCTGGCTGGGCCCTGGTTTGCGGGTGGCCCTGCTCTGAGCTGGTGAGACCCTTCAGTCACTGCCTCAACAGTTCACTGTAGAAACTGCAGAATCGGGAACTGCAAGGAAGGGACTCGCAACCCTTAGCTCTAGTGCTCACTTGCTCCTGGCTTTCCCCTGCAGCACATGCCAGACACCGGGCTGCACTGGGTCAGATGTGCGGATGCACTGGGGGTTGAGGGGTGGGGTTAGACGGGCACATGTGGCCTGCCTCTTCTGCTTCATACAGCCTCACTCGGGCAACATGGCTTCAAAGATACTTTGTAATTTTTTGTGTGATATGTCTGTCTATGTGCATGGGAGAGCAGGTGCCCAAAGAGGCCAGAGGCAGTGGATCCCCTGGAATTGGAGTTATAGGCTGTTGGGAGCATACAAAATGGATGCTGGGAACCAACTGGGTCCCCTGGAAGTCCTCTTAACTGCTGACTCAGCTTCCCAGCATCCTCCAAGATGCCCCTAGTGGCTCCATAGCACTCTGCCTTCAGATTATATTCTTTCTTTCTTTTTCTTTTTTCCTTTCTTTCTTTTTTTCCTGTTATTTCGTAGGGTTTTTTTTTTAAGATTTATTTTATGCATGTGAGTACATTGTATTTGTCTTCAGACACACCATCAGCAGGCAATAGATCCCATTACAGATGGTTGTGAGCCACCATGTGGTTTCTGGGAATTGAACTCAGGACCTCTGGAAGAGCAGTCAGTGCTCTTAACTGCTGAGCCATCTGTCCAGCCTGGGTCATCTGCTTTTAAGCCACTCTGTGTAATGGGAACTGCAGGACTTATTTTCATGCACCCTCTTTGCCTACTGTATATTAATGAGGAGCAAAAGACCTGTGGTGTTTTCCCAAGATCAGATCTTTCCTCCCTAGAAATATGTGTCCGCAAACTTGTGTGGTGCCTGAGTGTTCCTGTGCTACAACTTGCCTGGTGAGAACACAACCTGTCTAGGATTCAGTCAGAAAGAAACAGAAACAAACACAAGGGACTAGGAGCACCGCTCAGTTGATAAAGGGCTGGGAGCACAGCTCAGTCAGTAAAGGGCTGGGAGCACGGCTCAGTCAGTAAAGGGCTGGGAGCACGGCTCAGTCAGTAAAGGGCTGGGAGCACGGCTCAGTCAGTAAAGGGCTGGGAGCACGGCTCAGTCAGTAAAGGGCTGGGAGCACGGCTCAGTCAGTAAAGGGCTTGCCAGGCCTGAGTTCAGATCCCTAGAACCTAAGTAAAAGGCTGAGCTCAGCGATGTTTGTGACCTGGGCTCGAGCACGCCATCCTGGTGCTGAGGAGAGAGAGGCAAGCAGATACCAGGAGAAGCAGAATCAGTGAGCTTCCGGTCAGTGGAAACTAAAGTGGGTAAGGAAGACATATGTCAGCCTGTGTCCTCTGCATGCACACATGTGTATGCATGTGCACAGGCACTGAACAAGTACATACATACACATGTAACACACACAGCAAGTACACGGACAGGAAAGCATCTTCATAGTGGGTGAAAGGTGAATGGAGCCAAGCGGTGTGCACCACCCACAGAGAGGCGTTCTTCCAGCCATCAGGAAGAGTGCACGAGAAGGGGTGTAGCTCCGTGTGTGGGCGCCTACCTAGTGTGCATGAAGCCCTGGATTCAATGCCCAGCACTGCACAGACCCAGTGTGGTGGTGCAGCCTGGCACTTAGGAGCTGGAGGCAAGAGGATCAGAGTTCAAAGTCATCCTTAGTTACATATGGCGTCAGAGGCTAGCCTGGGCTACACCAAACCCTAACTTAAAAAACAAACTACAACAACAAAACAGCTTTTTTTTCCCTAAGCTCTGACAGGTATTCCAACAAGGCTGAACCTTGAAAGCATTATCCAGTGTCAGAACACAGCCAAAAGAACAACCCATGGTGAATGGTGTCTGGGGAACTGTGAGAGGCTGCAGGGGAGAGGCAGAGGGCTTTTACTTCAGCTGCACTTGGTTTCCTGCAGTGTTCTCAGAGTTGGTTTCATGCCTCCTGTGATAAACATTTACATTTGATCTGTATCAAATGTGGTCCCTGTGCCCAGAGTCTGCATATGGCCTTCTGCCTTGCTTGTGTGATTTCCCAGATATGATCAACAGTGTGTGCTAGACAATTGTGTTTAGATGGCTCTGTCCTGAGAAAGTTCTGGGAAAGGGCAGCTCTGTTGATATTTACCATGTGCTTACTAGCATAGGCATTTATTTATATGTTTTCTGATCAGATTTTTCTGAACTCAGACAACATTTCTTAGGTCATAGCTTTCTTTGTTTCATTCCTGTATAAAAAGTACTGAAACTGAAGTAAGATTGTCTGTAGCAGCAGACTGTAGTCATCCCATTCCTTCAGGTCCTCAGACCCCAAGTCCAGCAAACAAGATCTGTATAGGTCGGCCAGAAGGACAAAAATCCAGGCCACAGGTGTGTTTCTGGGTGTAGGAAGGGATCATCTAGAATAGTAAATTAACAGAGAGAGAGAGCAGACTGGTGGGATCTGAGGCAGGGGGATGAGCACTTAATGGAAGGGAAAGTTATTCAAGATCATGTCTGAGCTGATTCTTGCTGGATGCTGGCTTTGAGACAGTTAATTCAGCCCGGGATAGCAGCACTGGCCTGTGACCCCAGAGCTTGCTTGGGAAGCTAAGTCAGGAAAACCAAAATTTGAGGCTAGTCTGAGAACTGTGTCAGGAAAACAGAATAAAATGGACCCTTCAAAAACATACTTAATTTTATGTTTCATGAGTTTCCCTTCTATGAAAGACCTCTTGAGCCAGGCTTTTATACAAATTATCCTGTTTTGCTCTAATT
Organism: Apodemus sylvaticus; assembly: GCF_947179515.1. Classification (NCBI taxonomy): domain Eukaryota; kingdom Metazoa; phylum Chordata; class Mammalia; order Rodentia; family Muridae; genus Apodemus; species Apodemus sylvaticus. Next base: position 72,226,096 of record NC_067485.1, on the reverse strand, counting down.
TCCTGTTTTCCTGTTCGTTCTGAAACCCAGGCACCCAAGTCTCTGCCATTCTTTAGATGGCTGCTCTTGGTCTCCACCTGCCTCTCTTCCCCACCTCAACCCCCCCCCCTTGCTTGCTTTATGCCTAGGAAATGACTCTAGTCACCATGTGAGTCGGAATGGTTTTCGCTGAGGGATTTGCAGCTTATTTTTAAGTTTAGATAATGTCCAAGAGGAACAAAGAACCCAGATAGCCAAGGCGATGTTTGGAGCATAGCCAAGCTCTTTGGAGATCCTACCACTGGGGATGAAAGGCAAGTGGGCACCATCTGAGGCCCCTGTGATCTTAATCCAATGAGGAAGGTTTATTTGTCTTCTTAAGCCACAGGCAAGAGAGGACATCTCTTTTGTTCTCAAAGATCCAGTAGTCATTTCCCCTTCTCCTTTACCCCCACTCCATGGGCCCTTAAAAGAGGTGGTGGGTCCCCCTCTCTTCCCACTGCTCCCTTCAAATCACCCAAAAATTCAGGGTCACTACAGACAGGTAGAAAACACTTGGGCTGGAGAGATGGATCAGCCGTTAAGAGCACTGACTGTTCTTCCAAAGGTCATGAATTCAAATCCCAGCAACCACATGGTGGCTCACAAACATCTGTAATGAGGTCTGATGCACTCTTCTGGTGTGTCTGAAGACAGCTACAGTGTACTCACACATAATAAATAAATCTTAAAAGAAAAGTCAACTGTACCTCCAGGTGTCATGGCCTAGGGCTCGCTTCCTGCTAGCATGGGTAGTCAAGGGGTCTCATGTCAAAGGGTGGCCACTGACCCTAGGTCAGAGTTTGTTTTTTCACACACAGGCACTCACACACACACACACACACACACACACACACACATACACACACGAGAGAGAGAGAGAGAGAGAGAGAGAGAGAGAGAGAGAGAGAGAGAGAGAGCCCTCCCAGAAAAAAAAGAGCCCTGTACTGCATGTAAGATCTTCCAAGACTTGTGCTTTGGCACTTGCTGAACAGCGTGTCTGCTTAAGTGCCTCTCACTACAGTGTCTGAACTCTGAATCCACTGGGCTTTCAGCAAGGGCTTTAACTTCTCACAAAGGAGGAACCAATCGGGAAGAGCAACAAGCTCGCTACTATCTGCTGGTCCCCAATGCCTCCTGCCTACTCTGCTTCCTTGGGTGCTTGGCTGTGACCCGCCTCTGGCTCTCCTTAGAGTGCTGTTTGGCTGAGGTGGATCTGAGCCTCTAACACAGACTAGGGAGCATCCAAAGGCAGAAAGGCATCAGGAAGCGTAGTCCTACACTCTCCTCTGCACTCATTGGTGAGAATGGAGTCACCTGACTGTCCATGACCCAATCCGGGGCCTCGCAGAATGTCCCTGTCGGTTCCACTCTAAAACTATGGCACCCTTCCCAATAGCAAGAGTATTGGTATTCTTATTTTATTGCTATTCATAGTCTTATTTAGGAAATTAGAAAAAATAACCTTAATACAAGCTAACATTTATGTAGTGATAAGATTGTAGAAGTCATAAGAAAGTATTAACCTCAACACATTAAATTAAAACATCATGTATACCTATGATTGACAGAATGATTCATTCACTCATTCTTTCCTTCATTCATCCAACCACCTACAATTTGTTGCAGGGAATTAAAAAAAATAACTCCCGAAGGAACTTTTGAAAATTAGGAAAATAAGAAAACTTTGGAATTACCATGGGTCAGAGGAAAGGCTTTTATGATGATTGGGATTTGTCAATCATTTTTTGTTTTAAGTAGGTGAGGAACAATATGGTGCCATCTATGCTGGCAAAACCATTGTGAGTGATGAAATTGCACTCTTATAAAGCAGCATTTAATTTCAATCACAAAAGAATGTAGGGCTCAGTATCTAGGTCTAGGTAAGGGTTTGCAGGTGTTAGGGTGTGTAGCAAAGGTGGCAAGAAGTTCCTGAACTAGACCAGGAAGCAGGCTGTCTTAGAGTTTTACTGCTGTGAACAGACACCATGACCCAAGCAACTCTTATAAGGACAACATTTAATTGGAGCTTGCTTACAACTTCAGAGGTTCAGTCCAGTATCATTAAGGAACAAACATGGCAGCATCCAGGCAGGCATGGTGCAGGAGGAACTGAGAGCTCTACATGTTCATCTGAAGGTCTCTAGGAGAAGACTGGTTCCTTAGGTAGCTGGGATGAGGGTCTCAAAGCCCATGCCTACAGTGACAAACTTCCTCCAACAAGACGACACCACAGGGCCATAGCTCCTAATAGTGCCACTCCTTGGACTGAGTATATTCAAACCACTATACATGACAAGGAGCTGGTGAGAAAAATAAACTGGAAGCCACAGAAAAGGACTCCTTGACCCCAGATGGAACTAAACCTGGTAAAAAGCGAGCTATTTCTAGTACTTGACATAATGATGACTATGTCCGTTACCATTTAAATATATGGATTTCTTCTTAAAACTTCTTCATCCACCTACAGGCAAACTGGAGCAGTTGTTGGTGCTTTGGGGCTTGCTGTAAAAATAAATGAATAAAAGTTACAATGGCAAAAAAGCATGGGGGAACAAAGGTAAAAATAAAAGGTAAGACCACCACAGAGAGAGGGAGGTTAAAATATTTCCTCCCTTAATAACAGAGATCCATTTCACCCTTAGGTGAAGAGGTCTTGTAATTCAACAGACAGACCTGAAAGTAGGCCTGTCAGAAATGGAGGCTCTGGAGACAATGGAAACTGTGACCAATCTTGGAAAGCTAGGTTGGTCTTTCTGTCTTTCTGAAAGCTCTCTGCAGCTTCACTTTCCTCTTGTTAGCACTAAAAAAGACAAATCCATCATGTACATATCACTTTTGTTCCCAAAATGCATTTTAAAAAGACTTTTCTGTTTACATGGTCATAAGAGTAAATGGAATGTACTATAAAAGAACTTGTTTCACATTTATATATATCAGAGCATTCACCAGCGGGATTTAGGTAAACTAAGAAACTGACAAAGGCAGTTTGACTGTAGATTACTTCAAGATAACTCCAAAGGTCAGAGTCAGAGTTAATTCACACAGTAGCAGAGGAGAGGTACTAGAAGTGCCTGAGTTTATTCATACTTGCCCCTCACATATTTGAACCTGTCAGTGTGTCTTAAGTGAATATTAACAGGAAAATTCATAAAAGGAGAACTGTATTCATTACAAAGCTAGATCTATACTTAGCTGAAATGGTAAAGTGTCAGCTTTATTTTAAGGAAATATAAAAAGAAGAAAGCAACACTGTAGCAAGAAAAGAAATGTTAGCTGTGCCCAAGGTTTATTTTTTATTTTTATTTTTTATTTTTATTTTTTCTCTATTCTTTGTTAACATCCTGAATGCTTTCCCTGTTCCTGGTTTATTTTTTAAGAAAAGTTATTTTACTGCAGATACTTTGCAAAATTATGTCAAATTTACAGTCACATCCAAATGGGTCCATGAAGTCTTTTTTCACTACATATTTGGGTTACCATCACACTTATCAGTACCTTTTTTTCTGGGACTCTGTTCGACTTACATGTTTATTTGTTCATATAGTGCTGCTGTAACATTTAGCTGGTCATGGTAGCATTGCTGGTATACGCCCAGCATGAATCTAACAGAATCTTCATGAGCTTGGGCTCTATGGAGCCTGGATCCATGTCTTTTGCTTCTTACATGTTCTCTGACTGTTGTGTCAATGTTTTCTATTCTATCTCCTGTACCTGAGTGTCTCTCTTCTATCTCTTGTATTCTGTTGGTGATGCTTGCTCCTATGACTCCTGATCTCTTTCCTAGATTTTCTATCTCCAGGTTTGTCAACTGTCATGTTTCTTTATAGTGTTATTTCCATATTTAGATCCTGGATCATCTTGTTCAATTCCTTCTCCTGTTTGTTGTGTTTTCCTGTAGTTCTTTAAGGGATTTTTGTACTTCCTCTTTAAGAGCTTCTACCTGTTTACCTGTATTCTCTAGTATTTTTAAGGGTGTTATTTATGTCCTTCTTAAGTCCTTATGCTTGAGATCCTATGATCCTGGGTGTGTTACAGCACCTGTGAGTTAAGCTTATTCTGGATGTTTTGGGACTAGGTGTGGAGTTAGCACCTTTGTTGAAAACAAAAATCTAAGATAAAAGACCAGAAGGAAAATAAAAATTTAGGTCATATTCTTTTTTAGAATATTAGAAAAAGAACCTTTATACAAGTTAACATTTACTTAGTTATAGGTTTATAGGAATTATAAGAAAGTATTAACCTCAACACATTAAATTGCCATGTATAATAGTGTTTGAAAGTCATTATGTCATTTACTATAGAGTTCTAACTTTAAGGTTATATCAGAAGCACAGTAAGATGTTAAGAAACCAAACCAAATTAAAAAGAACTTCAACATAAATAAATACATAATTCTAAAAGGAGGACATGAAGTTGGTAGAGAGATGTGATGTGGGCTGTGAGGGAGAGGGCAGTGAGAGGTGGATATGATTGTGATACATTTTATATATGCATTAATCTTTCAAAGAATAGATATTTAACATAAGTGTAATATTTTATTCCATAATTTCAGATAAAAGTGGTCATTGTTTTCTAAAATTTAAATTCTAAATTAAGTGAATTTATATTTAATTTACCATAAGTGAATGTAAAACATATCAATATTTTTACATTTCTTGGACCAATTTATAATGTATGTAGAAAAATAAGATCTCCAAGACCTGTTGACAGGCAGTGACTTATGGTGCACTCCTTTAAAGATTAGTCTTAGCATTGAAGAGGCAGAGACAGGTGGATCTCTGAGTTCTACCTATAGCCTGGTCTACACAGTGAGTTCCAGGACAGCCTGGGCTACAATAAGGAACCATGTTCAAAAAAAAAATGAAATAGACAGACAGACAGACAGAGAACTTAAGAGAATCTGGGAGTGTTTAGTAATTGTATATGGCTTGATACACATGCATGTGTGAGCAAGAATAGATGGACTAAGTGGATTATGAAGAAGGTCATGAAAATGGGAGTGGATAGGTTGAGGAAGATGGGGGAGTTGGAGAGGGTAATGGGGATGTGATCATGTGTCATTATATGTATGTGAGTGGACATCAGAAATTGGACTTGATGGAATTTTCTTAGAGGACACTAAGTTGGGTAGGTATGGGACCATGAAAGGCAGTCTGTTTTCTGGTTGTGCGAGACTTAAACTTTAGAGATCCTGCAGATAATTCTGCAAGGGAAGCAAACCCATTGGCCATGCTCCAAGACACTAGCCTCCTGACACAGTGTCCTCAAGTCCATAATTCTGTGGCCATAAGTCATGTAGGGCATTTCCCTTAGCTTCTGGTATTCTGTCTAGACTCTTCCCACACAGTTACCTCACAACAGCAAGGTATGTTCCTTCCCAAAGTATAAAAGGGGTTGCTTCCCCCTCCTCCCTCTCTTGTTCTCTGTTGTATTCTTGTCTCTCTCCATTGCCCTCTTGGGCTCATCTCCCTTCACCCTCTCACCATGACCAGCCTCTATTTTTCACTTATCAGAACTCTCTGCCCATAATAAATGCTCTAAACCTATGTTCTACCTCTTCTCATCTGGACCCACTATGATGGAGCCATGGATCAGGTCTCCTTCTCAATAGCTGTTTCTAGCCTCCAGCAGTGAAACTTCTCTGGATTCTAGCCAAGGTCATCACTAAGCCAAGCTGCCTGCCCAAGCTAGTCAAGGACATTCGTCCCTGCAGGAAAAACCTGAAGTTACTTCTTTCCCTCTTTTCACTTAAGCCCTGGGCCAGACCTAGTCCAGTGATCCCAACCTGGCCCAGCGGACCCCCACTCTGTTCTCATCCCTTTTGAGACATTCAGTCTTGTCTGAAGTGTCCAAGACTGAGAACCTGTTTTCCCTGGCCTCTGCAAGGCCCTCCTTGACCTCTGTGAGGCCTGGGATCTATGAACTCTGCCATGCCAGCAACCCCAGGTGAACATACAGGCTGCCCTTCCCCAGCCCCAGAGCAGGGTCCTACAGCTTCTCATAGCCTGATGCATGCCTGTTGGTTCCATGGGCACACCTGCAGCCCAACTCCTTGTGTCTGCCTTGCCCAGTGGCCCAGAGCTCTGTGTAGATGTAGGCTTCCACTGTTAAGCCACAGGTAGGTAGAAAAGTGGGGATGGATATAGTAGGAGTTGGGGAAGTGGATAACATGATTGAAAACTGAAAACAAGTCAAAAACTTAATATGAAAAGGATGGGGAAAGAAAATAAGTAAAAATAAAAGGTAAGACTAGCACAGAGAGAGAGAGGTTAAAATGTTTCCTTTCCTTAATAACATAGATCGATTTCACCCTTATGTGCAGAGGTCTTGTAATTCAACAGATAGACCTGAAAGTAGTTCTGTCAGAAAGGGAGGGTCTAGAGACAATGGAAAATGTGACCAACCTTGGTAACCTATGTTGACCTTTCTTTCTGAAAGCTCTCCCTCTCTGCTGGCAATGTGATGTCCCCAAACTTGGAGTAACATTTCCACTCAATCCAAATCCATCATGGTGATGAGGACCTGAAACACTAGTTTCCTCTTGGATGTGCACAGCCCCAGTGTGTGAGTGTGTAAGCAGCTCTTCCTCTGCAACTATTGTAGCAATGTCTTCCTGCAGCTTCACTTTCCTCTTGTTAGCACTAAAAAAGACAAATCCATCATGTACATATCACTTTTGTTCCCAAAATGCATTTTAAAAAGACTTTTCTGTTTACATGGTCATAAGAGTAAATGGAATGTCCTATAAAAGAACTTACTTCACATTTATATGTATCAAAGCATACTTTACCATTCACCAGCAGGGATTTAGGTAAACTAAGAAACTGTCAAAAGCAGTTTGACTGCAGATTACTTCAAGATAACTCCAAAGGTCAGAGTCAGAGTTAATTCACACAGTAGCAGAGGAGAGGTACTAGAAGTGCCTGAGTTTATTCATACTTGCCCCTCACATATTTGAACCTGTCAGTGTGTCTTAAGTGAATATTGACAGGAAAATTCATAAAAGGAGAACTGTATTCATTACAAAGCTAGATCTATACTTAGCTGAAATGGTAAAGTGTCAGCTTTATTTTAAGGAAATATAAAAAGAAGAAAGCAACACTGTAGCAAGAAAAGAAATGTTAGCTGTGCCCAAGGTTTATTTTTTATTTTTATTTTTTATTTTTATTTTTTCTCTATTCTTTGTTAACATCCTGAATGCTTTCCCTGTTCCTGGTTTATTTTTTAAGAAAAGTTATTTTACTGCAGATACTTTGCAAAATTATGTCAAATTTACAGTCACATCCAAATGGGTCCATGAAGTCTTTTTTCACTACATATTTTGGTTACCATCACACTTATCAGTACCTTTTTTTCTGGGACTCTGTTCGACTTACATGTTTATTTGTTCATATAGTGCTGCTGTAACATTTAGCTGGTCGTGGTAGCATTGCTGGTATACACCCAGCATGAATCTGGCAGAATCTTCATGAGCTTGGGCTCTATGGAGCCTGGATCCATGTCTTTTGCTTCTTACATGTTCTCTGACTGTTGTGTCAATGTTTTCTATTCTATCTCCTGTACCTGAGTGTCTCTCTTCTATCTCTTGTATTCTGTTGGTGATGCTTGCTCCTATGACTCCTGATCTCTTTCCTAGATTTTCTATCTCCAGGTTTGTCAACTGTCATGTTTCTTTATAGTGTTATTTCCATATTTAGATCCTGGATCATCTTGTTCAATTCCTTCTCCTGTTTGTTGTGTTTTCCTGTAGTTCTTCAAGTGATTTTTGTATTTCCTCTTTAAGAGCTTCTACCTGTTTACCTGTATTCTCTGGTATTTTAAGGGAATTATTTATGTCCTTCTTAAGTCCTTATGCTTGCTTTCTCCATCTGTTTATCTCTAGTGCTACCTACCATCGCTGTCTGAATGGAGCCTGCCCCTCCTGTGATCCTGGATGTGTCAGAAATCCTCAGAGTCTAGCTATCTCTGTGGTCCTGTGATTCTGTGATCCTATGATCCTGAGATCTTGGGTGTGTGAGAAACCCTGGGACTCAAGCTGCTTCTACAATCCTGAAATCCTGTTGTGACCAAGCTCCTGAGATCCTATGATCCTGGGTGTGTTACAGCACCTGTGAGTCAAGCTTATTCTGGATGCTTTGGGACCAGGTGTGGAGTTAGCACCCAAGGTCTACACAGGGCAGCTCACACTGGAAGGAACCTGTGCCACTGGCAAGGCAGGGGTTCCTGCATTTTTAGATCCTGCTGGTCCTAGTTACTCCTGGTGTTGGGACAGATGTTGTGGCCTCCTCACCTATGATCCTGGGAGTTTAAGAGCACCTGGTAGTCAAGTTTCTTCTGGATGTTGTGGGACTGGGTGGGGAGTTAATGCCCATTGTCTACCCAGGGCAATTGCTCAGACCAGAAAGATCATTCTACTCACTCTAAAATTAATAATACATACCAAAATACCCCTGGCTCAAAGTCATAATGAAAACAGAAATCTGAGATAAAAGACCAGAAGGAAAATAAAAGTTTAGGTCATATTTTTTAAGAATATTAGGAAAAATAACCTTTATGCAAGGCAACATTTATCTAGTTATAGGCTTATAGGAATCATAAGAAAGTATTAACCTCAGCACATTAAATTATCATGTATAATAGTGTTTGAAAGTCATTATGTCACTTTCTGTTGAGTTCTAACTTTAAGGTTATATCAGAAGCACAGTAAGATGTTAAGAATCCAAACCAAATTAAAAAGAGCTTTAACATAAATAAATACATAATTCTAAAAGGAGGACATGAAGTTGGTAGAGAGATGTGATGTGGGCTGTGAGGAAGAGGGCAGTGAGAGGTGGATATGATTGTGATACATTTTATATATGCATGAATCTTTAAAGAATAGATATTTAACATAAGTGTAATATTTTATTCCATAATTTCAGATAAAAGTGGTCATTGTTTTCTAAATTTAGTGAATTTAAATTTAATTTACCATAAGTGAATGTAAAACATATCAATATTTTTACATTTCTTGGACCAATTTATAATGTATGTAAAAAAAATAAGATCTCCCAGAACTATAGCCAGGAAGTGACATATGGTGCACTCCTTTAAAGATTAGTCTTAGCATTGGAGAGGCAGAGACAGGTGGATCTCTGCGTTCTACCTATAACCTGGTCTACACAGTGAGTTCCAGGACAGCCTGGGCTACAATGAGGAACCATGTTCAAAAAAATGAAATAGACAGACAGACAGACAGACAGACAGAGAATTTAAGAGAATCTGGGAGTGTTTAGTAATTGTATATGGCTTGCTACACATGCATGTATGAGCAAGAATAGATGGACTAAGTGGATTATGAAGAAGGTCATGAAGATGGGAGTGGATAGGCTGAGGAAGATGGGGGAGTTGGAGAGGGTAATGGGGATGTGGTCATGTGTAATTATATGCATGTGAGTGGACATCAGAAATTGGACTTGATGGAATTTTCTTAGAGGACACTAAGTTGGGTGGGTGTGGGACCATGAAAGGCAGCCTGTTTTCTGATTAAGCTAGACTTAACCTCCAGAGACCATGCAGATAATTCTGCAAGGGAAGGAGGCCCATTGGCCATGCTCCCAGAAACTAGGCCCCTGATACAAGGCCCTCAGCTCCATAATTCTGTGGACATCAGTCATGTAGGGCATTTCCCTTAGCTCCTGGTATTCTGTCCAGACTCTTCCCCGACAGTTACCTCACAACAGCAAGGTATGTTCCTTCCTAAAGTATAAAAGGAGTTATTTCCGCCTTCTCTCTCTGTTGTTCTCTGCTATATTCTTGTCTCTCTCCATTGCCCTCTTGGGCACTTCTCCCTTCCCCCTCTCACCTGGCCAGCCTCTATTTTTCACTTATCAGACTTCTCTGCCCACAATAAATGCTCTAAACCTATGGACTACCTCTTCTCATCTGGACCCACTATGATGGAGCAATGGAGCAGGTCTCCTTCTCAAGAGCTTTTTCTAGCCTCCTACAGTGAAACCTCTCTAGCTTCTAGCCAATGTCATCACCAAGCCAAGCTACCTGCCCAAGCTAGTCAAGGCCATTCGTCCCTGCAGGAAGAATCTGGAGCTACTTCTTTCCCTATTCTCCCTTAAGTTCAGGGCCAGACCAAGTCCAGTGGGCCCCCACTCTGTTTCCATCTCACTTGAGACATTCAGTCGTGTCTGCAGTGTCCAAGACTGAGAACCTTTCATCCCTGGCCTCTGAAAGGCCTTTCTTGGCCTTTGTAAGGCCTGGGACCTACGAACTCTGTCCTCCCAGCAACCCCAGGTGAAAATACAAGCTTCCCTTCTCCGCACCCAGATCAGGGTCCTGCAGCTTCCCATAGCCTGATGCATGCCTGTTGGTTCCATGGGGAAACCTGCAGCCCAACTCTTTCCGTCTGCCTTCCCCAGTGGCTCAGAGCTCTGTGTGGATGTACACTCCCACTTTTAACCCACGGGTAGGTAGAAAAATGGGGATGGATATAGTAGGAGTTGGGGAAGTGGATAACATGATTGAAAACTGAAAAAAAAAAGACTCAAAAATTTAATATGAAAAGGATGGGGACACAAAATAAGTAAAAATAAAAGGTAAGACCAGCACAGAGAGAGGGAGGTTAAAATGTTTCCTCTCCTTAATAACAGAGAACGATTTCACCCCTATGTGAACAGGTCGTGTAACTCAACAGATAGAACTGAATGTAGGCCTGTCAGAAAGGGAAGCTCAGGAGATAATGGAAATTGTGACCAACCTTGGTGACCTACGTTGACCTTTCTTTCTGAAAGCTCTCCCTCTCTGCTGGTGACGTGATATCCCCAAACTTTGAGTAACATTTCCACTCAGTCCAAATCCGTCATGGTGAAGAAGACCTGAAACACTAGTTTCCTCTCGGATGTGCACAGCCCCAGTGTGTGAGTGTGTAAGTAGCTCTTCCTCTGCAACTATTGTAGCAATGTCTTCCTGCAGCTTCACTTTCCTCTTGTTAGCACTAAAAAAGACAAATCCATCATGTACATATCACTTTTGTTCCTGAAATGCATTTTAGAAACACTTTTCTGTTTAAATGGCCATAAGAGTAAATGGAATGTCCTATAAAAGAACTTGCTTCACATTTATATGTATCAGAGCATACTTTATCATTCACCAGCAGGGATTTAGGTAAACTAAGAAACTGTCAAAAGCAGTTTGACTGCAGATTACTTCAAGATAACTCCAAAGGTCAGAGTCAGAGTTAATTCACACAGTAGCAGAGGAGAGGTATTAGAACTGCCTGTTTTTTATATTTTTCTTTTTTTTTTAATTTTTTTATTCGATATAATTTATTTACATTTCAAATGATTTCCCCTTTTCTAGCCCCCCCACTCCCCGAAAGTCCTGTAAAAAAAAATAAAAAATAAAAAAAAATAAAAAAAAGAACTGCCTCTGCTTGTTCATACTTGCCCCTCACATATTTGAACCTGTCAATGTGTCTACTTAAGTGAATATTGACAGGAAAATTCATAAAAAGAGAACTGTATTCATTAGAAAGCTATATCTATACTTAGCTGAAATGGTAGAATGTCAGCTTTATTTTAAGGAAATAAAAAAAGAAGAAAGCGACACAACAGCAAGAGAAGAAATGTTAGCTGTTCCCAAGGTTTATTTTTATTTTTATTTTTTTATTTTTTTATTTGATGCATTCTTTATTTACATTTCAAATGATTTCCCCTTTTCTGGGTCCCAACTTCCTGCAAGTCCCATAAGCCCTCTACCCTCCCCCTGTTCCTCCATCTACTCCTTCCCACTTCCCTGTTCTGGTATTCCCCTATACTGTTGCATTGAGTCTTTCCAGAACCAGGGGCTACTCTTCCATTCTTTTTGGACATCATTTAATATGTGGATTATTTCTTGGGTATTCCAAGTTTCTAAGTTAATATCCACTTATCAGTGAGTGCATAACATGATTGATCTTTTGAGACTGGGTTACATCACTTAGTATGATGTTCTCCAGCTCCATCTATTTGTCTAAGAATTTCATGAATTCATTGTTTCTGATGGCTGAATAATACTCCATTGTGTAAATAGACCATATTTTTTGTATCCATTCCTCCACTGAAGAACACCTGGGTTCTTTCCAGCTTCTGCCTACTACAAATAGGGCTGCTGTGAACATAGTGGAGCATGTGCCCTTATTACATGCTGGGGAATCCTCTGGGTATATGCCCAGGAGTGGTATAGCTTGGTCCTCTGGAAGTGTTATGCCCAGTTTTCTGAGGAACCTCTACACTGATTTCCAAAGTGGTTGCACCATCTTACAATCCCACCAGCAGTGGAGGAGTGCTCCTCTTTCTCCACATCCTTGACAGCACCTGCTGTCTTCTGAGTTTTTGACCTTAGCCATTCTGACTGGTGTGAGGTGAAATCTCAGGGTTGTTTTGATTTGTATTTCCCTAATGATTAATGATGTCGAACATTTCTTAAGATGTTTCTCAGACCTACAAAGTTATTCATGTGAAAATTCTTTGTTTAGCTTGGTACCCCACTTTTTAATGGGGTTATTTGGTTCTCTGGGTTCTACCTTCTTGAGTTCTTTGTATATATTAGATATTAGCCCTCTGTCAGATTTAGGGTTGGTGAAGATCCTTTCCCAATCTGTTGAGTGACGTTTTGTCCTTTTGACAGTGTCCCTTGCCTTACAGAAACTTTGTAGCTTGATGGAATTTTCTTAGAGGACACTAAGCTGGGTGGGTGTGGGACCATGAAAGGCAGCATGTTTTCTGGTTGAGCTAGGTTTAACCTCCAGAGACCGTGCAGATAATTCTGCAAGGGAAGGAAGCCTCTTGGCCATACTCCCAGACACTAGGATCCTAAAACAAGGCCCTCAACTCCATAATTCTGTGGCCATTAGCCATGTAGAACATTTCCCTTAGCTCCTGGTATTCTGTCTAGACTCTTCCCACACAGTTACCTCACAACAGCAAGGTATGTTCCTTCCTAAAGTATAAAAGGAGTTGTGTCCCCCTCCTCCCTCTCTTGTTCTCTGTTGTATTCTTGTCTCTCTCCATTGCCCTCTTGGGCACTTCTCCCTTCCCCCTCTCACCTGGCCAGCCTCTATTTTTCGCTTATCAGAACTCTCTGCCCACAATAAATGCTCTAAACCTATGGACTACCTCTTCTCATCTGGACCCACTATGATGGAGCAATGGAGCAGGTCTCCTTCTCAAGAGCTGTTTCTAGCCTCCTGCAGTGAAACCTCTCTGTCTTCTAGCCAAGGTCATCACCAAGCCAAGCTGCCTGCTCAAGCTAGTCAAGGCCATTCGTCCCTGCAGGAAGAACCTGAAACTACTTCTTTCCCTCTTTTCCCTTAAGCCCAGGGCCAGACCTAGTCCAATGGGCCCCCACTCTCTTCTCACCTCGTTTATGACATTCAGTCATGTCTGCAGTGACCAAGACTGATAACCTGTCATCCCTGGCCTCTGAAAGGCCTTCCTTGGCTTCTGTGAGGCCTGGGACCTATGAACTCTGCCCTGCTAGCTCCCCCAGGTGAACATACAAGCTGCCCTTCCCCACTGCCAGAGCAGGCTTCTGCAGCTTCTCATAGCCTGATGCATGCCTGTGTCTGCCTTGCCCAGTGGCCCAGAGCTCTGTCTGTATGTAGGCTCCCACTTTTAACACACAAGTATGTAGAAAAGTGGGGATAGATATAATAGGAGTTGGGAAAGGGGATAACGTGAAGTTTCTGAATAGAATACAAATAGCTTATGCTCTAAGTTCAAAAATTGACAAATGGGACCTCATAAAATTACAAAGTTTCTGTTAGGTAAAGGACACTGTCAAAAGGACAAAACAGCAACCAACAAATTGGGAAAGGATCTTTAGCAACCCTACATCCGACAGAGGGCTAATATACAATATATACAAAGAATTCAAGAAGCTAGATGCCAGAGAGCCCAATAATCCTATTAAAAATGGGGTACAGAGCTAAACAAAGAATATTCACATGAAGAAGTTTGAATGGCTAAGAAGCACCTTAAGAAATGCTCAACATCACTAGCCATTAGGGAAATACAAATCAAAACAACCCTGAGTTTTCACCAGTTAGAATGACTAAGATTAAAAACTCAGGAGACAGTAGGTGCTGGCAAAGATGTGGATAAAGAGGAATGTTGGGAATGCAAGTTGGTACAACCACTCTGGAAATCAGTCTGTCTGTTCCTCAGAAAACTGGGCATAACACTTCCGGAGGACCCTGACATACCATTCCTGGGCATATACCCAGAGGATTCCCCAGAATGTCATAAGGACACATGCTCCACTATGTTCATAGCAGCCCTATTTATAATAGCCAGAAGCTGGAAAGAACTCAGATGTCCCTCAGTGGAGGAATGGATACATATAATGTGGTATATTTACACAATGGAATACTACTCAGCAATTAAAAACAGTGAATTCATGAAATTCTTAGGCAGATGGTTGGATCTGGAAAATATCCTAAGTGATGTAACCCAGTTGCAAAGGAACACTCATGGAATTCAGTCACTGATAAGTGGATATTAACTCAGAAACTCTGAATTCCCAAGAAAAAATTCACATATCAAGTGACTCCCAAGAAGAAGGAAGGAGAGATCCTGGATCTGAAAAGGCTTGTTCCAGCATTGTAGGGGAATACCAGGACAGAGAAGTAGGAGGGGGTTGATAAGACAATGGGCGGAGTGAAGAGGGCTTAGGGAACTTATGGGGAGGGGGGAACCAGGAAATGGAATATCATTTGGAATGTAAACATAGAATACAGTAAATAAAAATAAATTAATAAAAGAAAAGAAAGAAAACGGAAAAAAAAACCTCAAAAACTTAATATGAAAAGCATGAGGAAACAAAATAAGTAAAAATAAAAGGTAAGAATGCCACAGAAAGAGGGAGGTTAAAATATTTCTGCTCCTTAATATCAGAGATTGATTTCACCCTTATGTGAATAGGTCTTCTAATTCAACAGATAGACCTGAAAGTAGGCCTGTCAGAAAGGGAGGCTCTGGAGACAATGGACACTGTGACCAACCTTGGTAACCTACGTTGACCTTTCTTTCTGAAAGCTCTGCCTCTCTGCTGGCAATGTGATGTCCCCAGACTTGGAGTAACATTTCTACTCAATCCAAATCCATCATGGTGATGAAGACTTGAAACACTAGTTTCCTTTGAGTTGTGCACTGCCCCAGAGTGTGAGTGTGTAAGTAGCTCTTCCTCTGCAACTGTTGTGGCAATGTCTTCCTGCAGCTTCACTTTCCTCTTGTTAGCACTAAAAAAGACAAATCCATCATGTACATATCACTTTTGTTCCCAAAATGCATTTTACAAAGACTTTTCTGTTTACATGGTCATAAGAGTAAATGGAATGTCCTATAAAAGAACTTGTTTCACATTTATATGTATCAGAGCATACTTTACCATTCACCAGCAGGGATTTAGGTAAACTAAGAAACTGTCAAAGGCAGTTTGACTGCAGATTACTTTAAGATAACTCCAAAGGTCAGAGTCAGAGATAATTCACACAGTAGCAGAGGAGAGGTGTTAGAACTGCCTGAGTTTATTCGTACTTGCCCCTCACATACTTGAACCTGTCAATGTTTCTACTTAAGTGAATATTGACAGGAAAATTCATAAAAAGAGAACTGTATTCAATAGTTATACAGTTATACTTAGTCAACTAAATATAATATATATAATAGTTATATTTATACTTAGCTGAAATCGTAAAATGTCAGCTTTATTTTAAGGAAATATAAAAAGAAGAAAGCAACACTGCAGCAAGAGAAGAAATGTTACCTGTGCCCAAGGTTTATTTTTTAAGGAAATTTATTTTACTGCAAATAGTTTGTAAAATTGTGTTAACCTGACATACACATCCTATTGGTTTCAGGAAGACTTTTTTCACTATATATTTGGGTTACCATCACATTTATGAGTACTTTGTTTTCTGGGACTCAGTTCAACTTACATGTTTATTTGTTCATATAGTGCTGCTGTAACATTTAGCTTGTCATGGTAGCACTGCTGGTATATGCCCAGCTTGAATCTTTCAATATCTTCATGATCTTGGGCTCTACAAAGGCTGGATTCCATGTCACTGAGTCTGCTTTTCATGTCTAATATTTTCAAAGTAAAAGCTTTCTCTTTCCTCTGCTCCGATTGCTCGTGAGCTTTGACAGCTGTCTAAAAGGAATCACATGCTACATATGAAAACGTTTGCTGGTGAGATGGGTAAAGGCACCTGATGCCAAGCCTAATGGCCTGAGTTTGAACCTTGGGATCAACATGGTGGAAGGACATAACCACCTCTCTCTGCTTATCCCCTGACCTCCACATAATATGTAATTAAAGAAAATACAAGAAGAAAGGAGGAGTGGCCCCTTGTTCTGGAAAGACTCAGTGAAGCAGTATTTGGCAAAACCAGAACAGGGAAGTGAGAAGGGGTGGGTGGGAGGATGGGGGGAGAGAGGGGGTCTTACGGAACTTTCGGGGAGTGGGGGGCTAGAAAAGGGGAGATCATTTGAAATGTAATAAAAAATATATCAAATAAAAAAATTTAAAAAAAGAAAGTGGAACAATCTTGCATTACAGGAAGGATTGCAAACTTATGCAATCAGTTTGGAAACCAATCTGAAATTTCTTCAGAAAATTGGAAATATTTCTTCCTGAAGACTCAGCTAGACCACTCCTGGGCAAATAACCAAAATATGCTCCACTATACTACAAGGGCACTTACTCAACTATGTTCAATGCAGCTAGATTACTAATAGCCAGAAACAAACCAGATGTCCCTCAACTGAAGAATGGATACAAAAATGGTATATTTACTCAAGGTACCAAAAATGGGACATTTACTCAGATATTGAAAACAAGGGCATAATAAAAATTTCATTTCCAAATGGATGGAAATAGAAAATATTCTGAGTGAATTAACCCAGACTCAAAAGAACATGCATTGTATGAACTCATTTTTGTTAGCCATAAAGGTCAGGATACCAATGATACACCTCAAATAGTGAAAGATGTTAAACAAGAAGGGAGCATGAGGAAGGAAGAAGAGAGGCTACCATGGAAGGGTAATAACCTGCAGGAGGAAGAAACAGAGCAGCCATGTAAAGGGGCGAAGGAAAAGCAGAGAAGTGGGCTACTCCAGTTGAACAAGAGCAGCCAAATCAGAACAGAGAAATGGAGTTATCTGTGGGAGGGAGATTCTAACAGCATGGAGGGTAGGCAGTTGTGCAGCATAAACCATACTGCTTAAAGCATACTAAAATATAAGGCTGTGTGTGTGTGCCTTTCATTCAGGAACATAAGTGGTCTAAGGTGGGAAGGAACCCTGCAATTCATTAAAGTATTTATAATACAATAGCCTACAGTGGGGATATGAAATCAGAAATGGAAATATCCTATAGCCAGGCAAGGCTCTCACTGGAGGAATTAGGACTTCAACCCACCCACAGCCCTTTTGACTCAAAATTTGTCCTGCTGTACACATGGCTCTAGCTGTATATGTAGTAGAGGATTGCCTAAGGAATCAATGGGAGAAGAGGTCCTTGGTCTTATGAAGGCTTGATAGAGTCCCCAGGGTAGAGAAGTTGAGGGAGAGGAGGTGGGAGCAGAGTGGGTGGATGAACACCCTCACAGAAACAGGGGGAGGGAGGATGGAATAGGGAGTTTCTGGGAGGGGGGAAACCAGGAAAGGAGATAACATTTGAAATGTAAGTAAAGAAAATATCCAGTTAAAAGCATAAAAATACCTTTCCTGTCTAAAAGAAATGCAGGGACAAAGGATGAAGCAAAAACTAAGTGAAGGCCCAACTTGAGATCCATCCTATGTCAAAACACCTGTCTCTGAAACTATTAGTGATACTCTGTTGTGCTTGCAGGCAGGAGCCCAGCATAACTGTCCTCTGAGAGGCTCCACCCAGCAGCTGACTGAAATAGAAGCAGATACCTACATC
Organism: Apodemus sylvaticus; assembly: GCF_947179515.1. NCBI lineage: Eukaryota > Metazoa > Chordata > Mammalia > Rodentia > Muridae > Apodemus > Apodemus sylvaticus. The sequence continues at coordinate 72,208,112 of NC_067485.1, read as the reverse complement.
CAAACACTGGATGAAGTTCCAGGACCCTTATGGAAAAGTTGGAGGAAGAATAGAGCCCTACATGGGATAGGAATTCTACAGGAACTCTTAGAGAGTCAACTAACCTGGACTCTTGGGAGCTCTCAGAGACTGAATCAACAACAAAAGAGCATACATTGGCTGGACTAAGGCCCCTGGCACATATAAACCTGTGTGGTTCAGTCTACAGTGGGTCACCCAACAACTAGAGCAGAGGCTGTTGCCCAAAGTTATTGTCTGTCTGTGAAATCCATTCCACAAAAGGGCTCCCTTGCCTAGCCTCAGTGGGAGAGGATGCACCTAACCTTCCAGAGATTCACAGCACCAGGGTAAGGGAATATGCCCAGGGCCCCACCATCTCAGAGGAGAAAGGGAAGGGAGATAATGGGATGGATTCTGTTAGGGGGCACCTGGAGCGGCAACACTTGGGATATGATTAAATACAAACATTATATAAATGTAAAAAATAAAATAATATTTGTTTTCAATACCCTATGCAATAAATAATTACCTTTTTAATGAAACAGGTTTCTCTTTGTTTATCCTGGCTATCGTATGTCTGTTTGAGCCTATGTCCTCAAATTCACAGAGATCTACATGCCTCTGTCTCCTGTGTACTAGGGTTAATAAATAGTATGCACCACCACTAGCAGGTAAAACTTATTTTTAAAATGAAAATTCTATTATACAGTTAAAGACTAAGGCCTTGTAGATACTAAGAAACTACTTGATCATGAAAGTAATCATATGAATACAAAAGTTTCTACTAAATAATGAACTTTACGAACAATATAATGTCTGTATACAGTTAAATTTTCTGCAAGCATCTATACTTTGCCAAGCAATCCTAAAAAATTAGAAGATTTTTTTTTGTTTGTTATTTTTCAATATAGGGTTTCTCTGTATAGCCCTGACTATCCTGGAACTCACTCTGCAGACCAGGCTGGCCTCGACTCAGAAATCTGCCTCCCTCTGCCTCCCAAGTGCTGGAATTAAAGGCATGTGCCACCACCTCCTGGCCTAGATGATTCTTTAAAACATTTTTAATTAGATATTTTCTTTATTTACATTTTAAATGTTATCCCCTTTCCTTGTATTCCCATCAAAAAAAAAAAAAAAAAAAAAGCCCTATCCCATGCTCTCTTCCCCTGCTCACCAACCCACCCACTCCCACTTCCCTGTCCTGGTATTCCCCTACACTGAGACATCAAGCCTTCTCAGGACCAAGAGCATCTCACTGATGTCTGATATTTTCTTAGGAATTATGTTTACTTAATAGTGTAAACAATAATTTTAAACCGAATATGTAGATGACTTATTTTGACAAGTCTATAAAACAAATTGCTGTAAATGAAGAAAAACTTTCATGGAAAATGTACATTGAAAATACAGCTCACCACGTAAAAAAGCACACTGAAAGATAACTATATTAACCTGTGAAATTGCAGAGATTTTTTCCAAATTTTCCTCTAGTTGCAGTCTGGATTTTTCTTCAATCTCTCGCTTTAACATTTCTGCCTCTCTGCGGTCTATCATATTCATTGATCTGTGACTTTCAAGGATTAATAATTCCTGTTTGAGCTTCTCCTCTCTATCTTCAGGCATTTTGCATTTCTCCTGGATGTCTGTCACAGCTAAGAAGTTCTGTTGCAGAGACTGGGATTTGTTTTCAAGTCCCTCATAGTTCAATAACACTTGGTTTAGCTTTCTTGTGGCAAGATCAATCTGCATCAAGAAATTAATACTGCTTATAGATGAAAAAGTTGACAGGAAATAATTTTTATTTTTTATTTTCTATATTCTTTGTTTACATTCCAAATGATTTCCCCTTTCCCGCTTCCCTCCTCCCCATAAGTCCCATAAGCCCTCTTCCCTCCACCTATTTCCCAATCAACCCCTCCCACTTCTCTGACCTGGTAATCCCCTACATTGCTGCATCAAGCCTTGATAGGAAATAAATTTAAGACTTAAACCATAATCAGGAGAGAAAGTGAACTTCAAAGTTGAAGAATGTACTTGCCTCCAAACTTGGCAAACTAAGTTTGATCCCCAGAATCCACATGGCAGGAAGGAGGGAACTCATTCCCACTTGTTCTCCTCTCCTTTCACATGCAAACCATTATACATGCATGCCATAACATGTGTATGCAAACCTGTATACCCTGAGAGAATAATGTATTCACTATTCTTTTAAGAATAAGCTTTGATTAAAACGCAGTTTAGTCAAGCTCTGTAATACTGAAATATGAACAGCTTCATTTTCAGTCTTCTCCTGGGTAAAATAAATGTGTCTTTTCAATATAAAAAATTTGAGAAAAGGAGCATGCCATGGTTGTCTCTGGAGGGGTGCCACAAGAGCCTTACAAATACAGAGGCAGATGCTACCAACCAACTATTGGACTGGGCACAGGGTCCGCAATGTTGGACCTGAAGGATGGTCCAGAGGAGCTGAAGGGGTTTACAGCAGCATGGGAAGAACAATGATTTTGGCCACCCAGATGCCCCAAGACTCCCAGGGACTGAACCATCAACCAAGGGACACACACACAAGGTTCCAGCAAAAAATGTGGCAGAGGAAGGCCTTGTTGGGCATCAGTGAGAGGAATGGTCCTTGGTCATGTAAAGATTCAACAGAGACTCCAACAAAGGGAAACTGAGGGGGTGGAGGTGGGAGTGTGTTTGGTGGAGGGTCATATACATGGAGACAGGGAAAGCAGAAGGGGGAGGGGGAGGGATATTAGGGGAGGGGGATATTGGGAAAGGTTTTACCATTGGCAATGTAAAGGAAGACGATATTCAACAAAAAAAGAATTTGAGAACATGTTCTCTATTTTCTGATATACTTAATACAGCTTATTATATTTATTTCTAGCTCATTTATTGGCAAAGGCAATAACATGTTATGTTGGACCACATAATTTTCATATCATACAAAATGACTTTTAATATTGGAAATTCAGTCTACTGCCTTGACTGTCTTTGACATATTACCTCAATTTCATGACTTTCAAAGTTTCTACAATAGAGTATTGTCTTCTTGAAGTAAGTTAAACAATTTATTCTGTGATCCTTGTGTTGACATGTTAAGTGTATTATGCTTCCATACTATCTTGACAAAAAGTAAATGCAGAAATTTAAAAGAATGGAGAATCTGTAGCTTGATACGTGATTTAGGATTGATTCAAGTGTATACAACCAGGTTTAATTTATTGTTGTTGGAAAACAGTTTCACTATATAGCTTTGGCTAGCTAGAACTTGACAGGCAGACAAAGCTGACCTCAAGCTCACAAACATCCCCCTACATCTGCCTCCTTAGTGCTGGAATCAAAGGCATATGCCACCTTCCCATAGACCTGGCATTAAGTTACAGCCAAGTGTAAAGACAGAAGTAAATGTATAGCATATATATGTGAGTAGAAAAAGACTCAATTACTTCTGGTTATAAAACTTTTACAATTATTTGTTTCATGGGTAAAATAGCTGAAAGCATTATAGTAACTAGTTTTTCACTCTGAAACCAAGTAAAACATACCTTTTGTTTTAGTGTAGTAATTTCATCAGTTTCAGATTCATTAGCATTTAAATCTTCAGGACAAGTAAACTTACCATTATCTTGTTCATTTGAGTTCTTTTGTCTCATTTTAGAAATGTTCTTCATGCTGGGGAAAATGATCAGAGAGAGAGACAGAGAAAGAGACAGAGAGAGAAACACACACACACATACACACACACACACACACAGAGAGAGAGAGAGAGAGAGAGAGAGAGAGAGAGAGAGAGAGAGAGAGACAGAGAGACAGAGAGACAGAGAGACAGAGAGACAGAGAGAGACAGAGAGAGACAGAGAGAGAGAGAGTTTTTAAAATTTATTTGAACGATGGGGCTTCTACTTTCCCATGCTGTCTCCAAACAAGCTATGTGGCTGCAGACAATACTGAAATCTAGTTCTTCTTGCCTGACCTCCCATGAACTCAGATCACAGGCATATATCACCATGCCCATCTCCTAAAGTATAATTATGTAATCACTTTATAACACAGGATAGATTTATTACATAAATGAAGCACGTGTATAAATTTTTCAAACCTGCAAATCCCAGGGGCACATGCTATTCTGGTTTGTTTTAGTATTCAAAACACAGAAAAAACATGAAGATTGGTGGTGTGGGAAGAGAGGATCTGGGAAGAGTTGGTTGAGGGAAAAGAATGTAAACAAAATAATGCTATGTGAAATTCTTATATTAGTTGGTTGTTTTGATATTTATTTTTATTTTATTGATAGAGAGAAAGGGGAAATTCCATCTAACTGTTGTCTGCAAAAACTGATTATAGCTGAAATATAACTACCATAGTAAAATGTTGAAGAGAGTATTCCATTCAAATAGTACTAAGATTCAAGCAGGCGTTTCTACCCTAATATCTGATAAAAATAAACTTCTAACAAAAATTAACAAAAATAGATAAAGTAAGAAAACTCTTTCTGTGCTCAAAGCACTGGTGGACCTATAACGCAAGCACAGTGAGATTAGTGGTTAAATTAGGGAAAGAGGTCCAGCTAATGAGTTGGGAAAATGACATGATAGTATACATAAGAGTTATAAAATTCTACTGATAAATTCTACCAATAATAAATTCAGAAGTGTGGCAGGATACAGAATAAACCTGCACAAATCAATAGCTCCTTTATACACCAACAACAAATGTAAGAGAAAGAGATCATGGATACATTCCCATTCACAGTAGCCTCAAAGGAAATGAAATGTCTCAGAATAATCCTAACCAGGTAGAAGGATATTTACAGTTAAGTCCTTAAAATTCTGAAGAAATAGACAGAAAAGACATTTGGAAATGGAAAGACTTCACATGGTCGTGAATTGGTAGAATCAAATTGTGAAAATTACCATTCTACAAAAAGCTATTAAGTATTCAATGCAATCCACATCAAAATAATCTTTTCCTTTACAAAAAAGAAAATGGAAACCATATGGTACCAAAAACATTTGAGCAAAAAACACAATGCTGGAGGAATTGCTTTCTAGAGCCCAAGATAAATTATCAAGGCACAGTAATACAACTGATATGGTTTTCCCACAAAAATAGATACATGGAAAGAATCTGAGAGTTGAACACATGTACATGTAATGCCAGCCACTTAATATCTGACAAAGATACAAAAATCATAAACTGGAGAAAAGAAAGCATTTTCAACAAATGATGCTGGGAAAATGAGATGTCCACATGTAGAACTAAAAAACAGACCTGTATCTGTGCAAATGTACAAGGAATAACTCGAAATGGGTCAAAGACTTTATCTGAAATATATAAAGTTTCTTTAAAATATATATAAGAAATCCCGAAGAATACAAAAGCCAATAATGAGGAAAGGCAAAAAAACACTTAAAGAAATACAGGAGAACTTTGGTCAACAGGCTGAGGTCATGAAAGAGGAAACACAAAAATCTCTTAAAGAGATCCACACATCAAATGAGATACAAGAAGAAAGGAGGAGTGGCCCCTGGTTCTGGAAAGACTCAGTGAAGCAGTATTCGACAAAACCAGAACGGGGAAGTGGGAAGGGGTGGGTGGGAGGACAGGGGAAGAGAAGGGGGCTTACGGGGCTTTCGGGGAGTGGGGGGCTAGAAAAGGGGAAATCATTTGAAATGTAAATAAATTATATCAAATAAAAAAATTAAAAAAAAAAAAGAAAATGCGAAATGCAAAAAGCTTGTAACCCAAAATATCCAGGAACTCCAGGACACAATGAGAAGACCAAACCTAAGGATTATAGGCATAGATGAGAGTGAAGATTTACAACTTAAAGGGCCAGCAAATATCTTCAATAAAATTATGGAAGAAAACTTCCCTAACCTAAAGAGAGAGATGCCCATGAATATACAAGAAGCCTACAGAACTCCAAACAGACTGGACCAGAACAGAAATACTTCCCGTCACATAATAATCAAAACACCAAATGTACTAAACAAAGAAAGAATATTAAAGGCAGTAAGAGAAAAAGGCCAAGTAACATATAAAGGAAGACCTATCAGAATCACAGCAGACTTTTCACCTGAGACTATGAAGGCTAGAAGATCCTGGGCAGATCTCATGCAGACTCTAAGAGAACACAAATGCCAGCCAAAACTACTATACCCAGCAAAACTCTCAATCACCATAGATGGAGAAACTAAGATATTCCATGTCAAAACCAGGTTTACCCAATATCTATCCACAAACCCAGCCCTACAAAGGATAATAGGAGGGAAACACCAATAGAAGGAGGGAAACTTCACCCTGGAAAAAGCAAGATAGTAACCTTTCATCAAACCCAAAAGAAGTAAACCAATCAAATTTAAAAAATAACGTCAAAAATGACAGGAAGTAACAATCACTATTCCTTAATATCTCTTAACATCAATGGACTCAATGCCCCAATAAAAAGACATAGACTATCCGAATGGATATGTAAACATGACCCTACATTTTGATGCTTACAGGAAACACACCTCAGGGTCAAAGACAAATACTACCTTAGAGTAAAAGGCTGGAAGACAATTTTACAAGCAAATGGTCTCAGGAAACAAGCTGGAGTAGCCATTCTAATATCAGATAAAATTGACTTTCAACCCAAAGTCATCAAAAGAGACTCTGAGGGACACTTTTTGCTGGTCAAAGGAAAAATACAACAAGAAGAACTCTCAATCCTAAACATCTATGCTCCAAATGCAAGGGCACCTTCTTTCATAAAAGAAACTTTATTAAAACTCAAAGCACACATTGCACCTAACACAATAATTGTGGGTGACTTCAACACTGCACTTTCCTCAATGGACCGATCAGGAAAACAGAAACTAAACAGGGACAGAATGAAACTAATTGAGGCTTTGAACCAATTAGATTTAACAGATATATATAGAACATTCTATCGTAAAGCAAAAGAATATACCTTTTTCTCAGCACCTCATGGTATCTTCTCCAAAATAGACCATATAATTGGTCACAAGACAGACCTCAACAAATATAAGAAGATTGAACTAATCCCATGCCTCCTATCAGATCACTATGGAGTAAAAGTGGTCTTCAATAGCAACCAAAACAACAGAAAACCCACATACACGTGGAAACTGAACAATATTCTACTCAATGATACCTTGGTCAAGGAAGAAATAAAGAAAGAATTTAAAGACTTTTTAGAACATAATGAAAACGAAGACACAACATACCCAAATCTATGGAACACAATGAAAGCAGTGCTAAGAGGAAAACTCATAGCCCTGAGTGCATCCAAAAAGAAAATGGAGAGAGCATACACTAACAGCTTAATGACACACCTGAAAGCCCTGGAACAAAAAGAAGCTATTTCACCCAGGAGGAGTAGAAGGCAGGAAATCATCAACCTCAGAGGCTGAAAACATCCAATGGAAAAAAGATAGCCTTTTCAACAAATGGTGCTGGTTCAACAGGAGGTCAGCATGCAGAAGAATGCGAATTGATCCATCCCTGTCTCCTTGTACTAAGCTCAAATCCAAATGGATCAAGGACCTCCACATAAAGCCAGACACTCTGAAACTATTAGAAAAGAAGCTGGGGAAGACCCTTGAGGACATCGGTACAGGGAGAAAGTTTCTGAACAGAACACCAATTGCGTATGCTCTAAGAGCAAGAATTGACAAATGGGACCTCATAAAATTACAAAGTTTCTGTAAGGCAAAGGACACCATCAAGAGGACAAATCGGCAACCAACAAATTGGGAAAAGATCTTCACCAATCCTACAACAGATAGAGGGCTAATATCCAATATATATAAAGAACTCAAGAAGTTAGACTCCAGAAATCCAAACAACCCTATTAAAAAATGGAGTACAGAGTTAAACAAAGAATTCTCACCTGAAGAACTTCGGATGGCAGAGAAGCATCTTTAAAAATGCTCAACTTCATTAGTCATTAGAGAAATGCAAATCAAAACAACCCTAAGATTTCATCTTACACCAGTCAGAATGGCTAAGATTAAAAATTCAGGAGACAGCAAGTGTTGGAGAGGGTGTGGAGAAAGAGGAACACTCCTCCACTGCTGGTGGGGTTGCAAATTGGTACAACCACTCTGGAAAGCAGTCTGGCGGTTCCTCCGAAAACTGGGCACCTCACTTCCAGAAGATCCTACTATACCACTCCTGGGCATATACCCAGAAGACTCCCCACCATGTAATAAGGATACATGCTCTACTATGTTCATAGCAGCCCTATTTATAATTGCCAGATGCTGGAAAGAACCCAGGTATCCCTCAACAGAAGAGTGGATGCAAAAAATTTGGTATATCTACACAATGGAGTACTATTCAGCCATTAGAAACAATGAATTCATGAAATTCTTAGGCAAATGGATGGAGCTAGAGAACATCATACTAAGTGAGGTAACCCAGACTCAAAAGGTGAATCATGATATGCACTCACTAATAAGTGGATATTAACCTAGAAAACTGGAATACCCAAAACATAATCCACACATCAAATGAGGTACAAGAAGAAAGGAGGAGTGGCCCCTGGTTCTGGAAAGACTCAGTGAAACAGTATAACGGGGAAGTGGGAAGGGGTGGGTGGGAGGACAGGGGAAGAGAAGGGGGCTTACGGGACTTTCGGGGAGTGGGGGGGCTAGAAAAGGGGAAATCATTTGAAATGTAAATAAATTATATCGAATAAAAAAATAAAAAAAAGAAGAATCATATAACTAAAAAAAAAAAAAAAAGAAGAAGAAGTGCTCAACATCATTAGTCTTTAGGGAAATGCATATCAAAACAACCCTGAGATTTCACCTTACACCAGTCAGAATGGCTAAGGTAAAAAACTCAGGAGACAGCAGGTGTTGGCGAGGATGTGGAGAAAGAGGAACACTCCTCCACTGTTGGTGGCACTGTAAGATGGTACAACCACTTTGGAAATCAGTCTGGAGGTTCCTCAGAAAACTGGACATTAGACTTCCAGAGGACCCTGCTATACCTCTCCTGGGCATATACCCAAAGGATTCCCTGGCATGCAATAAAGACACATGCTCCATTATGTTCATAGCAGCCTTATTTATAATAGCCAGAAGCTAGGAAGAACCCAGATGCCCCTCAAAGAAGGAATGGATACAGAAAATGTGGTATATTTACACAATGGAATACTACTCAGCAATTAGAAACAATGAATTCACAAAATTTTTAGGCAAATGGTTTGATCTGGAAAATATCATCCTAAGTGAGGTAACCCAATCACAAAAGAATACACATGGAATGCAATCTCTGATAAGTGGATATTAATTAGCCCAGAAGCCCTGAATACCCAAGGCACAAATGGCATAACAAATGACTCCCATGAACAAGTATGGAGAGGGTCTTGATCCTGGAAAGGATTGATCTAGCATTGGAAGGGAATATAAGGACAGAGAAAAAGGAGGGAGGTGATTGGAGAAGGGATGGAGAGAAGAAGGCTTATGGGACATATGGGGAGGGGGTATCCAGGAAAGGGGAAATCATTTGGAAGGTAAACAAAGAATATAGAAAATAAAAATATTTTTTAAAAAAGACCAAAAAACCCCAGATTTTTTACTTAATGTATGTGAGTACACTGTCTCTCCCTTCAGACACACAAGAAGAGGGCATTATATCCCATTAAAGATGGTTCTGAGTCACCATGTGGTCATTGGGAATTGAACTCATGACTGCTGGAAGAGCAGTCAGTGCTTTTAAGAGCTTGAGCTATCTCACCAGCCTCTATATCTAATTTTTTAAATCTTTTGTCTGTCTGTCTGTCTATCTATCTATCTATCTATCTATCTATCTATCTATCTCAAACTCCAGATTTTATTCCACATCTGATACCTTCTCCCACGACCCTGTCTCCACAAGGATGTCCCCACCATTCATCCTCCATTGTACCAGATCTCTAAACTCCCTGGAGCCTCCAGACTCTTGAGGGTTAAGTGCATTTTCTCCGACTAAACCCAGTCCTCTGCTGTATATGTGTTGCGGGCCTCATATCACCTGGTATATGCTGCCTGGTTGGTGTTCCAGTATCAGAGATCTCAGGTTAATTGAGGCTTCTGGTCCCCTAACAAGGTTGCCCTCCTCCTTATCTTCTTCCAGATTTTCCCTAATTCAAACACAGGGTGCAGCAGCTTCTGTCCATTGGTTGGGTGCAAATATCTGCATCTGACTCTTTCGGTTGCTTGTTGTATCTTTCAGAGTACAGTCATGACAAGTCACTTTTGGTGAGGGCTCCATAGCCTCAGTAATAATGTCAGGTCTTGGGGCCTCCCCTTAAGCTGGATCCCACTTTGGGCCTATCGCTGTACCTCTTTTCCTCACGTTGTTCTCCTTTTCCATTTCTGCAGTTCTTTCAGATAGAAACAAATATGGGTCAGAATTTTGACTCTGAGATGGCAACCCCTCACAAATTGATGCCCTGTCTTTCTGCTGGAGGTGGGCTTTACAGGTTTCCTCTCTCCAATGTAAGGCATTTCCTCTAAGGTCTCTGCCATTGAATCCAGAGAGTCTCTCACCTCCCAGGTCTCTGATACATTCTGGGGCTTTCCCCCAACCTCCTAATTCCTCAGGCTGCCTGTTTCCATTCTTTCTGCTGGCACTCAGGACTTCAGTCCTTTTCCCCACCCAGTACCAGACCATGTTCCCTTCCCCCTTCCCCTTTCCCTCCCAGGTCCCTCTCTCTATCCCCCATTTTGGTTGCTTTCTTCTCCCTTCCAAGTGTCCTGAGGCATCCTCACTTTGTCCCTTCGGCTTGTTTAACTCTTTGAGTTTAGTGGATTATATCTTGGGTATTCTGTACTTTTAAAATTTTTTGTCTTATATCCACTTATTGCTGAGTACATACCAAGCATGTCCTTTGGAGTCTGAATGTCCTCACTCAAGATGATATTTTCTAGTTCCATCCATGTACCTGTAAAACGCGGGATGTCCTTGTTGTTCATAGCTAAAGAGAATTCCATTGTGTAAATGAACCACATTTACTTTATCCATTCTTCTGTCATGGGGCATCTGTGTTGTTTCCAGCTTCTGGCTATCACAGAGAAGGCTGTTATGAACTTAGTGAAACAAGTACCCCTGTAGCATGGTGGGTATCTGTGGGTATATTCCCAAGAGTCATATTGCCAGGTCTTCAGGTAGATCTATATATCATTTTTTAAAGATATCATATCTTCTATATCCCCTTTTAATGTTTTATTTATTTTTTATTTGTATGTATATAGGTGTTTTGCCTGCACATATGTTGGGCACTACATGCATGAAATACACAGTGAAGGATAGAGAGGGCCTCAACTTCTCCCGGGAATGGAAAATAGACAGTTGTGATTGCTATGTGGGTACTGGGAATTGAACCCAGTCCTCTAGAAGAACACCCAGCTGCTCTTAACTGTTCCCATATCTCTCTAGCCCTGTTTATAACTTTTCAGTAATGTAAAGAAATGGTAGGGCTTAGTAATGCTGCTTGTAATTCCAGTAGTTAGTAAGCTGAGTTAGGAGGATCAGATTCAGCATGAGGTAATGGAGCCAGCCTCAGATACATATTAAGTTTAGCTGTGCTACATTAGCCTTTCCTCAAAATAAACCCCTCACAATCAGGGCAGTTAAGTCTATAGGAACTTTTTCTATGTTTCCTATTTTGTTTGTTTGTTCCACTCAGGATTTCTCTGTGTAGTGCTGGCTGTGCTGAAAGTCATCTGTAGAACAGGCTGTCCTCAAACTCAGTGACTCTCCAGGCTCAGCCTCACCAGTGCTCGAATTAAAGGCATGCACTTCTACTACCGCCTGGCTAGTGCATTGTCCCCTAACTTTCATTTTTGGAGCTTTTGAGATGGATCAGGTTTGGATCCCAGCAAGCACATGGTGTCTGAAATTTTAGTTCCAGGATATTCCATACCCTTTCTGACTTCCATAATCACAGAGATACATACAGGAGACTACTCATTCACATAAAATTTTTAAAAATTAAAAAAGAAATGAAATTTATTTTTTAGTATTTTAAAAATACAATTATTTATTTGTGTGGAAGTGTTCAGCCTGTGTGTGTATGTATATATGTGAACCATAAGTGCCTGCGATCTAAGAAGGTCAAAAACGTGGTCTGATTCCCTGGAACTGTTGTAGCAGATACTTGTGGGCTATCCTATGGGTGCTGAATAAAGAACTTGTGTCTTATAGAAGAGCAACTTAACTAATAAGCCATCTTCTTCGACCCTTTAAGGAATTTGAAAAGATCTCTACCTGGCTTTCACACTCAAACAAGTCGAAGACCTGCTGGGATAGAAACTGGTAATAAAATCTTAATCGCTAAAAGGACAATAGTAGAGAATTGACAAAATGCAAAATCTATATTCTCTTTAGGTTTTGTCGACCTAATACTAACTTGTCTCCATCAGACTCTACTGTGGGCAAGTCTCTGAAGCTATTTATTGATTGATGTAGGACAGCAAAACCCACAGTTGCTGTGGCCATTTCTGGGAGGGTGGTGATACAGGGTTCAATAAGAAGTCAGGTTGAGCAAGGCACAGAAAGGAAGCCAATTAGAACCATTCCTCCATGACCTTTGCCACATGGACCCTGAGTTCCTGTCTTGGCTTACAGCTTAGTCAGCCTTCTATTGCTATGAAGAGATACCATGACCACAGCAACTCATATAAACGAAAACACTTAAAAAGACAGTTCAGAGGTTTAGTCAGGGTGAGGCACATGAGAGAGATGGGACCTGGCTTGAGCATTTGAAACCTCGGAGCTCACCCCAGTTACACAGTTCTAACCAGACCATACCTACTCCCACAAAGCTACACCCCCTAACAGTACCATAACCTGTTGACCAAGCTTTCAAACACATGAGCCTAAGAGGCCATTCCTATTCCAACCAGCACAGCTTACCTCAGTGATGCAATGTAGCCTGAAATTGTAAATATTTAGGAAATGTGATTGATAAACAGGTATTTTTTCCTGACTTTCAATTTCTTTTTTCTTCCTTCCATTCTTTCTTTCTTTCTTTTTTCTTTTTGAGTTTTATGTAGTCAAGGCTGTCCTTGAACTCACTGTGCACTGAGACTGCTCTTGATTTCCTCATGTTCTTGACTCCACCTCCTCGGTATTTGGACTACAGGAATGCTCCATCACCCTAGATTGTGGGTATGTATGTGTACATGTGTGGGCATATGAGTGTACATGCTATGCAAGCATGTGTGAAGGTCAGAGTTGATCTTATTTTTTTCTATCTCCATCTACCTTTTGTGGCAAGGACTCTCACTGATCCTGGCCCACACAGACAGCCTAGTCGGCTAGTGAAATCCAGAGGTCCACCTGTCCCAATACACTCAGCTTTTACATGGATGAAAGGAATCTGAACTCAGGTCTTAATGGTTGAACAGCAGCCACTTTACCTTCTTCTCCCTTCCTCCTCTTTACAACCTTTGAAAGTCTAAATTTGCTTCTAGATATAAAGCATTTTAAAGATGAACTATACAGAACAAATAATAAGACAAATAACTTATCATTCAGGGGGTTGAGGCAAGATGATTCAAAATTCATTCCACACTGTCTCTTTAGTGGTAGGAACACATGCATATACTACCACACCCAGCTTTATACTAGAAACTTGGAAGGTGTATGTTGAGTCCAGAAAGATGGCTCAGTGGGTGAAGATGCATTCTGCCAAACTGACATGAGTTCAATCACCCACACTATCTTGTGGGAGATGGCCCTCAAATTGTCTCCTGGTTTCCAAGTGTACACTGTGCCATGAGTATGAACATATGCATTTAAAAATCAAAAAAAATAATGATAAAAGAGAAAGGGTCAATCTGGGCATTATAGCTGTAATTTCACCACTTAAAAATAATCCTTGTCCTTCTAATTTCAAAGATCCTATCTTCTAAGCAGAACTTCTAGGACAGACTTGGCTGAACATTTGAATTGAAAGGCAGCCTGGGATATAGGAGACATTGTTTGAAATAATAGACATGTAGCCCTAGAACGTAGTATGGTGATATATGCCTATAATCTCGCCATTTGGATAATAGCTACAAGGATCATAACTTCAAGACCACTCTGAACATATCAAGTTCAAGGGTAGCCTGAACAATAGAGTAAGATCATGCCTCAACAACCAAACCAAATAAAACAAAACAAACTACCAAAACAACAAGGACTTGCTGAATATGCCTCAGTGATGGCAGTCACTTACACTGCAGTCTCCTGGGAAAAAGAGCATTTTGTCAGAGTATCCCTGTGCCAGGGAGAAGCTAATATTTTTTTTCTTATCTACTTGAATCTAATAAAAAAATTTGATATTCTTGAGTGTGCATTTTATAGCTTCTATAAACCAATAGTTGTTAGAAATTATGGGGTTCCAAGTGTAAAATGACCAATGTTATCCATCGACTAATGTATGAATGTTATCCTGTGCCCATTAGTTTTTGTCAAAATTGCACAAGCTAGAGTAATTTGGAGAAGAAAAAAGAAATGAGTTGAGTGTAGGTAAGGTTATGGGGCATTTTGATTGATTGATGTCACTAGGTATGAAGTCATTACTGAATATATGTATATAATTGCATAATATTACGTACTATAATACAAACTAATACAGAGTTCATAACCCAGTCAACAACAACCTTCTGGAATCTGTTGTAATTCATATGATTCCAGCTATTGCTTTTAAAGTAGAAAGTATTGGGGTTTGGATAGCTAATTTCTATGAAAGGATCATGCTCTTGAACTTTGTTCTCTAACATGTGGCCCTGTTTTCTGAGGTTATAGAAAATCTGAAAAAAAAATACAGCCTAGCAGAAAGAAGTGGGTCATAGTGAATAGAGGGACTGATAACTGTGCGAAACCATCTTCAAATCTCTACTGCCATACTGACCATGAGCCTATCCTGCCTTGAGGAAAGAAAATAAAGAAAACCCATGGGTTATACCCAGCCATTATTGGTCCATTTCAGCTCTGACCTCAAGATAAGCCATTGTGAGGTCTTTTACTTGCCTAGTTACAGCTTTGGCTGAGAATGCTCCCTATCCTTATAGTACAGTTTGCTGTTGGTTAGTTGGTTGGTTAGTTTATTGGTTGGTTGGTTGGTTGGCTGGCTGGTTGGAAAGTAATTTGATTTCTAAGCTGGCAACCCACTGGACTTAGATCTTTGTGAATTGTTGAATCTGAGCACAGTAAGTTTTCTTCTGTATTCCTATGTTTCATTTTAGAGGGTTTTGTTTTCTGGATTTAAACTAAGTCTCCCTCTCTTCCTGTATTTTCTTGGTTTGATAACTGAATTTTTATTTTCTTTTTTAATTAGATTTTTTATTCTATTTTACAATGTCATATTTTGTATGTCTTTATTCCTTCACTAATTTTGAACAGTAGATTATAATAACTATACAACATGAACAATCTCACAGTGACATTTCCAGACATGTACATGAAGAACTTTTCACACATTCCCCTTGCCTGCTCCTTACAAGTACCTCAGTGTTTCTCTTTTCTGTCCAGACCCTTACTTTGCAAGTACAGGCCCAGTGGTATAAAGTCCTCTTATTTACAGGACTGATATGCCATATTGGATGGAATGGATACAGAAAATGTGGTATATATACACAATGGAGAACTATTCGGCCATTAGAAATAATGGATTCATACAATTCTTAGACAAATGGATGGAACTGGACAACATCATCCTAAGTGAGGTAACCCAGTCTCAAAAGAACACTCATGGTATGCACTCACTGATAAGCAGATATTAGCCTAGAAGCTTGGAATACCCAGGAAACAATTCACATATCAAATGATGACCAAGAAGAAGGAAGGAGTGGCCCCTGGTCCTAGAAAGGCTCAGTGCAGCAGTGTAGGACAATACCAGGATAGGAAATGGAAAGGGGTAGATTGAGGAACAGGAGGAAGGAAGAGGATTTATGGGACTTCCAGGGAGGGGGAATTGAGGAAAGGGGAAATCACTTGGAATGTAAATAAAGAATATATCAAATAAAAAAAGAAATACAGGTACAGGTAGAAGTCCTTAAAGAAATACAGGAAAGCACAACCTCTAAAAATAGAGGGAGAAACAATTTAAAAAAATCACAAAAGTAAACAACTCTGGACATAGAAAACCTAGGAAGTTGAACAAGAGTCATAGATGGCAATCATTACCATCAGAATACAAGAGATAGAGGAAAGAATCTCAGATTCAGAAGACACCATAGAAAACATTGACAGCAAAGTCAAAGAAAATGCAAAATATTAAAAGCTCCTAACCAAAAACATACGGGAAATTCAGGACACAATGCAAAGACCAAACCTAAAGATGATAGGTATAGAAGAGAGTGAATATTTCCAGATTAAAGTTCCAGTAAATATCTTCAACAAAATTATAGAAGAAAACTTCCCTAACCTAAAGAAATAGATGTCCATGAACATACAAGAAGACTACAGAACTCCAAATAGATTAGACCAGAACAGAAAATCCTCCTGTCACATAATAGTCAAAACACCAAATACACTAAAAACAGAAAGAACATTAAAAGCATTAACAGAAAATGTCAAATAACATATAAAGGCAGACCACGATTACACCAGAGCTCTCAACAGAAACTATGAAAGCATAAAGATCCTGGGAAGATGTCATACACACCCTAAGAGAATATAAATTCCTATCCAGGCTACTGTAACTAGCAAGACTCTCAATTACCATAGAGAGAAATCAAGATAATCCATGATAAAACCAAATTTACACAATATCTTTCCACAAATCAAGCTCTACAAAGGATATTAGATGGAAAATGCCAACACAAGGAGGGAAACCCTAGAAAAAGCAAGAAGATAACCTTTCATAAAACCCAAAGGAAGATAGTCACACAAACATAATTCTGCCTCTAACAGCAAAAATAACAGCAAGTAACAGTCACTTTTCCTTAACATCTATTAACATCAATAAACTCAATTCCCCAATAAAACAACATAGACTAATAGACGGATATGCAAACAGGACCCATCATTACAGGAAACCCAAGTCACTGACAAAGACAGACATTAACTCAGTGTAAAAGTTGGAAAATAATTGTTCCAAGCAAATGGTTCCAAGAAACAAGCTGGAGTAGCCATTCTAATATCGAATAAAATCGATTTTCAACCTAAAGATATCAAAAAAGGAAGGACACTTCATACTGATCAAAGGAAAAATCTATCAAGATAATCTCTCAATTCTGTACGTTTATGCTCCAAATGCAAGGGTAACCACATTCATAAAAGAAACTTCACTAAAGCTCAACGCACACATCACATTCCACACAATAATAGTGGGAGAACTCAACACCAGACTCTCAGCAATAGACAGATCATGTAAACAGAAACTAAGCAGAGACACAGTGAAACTAACAAAACTTATGAACCAATCATCTAACAGATATCTGTATAACAATTCAAACTAAAGCAAAAGAATATACCTTCCCCTCAGCACCTCAAGCACCTTCTAGAAAATTGTCAATCTAATTGGTCACAAATCAGAACTCAACAGATTTGGGAAGATTGAAATAATCCTAGGCACCCTATCAGATCACCATGGACTAAGGCTGGTCTTAAATTCCAACAAAAACAAGGGAAATACACGTAAACATGGAAAAAGAACAATGCTCTACACAATGATAAATTGGTCAAGGAAGAAATAAAGAAAAAATGGAAAGACATTTTAGAATTTAATGAAAATGAAACATCATATGAAAACATAAGGGACACAAGGAAGCAGTGGTAAAAGGAAAACTCATAGTTCCAAGTGCCTCCAAATAGAAACTGGAGAGAGTTTACACTAGCAGCTAGACGCACACCTGAAAGCACTAGAACATAAAGAAGCAAATACACCTAAGATGAGTAGACAGCAGAAAATAATCAAACCAAGGACTGAAATCAACCAAGTAGAATCAAAAAGAACTATACAAATAATCAACAAAACCAAGAGCTGGTTCTTTGAAAAAAATCAACAAGATAAATAAACCCTTTGCCAGACTAACATAAGGGCAAAGAAAGAGTACCCAAATTAGTAAAATCAGAAATTAAGAGTCACCCCAAGATACTTTATACTGTTTGTGGCTATTGTGAGGGGGGTCATTTCCCTAATTTCTTTCTCAGCCTGCTTATCCTTTGAATATAGGAAGGCCACTGATTTGCAAAAGATCTGTATGACAAGAACTTCAAGACTCTGAAGAAGGAAATGGAAGAAGACCTCAAAAAATGGGAAAACCTCCCATGCTCATGGATTGGCAGGATCAATATAGTTAAAATGGCCATTTTGCCAAAAGCAATATTCAGATTCAATGCAATACCCATCAAAATCCTAACTCAATTCTTCACAGAGTTAGAAAGAGCAATTATCAAATTCATCTGGAATAACAAAAAACCCAGGATAGCTAAAACTATTCTCAGCAACAAAAGAAAGTCTGGGGGAATCAGTATCCCTGACCTCAAGCAATACTACAGAGCAATAGTGTTAAAAACTGCATGGTATTGGTACAGTGACAGGCAGGCAGATCAATGGAACAGGATTGAAGATCCAGAAATGAACCCACACACCTATGGCCACTTGATCCTCGACAAAGGGGCTGAAAACATCCAATGGAAAAAAGATAGCCTTTTCAACAAATGGTGCTGGTTCAACTGGAGGTCAGCATGCAGAAGAATGCAAATTGATCCATCCTTGTCTCCTTGTACTAAGCTCAAATCCAAATGGATCAAGGACCTCCACATAAAGCCAGATACTCTGAAGCTAATAGAAAAGAAACTGGGGAAGACCCTTGAGGACATCGGTACAGGGAGAAAGTTTCTGAACAGAACACCAATATCGTATGCTCTAAGATCAAGAATTGACAAATGGGACCTCATAAAATTACAAAGTTTCTGTAAGGCAAAGGACACCATCAAAAGGACAGATCGGCAACCAACAAATTGGGAAAAGATCTTCACCAATCCTACATCAGATAGAGGGCTAATATCCAATATATATAAAGAACTCAAAAAACCAAACAACCCTATTAAAAAATGAGGTACAGAGTTAAACAAAGAATTCTCACCTGAAGAATATCGGATGGTGGAGAAACATCTTTAAAAATGCTCAACTTCAGTAGTCATTAGGGAAATGCAAATCAAAACAACCCTGAGATTTCACCTTACACCAGTCAGAATGGCTAAGAGTAAAAATTCAGGAGACAGCAGGTGTTGGCGAGGATGTGGAGAAAGAGGAACACTCCTCCACTGCTGGTGGGGTTGCAAATTGTTACAACCACTCTGGAAATCAGTCTGGCGGTTCCTCCGAAAACTGGGCACCTCACTGCCAGAAGATTCTGCTATACCACTCCTGGGCATATTCCCAAAAGATTCCCCAGCATGTAATAAGGATACATGTTCTACTATGTTCATAGCAGCCCTATTTATAATTGCCAGAAGTTGGAAAGAACCCAGGTATCCCTCAACAGAAGAGTGGATGCAAAAAATGTGGTATATATACACAATGGAGTACTATTCAGCCATTAGAAACAATGAATTCATGAATTTCTTAGGCAAATGGATGGAGCTGGAGAACATCATACTAAGTGAGGTAACCCAGACTCAAAAGATGAATCATGGTATGCACTCACTAATAAGTGGATATTAACCTAGAAAACTGGAATACCCAAAACATAATCCACACATCAAATGAGGTACAAGAAGAACGGAGGAGTGGCCCCTTGTTCTGGAAAGACTCAGTGAAGCAGTATAGAACAAAATTAGAACAGGGAATTGGGAAGGGTTGGGTGGGAAAACAGAGGGAGGGAAGGGGACAGTTGGGACTTTCGGGGAGTGGGGGTCCAGAAAAGGGGAAATCATTTGAAATGTAAATAAATATATCAATAAATTAAAAAAAGTGACAAGCAAAAAAAAATCAGAAATTAAGAGAAACATAGCAACAGGAACTGTGGAAATTCAAAAAATCATCAGTCCTTACTACAAAAGCTTGTAGTCTACAAAATTGGAAAATCTGGATGAAATGGACAATTTTCTAGACATGTACAATGTGACAAAGCTCAACTGGATCAAATAAACCATCTAAACTGTCCCACAATCACTAAAGAATTATAAGCAGTCATTAAAAGTCTCCCCACCAACAAAAACCTCTGGAACAGATGGGTTTAGTCCAGAATTCTGTCAGACCATCAAAGAAGACCTAATACCAACACTTTTCAAACTATTCCACAAAATAGAAACAGTAGGAATGCTACCCAATTTGTTCTATGAAGCCACAATTATGCTTAAACTGAAACCATACAAAGACCAAAGAAACAGAACTTCACACCAATTTCCCTTATGAACATTGATACAACAATAAACAAAATTTCTTGCCAAATAAATCCAAGAAATCATCAAAACGATCATTCACCATGATGAATGGTTCATCCCAGGGATTCAGGGGTGGTTCAATATGCAGAAATCCATCAATGTAATCCACTTTATAAACAAACTCAAAGAAAAAAAACCCACATGATCATTTCATTAGATATTGAGAAAGCATTTGACAAAATCCAACACCTGGTCATGATAAAAGTCTTGGAAAGATCAGAAATTCAAGGATCACTTCGAAATATAGTAAAAGCAAAAAATATACAGCAACCCAGTAGCCAAGATCAAATTAACTGGAGGGAAACTTGAAGCAATGCCACTGAAATCAGAAACTAGATAAGGCTGCCCACTTTCTCCCTACCTGTTCAATATAGTACTTGAAGTCCTCGCCAGAGCAATTAAACAATAAAGGGTGGTCAAAGGCATTCAAATTGCAAAGTAAGAAGTCAAAGTATCATTACTTACAGATGATATGATATACTTAAGTGATCCCAAAAATTGCAGCAGAGAGAGAACTCCTAAACCTGATAAACAACTTCATCAAAGTGGCAGGATATAAAACTAACTCAAAGAAATCAGTAGCCTTCATATACTCAAAGGATAAACAGGCTGAGAAAGAAATTACGGAAATGACACACCTCATGAAAGTCATAAGAAATATAAAATATCTTGGGAGTGACTCTAACCAAGCAAGTGAAAGATCTGTATGACAAGAACTTCAAGTCTCTGAAGAGAGAAAGAAACCAAAGAAGATCTCAGAAGATGGAAAGATCTCCCATACTCTTGGATTGGCAGGATTAATATAGTAAAAATCAAATCTTGGTGAAAGCAATCTACAGATACGATCCCAATCAAAATTCCAACTCAATTCTTCATAGAGTTGGAAAGAGCAATTTGCAAATCACTTTGGAATAACAAAAACCCCAAGAGAGCAAAACTGTTCTCAGCAATAAAAGACCATAGGAGGAATCAGTCTCTGACCTCAAGATGTATTATAGAGCAATAGTGATAAAAGCTGCATGATACTGGTGCAGAGACAGGCATGTAGATCAATGGAATAAAATTGAAGACCCAGAAATGAACCCAAACAGCTATGGTCACTTAATCTCTACCAGAGAAGCTAAACCATCTAGTAGGAAAAAAGGCAGGATTTTCAACAAATGGTGCTAGTTCAATTATAAGTCAACACATAGAAGAATAAAAATTGATCCATTTTTATCTGCCTGTTCAAAGCTCAAGTTCAAGTGGATCACAGACCTCCAGATAAAATAGGATACACTGAATCTAATAGAAGAGAAAGTGGGGGAAAGCCTTGAACCATGGGCACAGGGGGAAATTCCCTGAACAGAAACATCAATGGCCTGTGCTCTAAGATCAAGAATTGACAAATGGGATCTCATAAAATTGCAAAGCTTCTGTAAGGCAAAGGACACTGTCAATAGGTCAATACAGCAACCACCAGATTGGGAAAAACATCTTTACCAATTCTACATCCTGTAGAGGGCTAATGTCCAATATATTCAAAGAACTCACCAAGTTAGACTCCAGAGAATCAAATAATAGTATTAAAAATTGAGTACAGAGCTGAACAAATAATTTTCAACTGAGGAATATCTAATGGAGAGAAGCACCTAAATAAATGTTCAACATCCCTAATTATCAAGAAATGCAAATCAAAACAACCCTGAGATTCCACCTCAAACCAGTCAGAATGGCTAAAATGAAAAACTCATGTGACAACAGATGCGTGGGAGGATGTGGAGAAAGAGGGATACTCCTCCATTTCTGGTGGGTCATCTAACATATGAAGAAAACATTCATTTTCACAAGAGAACAGCACATGTATTGTAATTAGTAAAATAATTCTAAACAACCCTTTTCACAGTGAAAAGTCCTGTAGTTCTTCCTTAAACTCATTTTCAAGTTCTAAGTGTTTTAAATCATAAAACATTTTGAACCTGTAAATGTTTAAAAAAATTTGGTCAACTCAATGTCTTGCTCTCCAGCATAGAACACTGTTCTAGTCTGATTAAACCGACCTATGTACTGATGGAATAAATTTTTATAGGAAGTACTTTTTTTCCTTTTGAATTTTATTTTCTGTGTTACAATATGGGTTTTGGTTATATTATATGCATATTTTATATGCATGGTAGATATATTATAGATATTTATTGTATGAACCAATAAATAGATATTGGATAAAATTATAAAATTCTCCTGTGAATAAACTCATGTCTTAATCAGGACAGTTTTCAATTGTTGCTCGCTGAGTTTTACAGTCACTCTTAGAGTAGAGAATAAATACAGAGCACAACCTAAGATTCACCTAAGACAGCTAATGGTCTTTTCATGTTTCTATGTGGCAGGCCCTTTGCAAGGACACACTGAGTTATTATTCACAGAACCCTGAGATGGACATTAGTAATTACTCTTTCATAGTTGACACACAGAAAAGTTTTGTACTTTCTAAAATCACGGGCAGGGTCAGAACAGGGTTTGAACTAAGAATCCAGGAATGCCCTCATTCACAGTGTTTTACTGGGGCAAAATGCCACTAATGGGAATTTGTTGAAGACAGAGCTTTATATTTTTGTTTTCATACTTTTACTTCAGTCTCCTGATCTGTAAGCTTTATGATGGGCACTGTAGCTTAGTCAAGAACTTTGATGGAGCATGGCTCAGCCAAGACGTGCTTCCTAAGGGCTTGTTCCAACAACTGTAATGGAGGACATTCCCACTTTCCAAAGACAATGAGGGCTGTCACTTGTTGGAAGATAGAGGCCTGTACTAATGCTCCCAAATATCTACATGTCAGCTGTGGGCCAGAGTTCTTTCACCAGTTTTATCTGTTTCACCGGTTCTCTCTCATGGCTGCTTCTGCAGGACAAAAGGCTATGAAGTTATAAAAGACAATTTTCTCCTGGATGCCCTCTCTGGCTGTACATGGCTCTTCCAAGGCCCAGGATCAAGCTGCCTGTGCCCCAGGGCCACTGACTTAGGGCCACCGACTCCTCTCAGCTTGGCTGCACAGCTGCCTAAGGCAGATAGTCCAGGCCTGAAGTGCTGGCCTTGTTCAAGGCCACTGGGCCGGGTGACACTGGTGGTGCAGCAGGGAGCTGATAGGCATGGGGCTGAGGGGGTCCAGCTTTAGTCTGGATTATAATGGGGGTCAAATGCAAGAACAATCTGACCCTGTCAATAAGAACAAGAATGGGACTAGACATTTTATATAACTAGACTCAATAATAAATATTCATCTCATAACATTATTTGAGAAACTAATATGAATAATTATGAAGCATTCAAAAAGCATGGCGAATTAAGACTTCATTCAAAGAGTATGCCACATATTCTGTATTGGAGTGAAGAATGGAAAGTCCTTTACCAAATGTTTGCAACATTTCTGACAGAAGTGTTCCTCGGATGTTTTTCTTGAGAGATATGATGCAGAGGAAGTGGATATTTTGGCAAAACACATGACACTCTATAAAAATAGTGATTTCCCTAATCTCATATATGCCATGGGAAGGGATGCTTACATCAGGTGAGGAAGAGCACAGAAGTATAGACACTTAACTTGTAGGAGAGTTTTAAAATTTTGGCCCTCTAGAAGATGAACATTAATTGTGAAATTATGATAATGGCAAAGGACAGGAGACCGTCTCCCCAACAGAAAGCAACTCATTGTAATCATTTATGGAAGTCCCAAAATTATGAATCACTAGGAAACACATCATATTTACTATTTTGTCCCCTCTTTCTAATGTAGAACCGAAAGGAGCCTACAGGGTTTTCTTTCCAATCTGATGGTTATAATATAGTGAAGATTTATTTGATGTATACATATTTATGACAATTGCAAGATTAAACAAGACTATGAATGTCACCCCTCCTGTAACATTTCTTTAGTCTGTCTAATTAATTTATCTTCCCTTATAAGTATCCAGAATATCTTGTGAGGATTCAAGGAAATATCTTTCTTCAAGTTTCACTTAATATCAAAATCACAACTCCTGATAACAAAGGACTTTGAATATTTTTAAGTGTTTCTTTGCCTTTCAAGATTCTTCTGTTGTAAATTCTCTGTTTATCTCTGTACCACATTTTTAATTAGGTTATTTGGGTTTTTGTAGATGAACTTGTTGAGTTCTTTATATATTTTAGATATTAGCCTCCAGTAGGAAGTACAGTTAGTGAAAAATTTTTTCCCAACCTTACGTTGCCTAGTTGTGCTAATGATGCCACCTTTTGTCTTACAGAATCTTTTCAGTTTCATGAGGTCCCATTTATCAATTGTTGATCTTAGATCCTGAGCCATTGGTGTTCTCTTCTGGAATTTTCCCCCTGTGCAAGTGAGTTTGAAACTCTTTTACAAGTTCTCTTCTATTAGACTCAGTGTATCTGGTTTGATATTGAGGAACACCATCCACTTGGACTTGAGCTTTTCTCAAGGTGATAAGTATGGATATATATTTGGTCTCCTACATACAGAGCATCAGTTAGACCAGCACTAGTTATTGTAGATTCTTTCTTTGTTCCACTGTATTTTTTTTGTTTCTTTATCAAAAATCAAGTGTCCATAAGTCTATGACTTTTCTCCTGCATCTTCAATTTGATACCATTGATTTCTCTGTCCCTGTAACAATACCATGTGATTAATATCACTATTGGTTTTAGCAAAGTATAAAACAAAATGACCGTGAGTTCCTACCTCATTCCAATCAGAATGGTGAAGACCCACAACTCAACTGACAGCACTTGCTGAGAAAGATGTGGAGAAAGAGGAACACTTGTCTGTTGCTGGTGGGATTGCAAACCGGCACAACTACTCTGGAATTCAATCTGTTGATTCCTCAGAAAATTGGAAATACTTCTACCTGATGACCCAGCTATACCACTTTTGGGAACATACCCAAAGGACTCCCCACCACACCACTTGGACACGTGCTGTACCATGTTCATAGCAGCCCTATTTGTAATAGCCTGAGGCTAGAAACAACACAGATTTCCCTCAACCAAAGAATGGATACAGAAAATGTGGCTCATTTACACATTGGAATTCTATTCAGTTAATAAAAATGATGACATTCATGAATTTGGCAGACAAATGAATGGAACTAGAAAATATGCTAAATTAGGTAACTCAGACCCAAAAGAACATGCATGCTATCCATAGGTGGATATTAGCCAAAAAGTACAAATTCAACCTACAGACATTAGGTTGTAACAAGCAGAAATGCCCAAATGAGGAGGCTTCGATCCCACATGGAAGCAGGAAGGAAATACTCACAGGAGGTAAAGGGAGGCAGGGATCGAGGTGGGGGTAAACATAAACAAGTATGCAAGAAGTGTCTGGAGAGAAGCCTAGAGGATCAAGGCAAGGAATGAAAATAAGGGGAGTGAGAGGTGTGAGGACCCTGTAGAAAGTTCCAGAGTTCCTGGAAGTTAGACATTCTCCACACTTATTGGGGGCACCTAACATTTTGGGGAAAGGGAACTTGAAGAGTCTACCTCCAGGAGACAGACATAGACTCACATGGAGGGATAGGGTTACTAACCCACAGTTAAAATACCTGACCCAGACTTTTGCCTGTTTAAAAGAACATCAGGTACAAAAAATAGAGAAGAGACTGAAGGAAAGGCAGTCGAATGACAAGCCCAACTTTGGATCCATATCATGGGAGGCCACCAAGGGCTGACTCTACTATGCTGTGATGTGCTTACAGAAAAGAGCCAGGTGTGGCTGTCCTCTGAGAGGCCCTACCAACAGCTGACTGACTCAGAAGGAGATACTTACACCCAACAATTGGGCTGATGTTGGGAACCCTGATTTTTTAATTAGTGAAGGATTGAAGAAGCTGGAAGGGAGAGCAACTTCATATGAAGATCACCATTCTCAACTAACCCAGAGCCCATGGAGCTACCAGAGCCTGGGCCACCAACCAGGAGCACAGAAAAGCTGGTCCAAGGGCCCTGACACATATGTAGCAGGGTCCTGCCTGGTCTAATATCAGTGGGAGATGATGTGCTGAAACCTTGATGGACTTGAGGCCCCAGGAAAAGGTGAGGCCTGGTGGGGGGAACCACCCTCTCTGAGGCAAGAGGGAGGAGGAATGGAATGAAGCATAAGAGGGGGACTGAGAGGGGGAAATTACTAGAATGCAAATAAATAAAATTACATAGATTAAATAAATCGCAACTCCTCTAGTAATGTCGTTATGAATTTCCATAAATACCTTCACTAACAGATTGTATAAATTTTCCCACAGGTTGTTTTATTCTAATACATCAGGGTAGTGCCAAGAGATCTGCAATCTAAGAGGTGCTTGGTGATGGGGATGGTGATGCAATGATACTGTCATGTTGTGAGTCTCACTCAGCTCAGGCTTTGTTCAATCAGAATACTACTGCTGTGTGTATGGGGAAAGCCAGTGGGGATTGGGGATGCATAAGAATGAAGTATGACACACACATATGAAAATGCTACACTGAAATCCATTTGGAGTAACCTAAAAAACTTAAAAATAAAGACTTCCCTTTCCATAGATTTGTATGATCTTGCAGAACTTGCCTAGAACAGCTTCCCATAGTGTAGTTTCTTGACTTATGCCTTTGGCCTTTCTTTTTGGTAAATTCATATTTAACCAGCCACTGTCACAGAATCATATTGCTCATTTGGGTGGCCCAGATGGGCTATCATTACGGGGGCAATTGTCAGGGAAATACAAAAGACCATAATTCTACAGCTGAGATAAACTCAATCTCTTATTTGTTTTCAAACTTCTGTTTTTGGAGATTTGTTCCTCAAAAACAAACTTAAAGACATAGCAGCATATGTAGGAGACAACAGTGTCTAAGAATACCAGTTACAAAAAGGTACCTGTGATAGAAACAAAGGGCATTTGGGGTGGAGCAGAGGAACTTTGGGCCCTTCTGCTCTACAAATAAAACATATTACTCTAGTCCCAGATTTCTCCACTATCTCCCAGACTTATCATTAAGAATCCAATCTCAAGGATCTCTCTCTCTGCAAGGCAACTGGAGGTCTTCCCTTTCCTCCCCTTGAAAACTCTCTCTGCTGTGAGACAAGGATGGGGTGTGGCTACACTTGTGAACCCATAACTTCCAGATTTGCTTGTCCCCAGCCCTGTGCTGAATTGCGTGAGGTAAGCTGTAGATAGGATACCTGGAGACAATATCATCCTCTCACCTCCACACAACATTCTGAATTAGTCAACAAAGTTCCTTGTTTAACATGAAGAAGAGTGCTGGAGAAATGAGTCACCAGTTAAGAGCACTCACTCTTCTTCTAGAGGTCCTGAGTTCAGTTGCCAGAAACCAGGGACTGGCTCACCACCACCTGAAATGGAGATCCGATGCTCTCTTTTGATATGTCTGAAAACTGTGACAGTGCAAACCTATACATAAATAAATAAATAAATAAATAAATAAATAAATAAATAAATAAATCTTTTAAAAAATAAAATTAAATGAAGGCAAACGAAAATAAGCTGGCCAAGGTGATAGAATTCACAGAGTAGCCATGGGAATACAGAGAACCAAGAATACAGAACTGATGATTTGCACCACTGTCCCACACAGTGTGACAAGATCCCTATATAAAATGACAACACAAGCACGTTTTTGGATCATGTTTGTACATCATTTTTGGAAGAAAAGATGACTCACAACAGATTGCATAAATCCCAAAGATGTCTGCCTAAAATCTATGTACAAATTTGCAACAGCAAAACTATGACGTTTAAGGTTTTAGACCCACTCTCACTCTACTAACTCAAAAAGAGAAACTCCAAGTGTCTTAGTGTAATGTGTACAATCAGAATAAACAGTATCCTGATATTTTCCAATTAAAATTGAGGCATTGTGTGACTGAGACACTCAAGTATTAGTTCCAGATGAGAAAAATATATGAAAGACTTTGTGAGAGACATAAGAAAATAAGTAAAATATGTCCATGAACTTCATAAAGTTTTATCTAATATTTTTCATGCTAAAGCATGCAGTCTCTCTGGTTATCATGACATCTACCTTGAAGTGCTCTACTATTAGCCTAAGCCGTAGATGGCTGGAGACAGGAATGTCTCACCAACAGCTTATCTAACATATGCTCCATGATGATTGACTATGTGGTTTATATATGAAATAAAAGAAAGCAAAGCAAGCAGGTATGAGGCACTGGCCTGAGGCAACAAACAGTCCCATGCAAGTGTGCCCTTAGGGCCCAAGAACTAGAATAGTAATTAGACTTAGAATTCAGAATAGACAGGTGCTCCACTGGCAATGCACCTGGCCAGCTGTTGGTTCATAAGTAAATTAAATCAACATTTTGTTCAAAGTCAGTATTACCTTATGAAACAACTTATAGTTTTCTGGCTATTGTGTGTTTGACATATTTGAACGAAATATTTAGAGTAATAGTTGACAAACTTTGAAAAGCACAGAATTAAAGAAATTATTTTGATTTTAAAAAATGCTTGGTGTATAACAACAATCCCAAATCCCAAAGCATGATCAGAAGACTGATACTGAAAGACAGTAGATTTGAGAATACACTGAACAAGGTCCTTGGTCAAAAGCAAACAAATGTATCAATGTAGACATGAATGTTTTGCAAGGATGTGAGTCATGCAGTTGTGGGGGACCTATGAGGTCCTGAGTCTGGTTATAGCCTCAAGCACAAAAGGGTACTTGTTGATTGTCACAGCAATTTAAGTTATGCCTATTTGAAGTACTACTTGATCAAAACATGAAGTGAGCCAATTTTACCTTTGATGAAACTGTAGAACATTTTTAAGACTTGATCTCAGAGAAGGTAGGGTAACTCAGGAGTGGAGCTTGTTTAAATTTTGCAGGAATCCACATATTTCATTCCAGAAAAAAAGGAAAAAATAACTCTAGTTATTAAAAAGAATTCTACATGGTAAATATAAATATAACTTACAATATTAGCCATAAAATTTATAAACTAGCTAAGGATAATTTTATTATTTATCTACAAACTCTAAAAATAACAAATACAGAATAAGCTTTGCGACATAGAATTGAGTGTGTAATCCAGAATTTGAAATTTGCAAGTGAACATGAGTGTTATAGCCAATGATCACAGCACAGACACTAAGACTCTATCCTCCATGTCAGTAACCAAAGCCATGAGATTTAATGGTCTGGGAAAGCTCACTTAATAAAGGTGAAAAGGAAATCTGGACGTAGAGCTCTAAACTTTGATAAAAAATTCTCCTTAGATTTAGACAAAATTCAAAGAGACATTGACCATAAAAACATTCAAAGAGACACACTAATGGCCAGAGATAATAAACTCAGTACTAGTTCCAGGTATACCATATCTTATCTGACCTTTGCATCATTTGCTATAAATTTAGACAGCTAGATGCTGTACGTTACTATAATATTTGCATTGCTAGCTGAAATAGCCACATCCACAGAATTTTAGGACCTGTGTTATTGCGTTCTTGCTTAACCCTAAGATTTTGATGAACAACAGCTCAGTATCTTATGCAGGCCATGCAGCAGAGGTCACATTATGGAGTTGTGTCTTGCACATGGACAGAAGGACATTTTCAATCTTCCTTATGAAGTCCAGCGTGATCTAACTAATCCAAGAAAACTGCAAGTGCCACAGACCTCCTTTGTCCTTGAAAATATCAAGAGAATTATCCCTTCAAAATAACTTGGATCTCATCTTTGCTTATATCAGAATTCATCATGCTCCTATAAAAGGATACATTACCTGAATTTTACAGTAATGACTGATGAGAATTGTCTGTATTGTGACATATTTAACAATTTCACATTCATTCAAGGGTTGTTTGAGTGGACCAACTTTATGCCTTGGAAATGCTTAGACCATTGCCCTGCCTTCAAAAACATGAAAACGTTCTGATGAAAACTCAGCTAGTTGTCTTTTTTTAAAGTACAAAATAATGTAAGTAATACATTTAAAGATGTAATTTCAGTGTAATGCTGTCCTAGACACCTTTTGATTACCCCTGTGTGTTTTACATTTTATACATAAAGCCAATAAAAAATATGAAGCAAAGGGCTTCTATCTACACAAATATAATCTGCTGTTCCATGTTTCTTCAGAGTTTGTTTGAGGCTAGCCTGGTCTACAGAGTGAGTTCCAGAACAGCCAGGGCTGCACAGAGAAATCCTGCCTCAAAAAACAAAACAAAGCAAAAAAAGAGGTTGTTGAAATGAACATTTTAATAGTAGCGATACACACTGAAAATAAAACTGCAACAGATTAACAATTCTTATAATTGCAGTGTTTTATTTCTGTATGTAATTCCACCATCTCAACAATTATATGTATCAACATGAATATTATCTCTATTCACTGTGTCTTTGCAATTAGACTATAACAGAACATACTTACTGGGTGCTGCTAAAAGCCATGATAGTTTTAGGGAAATTTCAAATAAGAAATTTTTCAAATAAATGGGATGGACAGAAATTAATATTATTAGTGGATAATATGAAAAGTTTCTGCTGCTTTCCAGAAAGACTTTTTCACTTAAAATATTTTCTGAGTTACATTTTGGAACCCTTTTACTAAAGGATAATTAAGCAAGATTACCGATATATATGCTTTCTTATATATAAAAATATTTAAAACGCTTAACAATGGATGAGTTTTGTGTGTTTCTTGTGATTTTTCCTGGATGTTAAGGTCTTGGGGTGATGTATTGTTGGTTTATCATTTTGCTTTGTTTAATTTGGTATGTTTGTTCATTTGTTGGACCATTTGTTTTCTAAAGAGAGAAAATATGGATTTGCCTATGTCAGAGGAGCGGAGGAATTCTTAAATTCAACTATACACATGCGGTTAAGAGTTTAACTTTCAATCTTTAAGTGAAAATGGTGGATATTGACCCAAAAAATTGATTATAAAACCACTAAATACTTAAGTCCCAGATAAAACAGTGTCACCTAAAAGGTAAAAAACGGATGTAACTGGAATATACCTTAAGTTATTTTAATGTGCATGCCACACCTCCTCTGTTATAGCCAGAGGACAACACTAAAGAGGTTCACTCCTCATACTACATGGGGTCCAGGGAATGAACATTGTGGTCAAATGGTGGCAAGAACCTCTACCCACTGTGTCTTGTCAACAAACATTCAGGTTTTGTTGGAAATCTCATTCAAGTTCCAACTGGAAAGAAATTTAAAATATTCCAAATTTGTTCTAGTTACTGACTCAGGTTAACAAAGGAGCATATCTGAAAAATGAGAATTTTGTGTCAGCTATCCACTTCAGTGGTTCATCAAACTTAAAATACAATACTATCAGAAACCTGAAACACTTAGAGAGACAAAAGCATAACTAACCTTATTAAGCTATCCCACCAAGCTCTCCTTCTTGAATGTGGACTTAAATCGTGGCCCCTATGCTGTTGAACCCAAAGATATTCTGAAGACTGCTGTCACTGGTTCCCTCTGAGACAGATCTGTGGTGAGTGTGGATGTGTGACAGCCTGTTCATCCTTCTCTCAGAGGCAAGCCTGGACTTGGTGTTCTGTAACTCCACAATACTGTGGTAAATACTGCAGAGGAAAACATTTCATGTCACATACTTTTCCTAAATGACTCCCAAAATTGTATTTTGACAATTGCTGTAAGAAGAAATGTGATTTCTGTTTAAACATTCTTTTACCAGTCAAAATATTTCAGAGAATGACTACTATAATAATTGAAAGTTTAAATTACTATAATTACTTCAGACAATTCAAAGGTGATTTGTTTTTCCCAGGAGGCATATACTTTTATTATATATTGGCATAATATTGAATGATTTTGGTGTTCATAGATGTACAGAAAATTTTAGAAAACTTAACATGATTATTCCATTTATCACTTTTTTTTTGGTTTTTTGAGACAGGGTTTCTCAACATAGCCCTGGATGTCCTGGAACTCACTCTGTAGACCAGGCTGGCCTCAAACTCAGAAATCTACCTGCCTCTGCCTCCCAGAGTGCTGGGATTAAGGGAGTGTGCCACCACCACCTGGCGATTATTCTATTTATAATTTAAGTGTATAACAATGATATATGATACATAATTTAATTTTTTTATTAAAAAGCATTACAATCTGATCATAATTTTCACCTCTGTCAAATTCTCCAAGGTTTTACCCCCTCCCTACAAACCCAACTCCATGCCTTTTCTTTGTATTTCTTTGTGACTGGCAAGAAACAAAAGAGACCAAGAAGCACACACACACACATATTCACAAAATCAGAAATCAAAAAATACAGGCAAAAATCAATAAGACAAAAAATGTCTAAACAGCCTGAGCAGCCTCATATTCCAGCTGGACCTCCACTCTCCTTCTCCCTGTCTGCCCACCTTCTTCTGCTGAGCCTGAAACACACAGGTAAGCTTCCAGTCCCCAACCCATCTTCCCTGCGTTCTGAGTCCTCTGTAGCAAGCCCAGCTGCTCTGAGCAGCCAGATGTCCCAGGGGAACCTCCATTCTCCCCCTATTCTCTCTTTCAACCTTCAATAGGTCTGCAGCTACTTAACCACAGAGACCTTCAGATCTATTACCACACAATCTAAGGATATCGATCAGAGGCCTGCCATAGGAGGACCATTGTTTTTAAGATCCCCCCGCCATACCTACTATAAAAGATACATCAAAGGACCAAAGTCATACAGATGGAAACACATCCTAAAAAGAACATAATTTAAAAAGTCAGGCCAATATGACACCTTCGGAGCACAGATAAACTTCTAGAGCAAGCCTAGGATATCTTATTACAACTTAAGCACAAGAAAATGGCCTTTCATTCAATCTTATAGAAATGATACAGGACTTTAAAGAGGAAATGAATAAATCCTGTGAAGAAATACAGGACATAAGCCCAACAGGTAGAGGTCTTTAAAGTGGAAACAAATAAATCCTTTAAAAATATACAGAGTAATACAAATAAACAGGTGAAAGAAGTAAATAAAACCATGAAAGACCAGGAAGTCGAAATAGGAGCAATAAAGAAAACACAAACTGATGGAATCCTGGAGTTGGAAAACCTGGGGAAGAGAATAGGAACAATGGATGCAAGCATAACTAAAAGAATACAGGAGATGGAAGAAAGAATCTCAGGCATAGAAGCTACAATACAAGAAATAAATCTGTCAAAAAATGGTAAATCTAAAAAGTTCCTGACACAAAATATCCTGGAAATCTGTGATATCATTAAATGACCTAACTTAAGAATAATTGGAATAGAAGAAGAAGAAGAGTCTCACCTTCAAGGCCCTGAAAATATTCTGAACAAAATAACAAAATACTTTCTCAATCTAAAGAAGGAGAAACAACCTATAAAGCAAACCTATAGAACACAAAATAGACTGGACCAGAAATGAACATCCTACCAACACAGAATAATCAAAACAGAAAATTTACTGAAAAAAAAAAAGAATACTAAATTTCCCAAGGTAAAGAGGTCAGATAATATACAGAAGCATACCTATTATATTCACACAAATGCAAATCAAAACAACCCTAAGATTTCATTTTACACCTGTCAGAATGGCTAAGATTAAAAATTCAGGAGACAGCAGGTGTTGGAGAGGGTGCGGAGAAAGAGGAACACTCCTCCACTGCTGGTGGGGTTGCAAATTGGTACAACCACTCTGGAAAGCAGTCTGGCGGTTCCTCCGAAAACTGGGCACCTCACTTCCAGAAGATCCTGCTATACCACTCCTGGGCATATACCCAGAGGATTCCCCACCATGTAATAAGGATACATGCTCTACTATGTTCATAGCAGCCCTATTTATAATTGCCAGATGCTGGAAAGAACCCAGGTATCCCTCAACAGAAGAGTGGATGCAAAAAATGTGGTATATCTACACAATGGAGTACTATTCAGCCATTAGAAACAATGAATTCATGAAATTCTTAGGCAAATGGATGGAGCTAGAGAACATCATACTAAGTGAGGTAACCCAGACTCAAAAGGTGAATCATGGTATGCACTCACTAATAAGTGGTTATTAACCTAGAAAACTGGAATACCCAAAACATAATCCACACATCAAATGAGATACAAGAAGAAAGCAGGAGTGGTCCCTGGTTCTGGAAAGACTCAGTGAAACAGTATTTGGCAAAACCAGAACGGGGAACTGGGAAGGGGTGGGTGGGAGGACAGGGGAAGAGAAGGAGGCTTACGGGACTTTCGGGGAGGGGGGGGCTAGAAAAGGGGAAATCATTTGAAATGTAAATAAATTATATTGAATAAAAAAAAAGAAAAATAAAATAACTTCAGAAGAAATCAATATCTGTGACCTCAAACTGTACTGCAGAGCAATAAGGATAAAACTGCCTGGTGTTGGTATAGAAACAAAAGTATGGCTACATGGTATCTACTCAAAGACTTGGTACAACCACTCTGGAAAACAATTCGGTGGTTTCTCCCAATACTAGGAATACCTCAAGACCCAAATTTACTACTTCTAGGCATATACCCAAACATGTTCCACCATTCCACAAATACACTTCCATAGCTATGTTCATAACAATTTAATTTGTAATATCCAGAAACTAGATACAACCTAGGTGTTCCTTAACTTAAGAATGGACAAAAAATATGTGATATATCTAAAACTGAAATACTATTCTGCCATGAAAACCAAAGACATTTTGAATTTTTCAGGTAGAGATGAATCTTGAGAATATCAAGATTCCCAAAAGGACACGAAAAGTATGTATACGCATATAATTGAATATTTGCAATAAAATAAAGAACACTCATGCTGCATTCCACAAATCCAAGGAGGCTAGGCAGAAAGAGGGCACAAACAAGGATGATTGAGACTCACTTAGAAGGAAGAATGGAGTAGTGGTGGAAGGTAGATGGAGAGAGGGAATATTGTGGGAGAGAATAATTGAAGGAGAGAGGGGGTTGGTGTGTTGAGGAGTGTGGAGGGGGATAGGGGATGTCAGGATTGCCATAAGAATTACTGGAAAATGCAAATTACTGGGTAGCAGGAAGGTAGGATGGATCTCCAGGAGAGACAAAGAAATGGGGTAGGGGAGGAGCCCTAAATCAATGGGGGCGTCCTTAGCAGTGACTCACAACATTTAGGATATGGAGTCTTATTAGGCAGCCTCCTGTGGCCAGGCAGGATCTTCAGTCTGGCAATAGGGACACAACCAACTCACAAAATTTTTGAGAGAAATCTTGTTCTTTTTCCAAGAAATAGAGGGACTGTGGATGAAGCAGAGTTTGAGAGAACAGCTAACCAATCACTATCCCAACTTGAAATGCATCCCATTGACAAGCACTAAACCCTGACATTATTAATGATACTCTGTTATACTTGCAGGCTAGAATCTAGCATGACTGTGCATTATAAGGCTCCAACAGCCAACTGACACACACAGATGCCCACACCTTCAGCCAAATAGTGGAAGGATTTGGGGCCTCTTCAGAAAGAATAAAAGGAATGATAGTAATAAAATAGAATAAAAGGGGATAGTAATACCAACAATTCAACTATGGTGGACCTTTGGGAATCTCAAGAGACTGAACCACCAACCAGATAACTTAAACAAACAGGACCTGGGCGCCTCCCTACACATATGTAGCAGATGTGCAGCTTGGTTATTTTGTATGTCCTGAACAACTGGAGCGGGATCTATCCCAAAAGCTATGTTATATACTTGGGATATATTCATCTAGCTGGGCTGCCTTGTCTGGTCCCAGTAGAAAAGGAAGGTCATAGCCCTGCAGAGCCTTGAAGTGCCAGGGAGGCAGAAAGCCAGTGTGCCCCCATCGACTCATAGGTCAAGGAGGGAAAGGAGGGATTGATTGTGAGAAGGGATGACAGGTGAGGGGCAGCAGTGAGTAGGATATAAACTGAATAAGTAAACATTAAATTAAAAAAGCCTGAACAAATCAATATTAAAAAAACTACAAAAATGTCATTCATTGTGTTTTGTGCTAACCAGCTACTTATCATGTGGACTATCCTAAATTATGGTGATTCAAGAGCTTCAGAGAGGTTGAACAGGTAAGCAAAGAGGCACAATTTTATAACCAAATCTACTGCTGTCTAGAAGGGTTGTACTTAAAAAAAATTGTTGATGCCCCTGTATTTAAAGTGTAACAAGTTAAGAAATGTTTAGTTGGTTGATACATTTTTTGTGTCATACTCATAGGCATTTAAATATGCATAAATTTATAAAACATATATACTCCAGATATAGAATTAAATGGCAAAGTGAAACATTTCCTTCATGAATTTGGTGAGTCAGGCTACCCCTGAGGCCGGTAAACTATAAGATCTT
The DNA here is from genome assembly GCF_947179515.1 of Apodemus sylvaticus. NCBI lineage: Eukaryota > Metazoa > Chordata > Mammalia > Rodentia > Muridae > Apodemus > Apodemus sylvaticus. Next base: position 72,171,378 of record NC_067485.1, on the reverse strand, counting down.
CGTCGAGTTATTAGTTGTGGGGCCTGCCCTTTTTGCCATTCATGCAGCCCTCCCTCCCATACTGAATGAGCAATTATGTTTAGTAACTTCATAATCTATATTTCTGTTCACACCTGCAGTAGACCTTAAGGTCAACAGCAAGGATACTTCCTTTTGTAAATTAGAAAAGCATTAATGTACCAGAGTCCCTCCAGGTAACATACAAATTTCCTATTACAGATACATAACATTCCAATAGCCAGAATAATAGACTCTGTGGTGTGTGCTACGTTCTTTGTGTTTCTATTATAACCTTCCTTTAAACACTTCTACTTAAGTGAACATTTGATGAGGAGAGTTCCAAAATTACAGCTGTATGAATTAGCAATTAGAAATTACCAACATGCATATGTACTTAGCTGAATGTCCACACCTCAAGTAAACTTTTATTATGGAAAGGGAAGAAAGTGTCCCAGATATGAACCCACACACCTACAGTCACTTGATATTCAACAAAGGAGCTAAAAACATCCAGTGGAAAAAAGACAGCATTTTTAACAAATGGTGCTGTATCAACCGGAGGTCAGCATAAAGAAAAATGCAAATTGACCCATTCTTACCTCCTTGTACAAAGCTCAAGTCCAAGTGGATCAAGGATCCTCACACTGGGCATATACCCAGAGGATTCCCCAGCATGAAATAAGGATACATGCTCCACTATGTTAATAGCAGCCCTATTTATAATAGCCAGAAGCTGGAAAGAACCCAGGTATCCCTCAACAGAAGAATGGATGCAAAAAATGTTGTATATATACACAATGGAGTACTATTCAGCCATTAGAAACAATGAATTCATGAAATTCTTAGGCAAATGGATGGAGCTGAAGAACATCATACTAAGTGAAGTAACCCAGTCTCAAAAGATCAATCATGGTATGCACTCACTAATAAGTGGATATTAACCTAGAAAACGGGAATACCCAAAAGATAATACACACATCAAATGAAGTACAAGAAGAATGGAGGAGTGGCCCCTTGTTCTGGAAAGACTCAGTGAAGCAGTATAGGGAAAAACCAGAACCGGGAAGTGGGAAGGGGTGGGTGGGAGAACAGGGGGAAGGAAGGGGACTTATGGGACTTTCGGGGAGTGGAGGTCCAGAAAAGCAGAAAACATTTGAAATGTAAATAAAAAATATATCGAATAAAAAATAAAATAAATAAATAAATACAAAAAAAAAAAACAAGATACACTGAAGCTTATAGAGGAGAAAGTGGGGAAGAACCTTAAACACATAGGCACAGGGGAAATTTTCCTGAATAGACCACCAATGGCTTATGCTCTAAGAACAAGAATCAACAAATGGGATCTCATAAAACCACAAACCTTATGTAAAGCAAAGGACACTGTCAATAGGACAAAATGGCAACCAACAGATTGGGAAAAGATCTTTACCATTCCTACATCTTGGACAGGGTTAATATCCAATATATACAAAGAACTCAAGAAGTTAGACTCTAGGGAGTCAAATAACTCTACTAAAATGGGTACAGAGCTAAGTAGAGAAATCTCAACTGAGAAAACTCGAATGGCTCTAATGAAATGTTCATCATTCTCTGTCATCAGGGGAATGCAAATCAAAAGAACCCTGAGAGTCCACCTCACTGCAGTCAGAATGGCTAAGATGAAAACTCCTGGGGCCAGCAGATGCTGGAGAGGATGTGGAGAAAGAGGAACACTTCTTCATTGCTAGTGGGATTGCAAGCTGGTAAAACCACTCTGGAAATCAGTTTGGTGGTTCCTCAGAAAATTAGACATAGTACTACATGAGGACCTTGCTATCCAACATATAATAAAGATACATCCTCTTCCAACATATAATAAAGATACATGTTCCACTATGTTCATAGCAGCCTTATTTATAATAGGCAGAAGCTGGAAAGAACCCAGATGTCCTTCAACAGAAGAATGGATACAGACATTGTGGCATATAGACACAATGAAGTACTATTCAGCAATTAAAAACAATAAATTCATGAAATACTTAGGGAAATGGATGGAACTAGAAAGTGTCATCCTGAGTGAGATAACCCAATCACAAAAGAAGACACATGGTATGCACTCATTGATAAGAGTATATTAGCCCAAAATCTCAAAATAAACAAGTTACAATTCACAGACCACAGGAAGCTCAAGAAGGAAGACCAAAAGTGGGGGTGCTTTGGTTCCTCTGAGAAAGGGAACAAAATACTCACAGGAGCAATTATGGAGACAAAGTGTGGAGCAGAGAATGAAGGAAAGGCCACCCAGAGACTGTCCTACCTCAGGATTCATCCTATAAACAGTCATCAAACCCCAAAACTGTTATGGATGAAAAGAAGAGCATACTGAAAGGAGAGTGTTATGGTTGTTTCTGGAGAGGCCCTGCCAGAGCCTTACAAATACAGAGGAAGGTGCTAATGGCAATCATTGGACTGAGCACGTGGTCCCCAATGGAGGAGTTGGAGGGCAGACTGGAGGAGCTGAAGGGGTTTGCAGCCCTATAGGAAGACTGATGATGTCAGCCAAAGAGATGCCTCAGGGCTCCCAGGGACTAAGCCATCAACCAAAGGGTACACATGGCTCCAGCCAAAGGTGTGGCAGAGGAATACCTTATTGGGCATCTGTGGGGAAAGCGGTCCTTTGTCCTGTGAAGGCTCAATAGATGCCCCAGTAAGGGGAAATGGATGGGGTGTGGTGGTGGGAGTGGGTTGGGTGTAAGGTCATATTCTTGGAGGCAGAGGGGGGAAGTATGGGTTGGGGGTTTTCGGGGGGGGGGGAACCAGGAAACGGTTCATTTGAAATGTAAATGAAGAATATATTAAATAAAATAATAATAATAATGACAGGACGAAAGTTGCATCCAACCTACAACAGCTGTGGAGGAATGCTATCTGTCCTACACAAGTGTTTTAAAGGGAAGTACACGTATGGATATTATTTCGGGAAGGTAATGTTCTTTCAGGCTCTAATAGCCACATGAGTCATTTCACTAGAGTTTAAATTCAGTGCACTGGCTTACTAGGCTTCCAAAGACTGACTTACTTTTCAAGTTCATATTTCAATCGTTCTCCAAGTTGCAATTCTGCTCTATATTTTTCTTCAAATGTTCTCCGTTGTGCTTTCACAGAAATTGCACGAGATTTTGTTTCCACAATCTCAAGTTCAATTTCCTTATATCTATGATCCAGTGACATGATGTAATCCTGTCTTTCCTGATCTTTCTGTTGCTCAGAGGCAGCTAGTTCCTTAATAATATTAAAAAGAAACATTTTAAAGGAGGACAACCAAGGAGATTTCAAATGTATTAGGAGGAGTGGTTGGTGTTATCAAAATCTTGTATTCATGATGAAATTACCAAGATGAAATTAAATAAATAACTTCAACTCACAGAAAGATTCTGTTTAAATTACAAATATCAATGTATATATTCCAAATAAAGGAAACACTTATTTAAAACCTAATCATCCAACAAATTATTGTGTAATTTTCTCTGCATTTGGCTCCACAAGGCAGAGAATGTGTTAAATGAAAGAGAAAGGAGTTGGAGTTCAAATTCTTTATCAACAACTTCCAGTGGATTTAAGCAGAATTGTTTTAATAATTTCTTTCTGTGGTGCTGTAGTCAGAACCCAGGGACTTGTGGATGACAAAGAGATATACAACCATAGGACTACAGTCTCATCCCTGAGGTATTCATATAACAATTCAAAAATTAATAATATAATTTCAGAGTAAGCCATGGAACTTATAAACAACCGAAGTACATTATCATATCCACATCACAATGATTTTCTTTCCCACCATGTTTCAATCTATCTCATAAATCACAACATTTCCTATTGAAAACTGGAATTCTGAAAGATGAATTCTTTTAGCATTAATGTCAAAACTAACAGGATTATCAATAGAAGGGTATGGCTTCTTTTTCCAGAAATCAACAAAAGAAACTGCTGTGAAACACAGAAGAAACACACACAATCATACAAAAAATATAATTGAATATGAATTTTGAGGTGGAGTGAATTACAGCACAGGACAAATGACTATAGTTACCCGTAAGACTTGGTTCTCTTGGTTTATTTTTTCCATGACTTGACTCCTAGCTTGCTCTTCAATGGCTTTCTTATGATTTTCTACCTCACTTCGCTCTACCATGTTCTTGTCCATATCGGCTTTGAGGCTGAGTATTTTCTCTTCAAGCTGCTTTATTCTACCCTCTTCCACTTCACGGTTCTCCCGGGCTGCTTTCCTTTCTGCTATTTTCTGCTCCAAAAGATTATTTTCATCTTCCTTGCATTGGCAGCGGATTAATTCTTGTTGTAGTTTTGTTTCCATACTTTCAAGCTGAGTGAAAACAATTAATATTGTCTAGTAATGCAGTAGGCAGAAAAAAGGTTAACATAACACTAATAGCAATTTCAGCATGATTCCAATTGAATTCAACATGAATTTTGGCATGGATTCACCATGAATTTCAACAATTTCAGCATGAACCCAGGCTTTACACCTGGTTTTCCACTTCACACATTAATGAATTATTGATAAACTTAAATTTAAAAAATCCAACCAAATCAAACAAACAACACAAACTCATATATACAACAAATATAACACACACACACACACACACATATGGAGAGAGAGGGAGAGAGAGGGGGGGAGAGAGAGAGAGAGAGAGAGAGAGAGAGAGAGAGAGAGAGAGAGAGAGAGAGAGAGAAGCCATAAGCTGTTTTCAGATCAGGAAAACTCTCTAAACATTATTAGGTACATAAGTGAGGTTCTCATATGTCTTTTAACTAATTTAATATTGGAACGACTGTCAAATCATCATGTCAGTAACTACAGACATTTCTTCTTCACAGATAATAAAAGGAATTTAACTAGAAGTCTCATGTGAAATGAACAAAAAAAATAGAAAATGAGAAAAATAAAGCTAAAGTATATGCCCCTTTCAAGAAATGAAGAAAAAAAATATATATCCCTTCCAAGAAATGAAGAAAATACAAGCTTTTATTTTAATTTTAAAAATTGGATGCATTTTCTCTTTTTCAAAGTTTCTAATGTTTACTTCTCCTTGCTTCCTTCTATGGAGAACTCCATCTCATTTCCTTCTAGACTGAATTTTTTTCAAACATACAAACTACTTTTGAAAGTTAATGATTCCAACTATTATTTAAACAATTACTTATCTTTGATAAAGTACTTCAAATCTCTGAAGTTTAAAGGTATACACAATAACATCTTCATATGAGTTTAAATTTTTTTCTTGAATTATGATCAATAAAATCCAGCCTGAACCACACTGTGTTCAATAGAGGAAACTAACATGAAATTATTTTTCCTGAACATATAGAGTCTGGGACGTGGTTCCTGTGACTCAAATTTAGGCAGGGGCATACATGCCAAATGGGTTTAGAACAGCATAGAAATTTCAAGACACAAATATGACACATTTTCAATCTAAAAGGAAAGTTCTTTTGAATATGAGCTCAAGTTTTCAAAAATTGGCAAACTCTTTATATTTACATTGTACTAAATTAGATGCAATTTTTATTTGAAAAATTAATTTAAATTCACCTTCTCTCTTAGTTTCAGTACCGTATCCTCTTCGCAGTGACTTGTACTTGAAGCATTATAACCTGAAAACTCTCCATTTTGATGTCCATCTGAGTCCTCCTCCATCATTGTGCACAGGTCCATATACCTAGACAAATATGCAAAACAATTAAGTAACTATTATCACCATTGTATGTTTGTATATTTGTGTTGTTTTTTATGAAATCTGGCTTTAAACATTGGATCTTCCAGACTGTATTTTACAAGTATTTGCATTACAGATATAAGAATAAGCCTGGTTAGTAACTGAAGATTTTAAATTATAATCATTTAATACATTATGAATAGTAATATGGTTTATAATACTAAAGCAAAATTAATAATAATCAAAAGTGTGATTCTGTGACTATTTTAAAAGTATGAGATTGAAATAATTTTAATTTTTGAATTTTAAAATAAATACCAGGACAGAGAAGTAGGAGGGGGTGATAGGAGAATGGGCAGAGGGAAGAAGGCTTAGGGAAATTATGGAGAGGGGGGAACCAGGAAAGGAAAATCATTTTGAATGTAAACAAAGAAAATTGAAAATAAAAAGTTCGAAAAAATAAAATAAAATGGTTGAAATAAAAATGGTAAATAAAGTATTAATATTGAAATCAGGAACTGAATTGTTATAAATATCATATGTCAACATATATTTTCATATATCAAAATAAATGATTTACTTATACTTTTGTTTTTAATTTCCAGGATTGTTTGTATATGTGTGTGTGTGTGTGTGTGTGTGTGTGTGTGTGTGTGTGTGTGAATGTGTGTGTGTGTGTTTGTGTGCATGTGTGGACTTTGTCTCACTGTGTATACGTACACAGGAATTCAAGTATCCTCATAGGTACAAGTACTGATACTTCAGAAGTTGTTGTTACAGGGAGTTAGATGCTACTTGAAGGTAGATGCTGGTAACTGAAATTAGATACTATTATTCTGTTGGTTAACTTTGTTTTGTTTTGTTTTGTTGGTGTTGTTTATTATTATCAACTTGACAGACACAAGTTTAATTTGAAAAGAAAGAAACTTTACTGACAAAATTATTGATTATACCATTCTAGAGACATGCCTGTGGGAACATTTTCTTAATTACCTTTGGATGGGGAAGAGGCTTAAATCATGTATACACACAAATGAATACATATGTTCAAGACACACAAACACATGCAAATAAACAACGATTCATTCCACATAGTAGTACCAAGTATGTGTGGTGTGTGTAAGTACCTTGGTTGAATTCCAATCAAAATTAAAATTTAGAATGAAGACAAATAAAGCCTTTGAAGGATAATTGGGAAAAGAAAAGAGGACAATCAGTGCGTTAAGACATAGGGGATCAAATATAGAAATATGGGGAAAGACTTGAAAAGATTCTATGGCCCTTTGTAGGAGAAGTGTTTGAACACTTGGGCTCCAGTTACTGATGATGCTTGGGCAGGTTATGGAAACGTCAGGAGGCAGAGGCTTGCTGCTTTCCCAACTACTGTGGAATCTGTCCCTCTGTAAACACAGCCCGTTTATTCCTTAAGTTTTCTTTGGTCATTGAATTTATCATAGCACCAGATGTGTAACTAATGCAACCTTTTAAGAAGAAATCTAGAGAACCTCCTAATGTGGTTTTCACAAAATGCAGAAGATGCAATATCATATGCAGAATGTTAAATCACAGGAAAACACTAGTCACACTTTAGAGAAATCAAAATTAAAATAAAAAATAAAAACAAAAGAGGCCAGCCATGTTGGGAGACTCAAAAGTTACGAGAAATTTTGTATTATTTTATTTCAGGTGATAGAATAATGACATCTTTCATGCATTACAAGTCTGAAAGTTTTCATGTTATCTATCATTCTGTGTACTCATTAAAATAGAAACAGAAAGGGCTGGAGCATGGCAGCAAGGGAGGGAGATGAAGCAAGGGAAAGAGGAGAGAGAGGGGGAGGGGAAGGAATCGAGGGAGGGAGGGAGAGAGAGAGAGAGAGAGAGGCATTCTAAGCCTGAAGATTCTGTATTCAGGATGTCAAAAAGTTGTAAACTTAGAATGCACCTGTGCTATGCATGCACAGGCATTTGACAATGTTCCAAAAAGTAATAGAGTATTATAGTTATTCAGCAATATATTAGTTATCAATTGAGGCTCCCTTCTCTTAGATGAATATAACTTGGTTCACAAAACTAGGCAGCACAGAGGCCAGAGAGGAAGGCTGCTTAATGCATTGCCGCTCATATTTTGCCTGACCTGATTTCTCCTATACCCCAGAATCATCTGCCAGGGATGGAACCTATACACAATGATCTTGTTACCCCACATTCCATGGTCATTAAGAAAATATCTGCACATGTTTCTTATAAGAAATTCTTCATAGAGGCATTTTCTCAATTGTGGTTCTTGCTTCTCAGATATGTCTGGATTGTGTCAAGTTGACAAAATCAACCAGCACAATTAATGATTACATATAATTTATAGATGACTTAAAATAAAAAGACATGTCAGTGGCCTTAAATGAAAATTAAATATTTTTGGATTCTGAGCTCTGTTTGATACTATAGAACAATTCCTATATAAAATATAAGACATCAATCTGTATGTTAGTTTATGTACACATACATGTAAATTTCTTAAAGGAAACTCAGGTTTGAAAATGTTTATATTTCATGTGTATATGGATTATGATCATGGAATATTAGTATATCTTTTTATGGGTCCACATGAATAACATATCGTGGTTAAATATTTAAAAGTAGAAGAAAACCCAATTTTATCCATGTAAATTTTGATCTTTTATAACAAGCACACAAACAAGATATGGGTATTAATATCTGAAATGTAGGAGGAAAAAAATAAAAGCATATTTCAAAGTAGAAATTGAAAATATATTAGGAAGATTACAGGTGACATCAGAGAATGCTTTCACTGTCACTTATTATGGTCAAAATCATCACAGATGTTAGTAATTAATACTGTTCTTCCAAAATTTGAAATTGTGTTGTAGGTTTCTTATATGAGTTTAAAAATAGAACTATTTGTTTTATTATAAACTTGTAGACAAGATAGGAATTTATATTTAGGTTTTGGTAAAATCACTCTTTAGTTGTGGGTGAATGCTTTGATAAATAAATGTCATACCTGTCTATTTCTTCTTCTAGTTCCCTATTTCTCCTTCTCATTTCATGCAAACTCTGTGTCAGTGACAGGTACAACTTAAACTGTTCTTCTTGAGCCTTTTCAGACGTTGAAAAAAAAATATATGAATACAATTTTAACTGTAGAGATCCACTTTTCTTTCTTAGAAATATTATTTACCAAGCATAATATTCTTAGATAATTCAGAACATATTTTCTGAAATTGATACATGTGAGCATAGATTTCAAAATAATAATTTTTAAAATTGTCTTATGGATTTGGGTGTTTGGCAAGATTGTATTTTTTGTAGGCTTAGGCCTACCTATTGCCAGATCTGAGGAGGAAATGTTACCAGTTTCCAAAAGAGCTAGAGTTCCAAAAACTAGGCATTGACACATGGATGCTGGGACCTTAACCCAGGTTTCTGCAACAGCAGCAAGTGCTCTTACACACTTAGTCATCTCATTGGCCCCCAGATAACACTTTATAGAAGACCTCAGCTATGTGACATTTTCATTGTGACATTTTTCTGATATATAAATTTATAAATATTATTTGTTAAACATGGGAAGGTTTTTTTTTTCCTAGCTCACTAATGTAGCCCTCTTTCTGGGACTCTTCTTCTGACTCTTCCTCAGTAACGGTCTCCTTGTTTCTCTACTGTCTATTATACACCTGCAGTCTATGATTCTGAGAGCACCTCCAAGGTTGAAGTCCCCACTCTTCCCACTCTAACCCTCTCTCCCTCAGGACTCACCATTTTTCTGCTATTAGAAATGTCATCTTCCATGCTTGCCACAGTAACATTACATCATACTATCATAAATAGAGACCACACATGTACTCTGAAATCTATCCTGTGGTTCCAGAATTCTATATTTCTTCCCTAGGTAAATATTCCATTCCTAACTTTAACCTGTAGAAGTCAGTCCCTGGGAGGATCTTATGAGTCTCTAATAGAACTCTTCCATGACCCAAGATATGGCCAGTACCAGTCTGAACTCTGTCTTCCTTTCCCTAACTCTCATACTTCCTCAGTACACCCTTCAATAGTAACAACTACTATAATTAATGGTCATAATTACTCCTCTTTCCTTTGGTATTCCAACCCTACCAAGTCTCCAAGACCATTACCATGCACATTGAAGAACTCAATGCCACCAACAATTATCAAAAGGAGATATTTCAAACTTCCAACACTCACCTTCCCAGGACTTATGACACTCACTTAAGAGGAGTCACAGGCAGAACTCGTCTCCTCAGTTTGCTGTGTTCTTACCTTTCCATCTGTCTTTTTCACCTCATCATCTGTGGACATACATGAATAGCCTCTCTCCCTCAGCAGAAAGAATATTCATATTCCCATCCCTATGCTACTTGGGGCTAAGAATCCTATGACCCTCTTGAATGGCAAACTTGCTCTGCTGGTCTGGTCAAGCCCTTGTTTCCCCTCAGTAACTCACTCTATTCCTGACATTGGAGGACCTTTGGGGAGGATGTTCTTTACTCACAGTGTGATGGTTGGGATATGCATGGTTCTTGGGAAGAGACACTCTTAAGAGATAAGGCCTGCTGAGAGTAGGTGTGGCATTGTTGCAGGAAGTACCCCACTGTGGCAGTGGGCTTTGAAGCTCCACCCATTTCTGAAGAGTGCTTTATCCTACCTTCCTGAGAATGCCAATCTATTGACAGAGGTTGGATCATGATGGAGAACTCTTAGTTCATTCTCCAGCACTATGCCTGCCTAAAAACTAAAATGCTTCCTGTCTTGGTATTGTACTGGACCTCTGAACCTGTAAGCTAGTCACAAATCAATTTTGTCCTTTATATCATGGAATCTGTTCCCAGCAATAGAAAGCCTAAGACATACACACACAAAAAAATGGCTTTGCCAACTCTCTTCTTGGTACATTATTCATTTCATCAAGACATGTTCTCATCTAACTCACCCCTAATAGCACCTGCTGGTGAAGTCAGAAGCCATGCCTTTCTCTGGCAGAATATGCATCACTCAGGTATCCTGTCCACAACTGGCACTGAGTGACTGCAAATATGAGTTCAAGCCAATCCACACTACTAGCCTGGACTTCCCACCTCAAGTCTCTTTAGGCTTGTCTCCTTTCTCTTTCATTTCTCATAGAAAATAAAAACACCAAGGATGTGAAAGGGTCCCTGGTCCTAACGGGGAGGTCTTTAGTCAAAATGACCAACAGCGTGGAAATGGAACCTGAAGAGACCACCTCCAGTAGATAGACATGTCCCGAGTTGAGGGATTTGGCAATCTACCCATCTCAAAATATGGTCCCAGGATTGTTCCTGTCTAATGGAAATGCAGGGACAACACTGGAGCAGAGACTGAAGTAAAGGCCATGCAGAGACCACCTCAACTTGGGATTTATACCATATACAGATGTCAAATCCCTAACTCTGTTGCTGAAACCAAGATGTGGAAGAAGCCTGGCATGGGTGTACTCTGAGAAGCTCTACCAACACCTGACTGAGACAGATACAAATACTTACACCAAACCATTGGCCTGGGCATGGGGAACCCTATGGAAAGAGTGAGGGAAAGGACTGAAGGAGGTAAAGGGTATTGCAACCCCATAGGATAAATAGCAGTATCCAATAACTGGATACCTCAGAGCTCCCAACAACTAAGCAACCAACCAAAGAGCATACAAGGGTTGGTCCATGGTCCCTGCTACAGGATTGCCTTGTCTGGCCTCAGGGGGAGGGGATGTGCTTGTTCTTGTGAATGCTTGATGCCCTAGAGAATCAAGATGCTAAAGGGATGATGTAGGAATGGATGAGTTGGTGTGGGAGCACAATTAGAGGTTAAAACGGTAGGGGAAAAAGGTGGGGTGTTTGTGGAGGGGCTCCCAGGAAGAGGAATAACATTTGAAATGCAAATAAATAAAATAATATAAAAATAAAATAACAAATACTAAAGATCTTTCAAAATGTCATATGGAGACCTGATACTATAGAAGCTTTCTAAAGAATATTCATATACACATGTATAAAATGAGTGAAAAAAGCGTTTCTACAATGGGGTGATGCTGGCCCTATTCAATACCGCAGTGGTAATAAATGCTATCCCAGGAATGGTTTTCTTCTTCTACAGTTTTTGACAAGCGAGGTCATACGATATTCAGGTACTTCCTAATGCTCTTGGTTACCCTCTAAAACCTGATGGAAAGAAATTATTCCTGGAGACCTCACTCCTTGAGCTATAACATGTGGGAATCTACAATATAACCTGGAAACATTATTCCCCTTAGCTAGCTTTCATAGTGCTAGAAGCTGCTAGAGGAGAAAAGAAATCAACACATATGTAGATATGAACCCTGCTGCCTGCAACTATGACTACCATTGCCAGCCATCACTGGTGGTAAAAAAGACTCTTAATCTACTGTTTTCTAATTGGATGTAAGGCCCCTTTTATATGTTAAACCCATACCTTGAACTGTTGTCTGAGCCAAGAACCTGTGACTAAATATATCCTATCCTTAGTGGAGAACCTACTACTGCACTACCTCATGGGCAGACAATTAACCTGACTCCTATAATTACTAACAAATAGTAACAATGTGAAGCTATCAAATATTTGAACAGGGAGAATATCTGACTCTCCTAAAATGTGGTTATATGCTGCTTCTGAACACAGGAAAATTTCTTTCAAGTATTAGAGAATTAAAACAAAATGGACTTCATAAGTCTATACTTACCGGGGTTCTTGAAAGCTCTTCATTCTCCTCTGCTTGGAGGCTTGCTGCATCATTTAATTCTAAACTTTCAAGGGTGGCCCTAAAAATATGTTTTAAAATGATTGTGCATAACTGGCCACATTGGAAAATACCAAATTAGTTTCTGAAGAAACATTCAAATGATTACACAAATTCTGAAAAATTTGAAAGATAGTGATTTGGAAACTATCACTCTCTCTGTGCCCCTTTGTCTCTATAAACTTTAGATGTAATTTGAAGAAATATGCATTTTCTTTTTTTGTCTTAGTGCATATCAAACTTTCACACATACAAAGCATACACACATTGAGTGAGTACCACCCACCAACAAACTATGAATTTTAAGTAACTAAGACCAGAATGTTTCCTGATTTCAAAAGTGTGTAATTACTATGAATGATGCAATTTCTCTTTCTTCATTCTTTCCTTGAAAACACTAGAGCTATTCAGCACAGTGCTTACATTATAGACCTCTGTGAGTGACCCTCATGTCCCAAGATCATGACGCAGTTTGCGTGTTCATAAAGTACCTCATGCAACTAAAAGAAGCACTAGGTAGACTGTGCCCTGTGTTCCTGTTGCAAAAACAAAACACTGCCCTCAGGTCTTTCCTGACATGATAGACTAGAGATGCTCTGAAATGCTGAGCCGATATATTTTTCTCTATCAAGCTGACTTCTGAGCGATTACCTCCATAGTGAGGGAAGTGATTAAAAAGGAAATGGAGTCATTTAATCACTTCTGTAATGATACTGCCAATGTGTTTCTTAGACTTTGGAGACTTGAATAGTGGGCATTTGGAAAACGTGGGAACTGTGGTTTACATTTGGCTCAAAATAAGGCTGGACTAATGAATCACTCTTGCATGAATTCATGAGACCAGAAAACTCACTTACATGAATGCAGATAATGAGCTTGCAGGTGGAATAAAGAACTCTTCTACAGAGTTGGCCCAAGGCCATACACATTAGATTCTGTCCTATAATCTGTATCCATCCCTGAAAATCTCAGTGATATGGAATTTAAAAGTAGTCAGTAAGTTTATTTAGTGGAGGAAATATTCCAGAAGTCATTATACTTTGTGCTATCACATTGTTAATGCTCATGGTTTTAACTTTGCTTAGGGCAACCAAGTGAGTTGAAAAGTATACAGGTTATTTAGAAATGTGACATCATCCTGGTGGAAATAGACAAACTTTCGACAAGATGGCTAGCAAAGTAAAAGGCTCATCAACCTGAAAACAGCTTAGAGTACTTTGCATTAACAGGGCTGCCTTTGAGACAGGCCCAAACTTCAAAAGTACAGGCATAAAATGAAAACAAAGAGGGAATGCATTCTTTAGGATAGCAGTGACTCTCAACCTTGAATACAGCCTCAGTTATACTCTCCTACTAAAAGTCAGATGGGGATTTGAGTCTGGAAGTTTGGCTGCCCTGTGTCCACAGGCCTGGGTGTTACTTAAGCTGCAAAATCACTAAGTAGTAACCATTCTGGTGATAGTCTTGCAGTGTATGTCAAAATGCAAGCATAACTTGGCAATGGTGCGATAAAGCAGTATTGCATAGAAAAGCCAGTTAGACAAGATGATGTGAATCTGTTAAAGTCCATATACAGAATGTCTGAGTGGTTTATGTGTAAAGGAGTAAAGGTAACACCTAAATTGTCAAGATGCAAAGAAGTAATAGGATGTTGCAGATGTCAGAAATAGAAGATTTTAAGTGATGGAAGTACCAGTAAATGAATGGAACTGGCCCAAAATCAGACCACATGTACTATATGGCACTGCAGAGGCAGGGCTGCCCAATCCTGGTGGAGTGTATGTGGCACCACCATGTACCACAGACTGTGGGTATGTTTTTTATGTTTGTCCTGCTGGGTTTCAGGCTGTACTTGGTATAATATTCATTAATATTTTCCTATTATTATCTTTTGGTATATGTTAGGTAATTGACATAAAAACCTATGTAATTTTCATAATTTATGAAAGGAATTGGACTTTAGTGTCAGAGAAAAATGGCATTATGAGTAATGTAGAAACTATTAAGATTATCTATTTGGCCTTTGAACTTGGACTAAGCAAATTTTGCATTGTCAGATAGCCACAAGCTTCTGGGGGGGTCAAAAGAAGAGTGCTATAGTTTAAATTTCATATAGTCACCATGTTTTAGTGTTTTAAAGCTTTACCATTCCATTGACTTGCCCAACATGATGAAGTGAATGTCTCATGCACTGTGAACCCCAATGACCTTTTGTAAAGAACCAGGAAAAATAACTTTTGTTTCATTATGAATCAAAATGTCTACCCTGCATATTGTGCTGATGTTGAATTAGAACACAGCCAGCACTTCATTTGCATGTTGCTGTGGCTATGTAAACTACACCTCTAATGTCACATCAACTGTAGTAGGAATGCCATTGTCCATAATGCTTCATGTCACTTCATCCAGGTAATTCAGTGATATTTAAAGACACATAGTCAAGGACTACTGCACAGTCCCTGAATAAATTTGTCAAGTCTGATAAGCAGGAAATTCCATTTTGTTGTGACTTTTGTTTATATATGCATTTTTACTATGGTTTAAACACACATTAAGTACTGTGGCTCATATAAGGTCATATTTGTGTTGTTGAATTTTTCATTTGAAAATGAACATGAAGTTTCCAACTCAAATGAACAACTTTGAATAAAAGCCTTCAAAGAATACTCATCACAATGTGAGCTACATACAATAACTGTGTTGTGCATTAATATGATTGCAACTGATCATCCTCTAGGTGGTATGACAGTAAGTTTACATAAGTTTCACTGAGTCCTTTACCATACTATTGAAAGTGGCAGAATATGAGGAGCTTGAGGCCCTGAACACATCACACTACATCATGTATGTTCACAAATTACATTGAACAAGCCATTTTGTACATTTGTAATAATGCATAGGTTATGTTCTTAGTACTGCTTGGCTGGAATGATCATGTTACATTACACTCAGGATCTCCCAGCTTAAGCAGAACGTAGCAGATAAGACTATGGGAGGCATCACAAGCACTGATGTGAAAATAGCAAAGTGGAATCAATATTCTCTAGTCAATTAACATCAGTTCTCATGCAGTAGTATTTTCACATCTATGGTGGGAAATGGTAGGAAATACCTACAACTGCAGTTCCTCAAAGTATGAGGCAGTTTTGTTCACTTTCTTTATCTGCTTGTGTTTTCCTGTATTTGTTTCAGGGATTAATGTGTTTCCTCTTTAAGGACTTCTACTTGTTTACCTGTGTTCTCTTATATTTCTTTAAGGGAGTAATTTATGGCCTTCTCAAGACTTCTATCATTTTCATGAGATGAGAATTTAGATCTGAATATTGCTTTTCAGGTGTGTTGGGGTATCCATGGCTTGATGTGGTGGAAGAACTGGGTTCTGATGTTGCTAAGTAGTATTGGTTTCTGTTACTTATGTTCTTGTGCTTGCCTCTTGCCATCTGGTTATCTCTGGTGTTAACTGGCCTCACTGTCTCTGACCAGAGCCTGTGCCTTCTTGAAACCTGTGATTTGATGCAAGATATTTCCTATCCATTCACATTGAGGCTGTGAGAGGCCAGAGATGACAGGGGAGAGAGGAGGAGGGGGAGCTAAGAAAAGGAGGGTTAGAAAGAGAAGGAGCATGGGAGCTGCATGAGGGAGTGCAGGAGGGGATGCACAGATCCAGATGGTGTCAGATGGGTTTCTCCTGTACTGAGAGGTTAGAAATATTGGGACAGAACTTTATCATTGTAAATTGGCATTATGAAATTGGAACTTTCTTATACATAAATATATTTGGTTAACTATTCAAATTTGAGGGTCACTCTATACCGGATACATGGAAGGACTGGTACAAAGGCCTGGTTGTGCAGTACTTTTTATAAATAACTGCTACAGTGATCCTGGGATTCTCTGATCCTGGATGTGTCAGAACTCCTTGGGGTCAAGCTGCATCTGGGTGGGGCCTGAATGGGTGGGAATCCAGAGCACAGCCTCAGCTCTGGGAACAGGTGCAAATTGGAAGGAGCATGGGCCTCTGGCTGGGCAGGTCCTAAATTCTAAACTTCCTAATACTGTGACCCTTTAATATAGTTACTGCTATTGTAGTGACCCCGAGTAGAAAATTACTTTTATTTCTACTTCATGATTGTAATTTTGCTATTTTGTGTATTGTAATGTATATCTTTCAATGTATTATATGTTTTGTAATGTAAATATTTCCTAAGGGTCTTATATGACAGCTGTGAAAGGGTCATTTAACCCCTAACTTAGTAACAACACACAGGTTGAGAAGAACCAGTGGGGTAGAGAATGAATAATTACAATATCTTATCTAAAATTACCAAAAAAATTAATAAAAATATTAGGTTTCAAGTTATTCTGTTCACTAAAGTTTATAAATTTTATACAACTAAACTATAATCTTCATAAAATATAATTAGCCACAAGGATGTTTCACAAAGGAATAAAGAATGTTAAAATATGTTCAAGCATTTTGTTCATTATTAGAATCCAACATCATACAGATCATCTCAAATGCATTCTTACAATTTTTTATTTCTATTTTATTTTCTTTCAATTTACTCTATCAATTATATAAATCATACAATTTACTTGATAAATTTAGTAATCAATTACAAAGTATCAAATGTCTCTCAACATACAAATTTGAATTTTTTCTGTGAATTAATGTTGAATAATCTATTTAGAAATCATATATTTGCCTTGTGCATATGAGAATGAAATAAGATCTAAGTTTATCTCTATGGAAGGGTGATACTTTACTACTTTATTTAAAATTCTTGGTTCACTATAAAGCAATATAATATTAAAAGAATTTGTCTTAATTAAGAAAACTATTGTTTCATATTCCATCGGTGAAATTTGAAATTAATATAAATTTTGTTTGGAACAATTATATCAGCCAAGTCCTTTAATATGATTTACATCCTTTAGCTAAAGGAATCAATATTAAAGAATATATTCAAATTTGTATTCAAATAAAAATAATTCAATATTTAGAGAAGCTTTTAAGAAAGTGTATTCTTTGTAGCATAATTGTAAAATATTTTTTAAAACTTTAATTGATGCCTCATGAAAATGAGGTTTCTCTGTAGATATCAAGAGTGTGATTGCATGGGACACATACATATATCTCATATACGCATATGTACATAATTATGGAAATAGTAATAATGATATTTGTAATTTAATTATTTTCACATTCTACAAGGCTAACAATTCTCCCACTTAACAATTGAAGCACCCAACCAGTCACCCCAAAATCAAACAACTGAGGCCAGAAGATCACAAATTTGGGGTTTCCCTAGACTACATAAAGATATCTATCAAAAGTAATAATAATAAAACCCAAATATGAAAAGTTCTTCCCTTTCAGAACACTTACAAAGTTAGTGACAAACTACAAATGTTCTATTTATGCTCTAATTGTACAGAGCCATATTGGGGCAGTCTTGCACTTGGTCAGAGTTTGACTTTGGTCAAGGTTAACTTCTCCCAGTTAGCCAGGATCCTGCTCCACCTAGGGTGGAGTGCACGTAGTAAAGGTCAAGTTCATTGTTCTTCCTGGTATAGGGATTCCTGAATTAAACAGGTGACCCACCCAGCTGCCGGAGCAGTCAAGACGAAGACCTCCAAGAGAAGCTAGACAACTTCCACCGGAACTCAGCCTGGAGTCTGGGGGGAAGGGTTTGCCCGAACTGTTATAAGGTCTGGCGCCATTAAAGTTTACGGCTTTGATCAGTGAACATTGACTTAGCCGTACTTTCTTTTCGCCGCTCTTCCCTATGATCCCAAAATTCTCTCAACAGGTAACCCAGTTTACATGTAGCTGCTGGCGGCTACATAGTGGCGCCTGAACGTGGGAAGACCTGGCACGAGAGAATTTCTTGAGGTAGCCCTATCCAGCGAAGCTTCGTGGAAAAGGTGAAAATTAATGGTGTCCGCACGGTAAGCAACATAGAGGGCAAAACTAGCGCTAGTGAATTCGTGTCTATGGTTGTGAGTGCAGGAATGGATACAGTTTTTCAAGCATACTGCGTGGACCCAGCGCAGGACTGCTTGGGTTGATAAGATAGGGAAATATGGGGAAGGAATTTGGTAGGCATTTGCCCAAAGCTCGTAAGAGCTGATTTCGGCGAAAAGAAAGGGGTTTTTAAAAATAGGCATATGTCCACAGCTTCTAAGAGCTGTTTAAAGAGGAAAATGGATGCAATTGCTTAACAAGCATGCTTAACTTTCTGTGTATCTTTCCGTGTTTGTCCCGGTGCACCGACTGTCTGTCTATGTGTATGTTTATGTCCTCTCTGTGTCTTTGTGTGAATGACTGTTTCATGTTAAAAAGGAAAAATTGGTAAAGATTACATCTGCTGGTAACCTCTTGAGCTAGCCACAGTTTGTGTGGGGATTGATTCAAAGCCACGCCGCGACAGCGCAGCTCACTCAAGAGGCAAACATGGCTAGGGAAAAAGCCGCTCTTAAAGCCCAGAAACCTCAAGATTTGGGAAGACCTTGGTTTGGCTTGTGAAATTCATGTAGTCGCTTTATACTTGTTTCTAATTGGTTTTAATGATATAAGGCTTTACATTTCTTGACTAAAGAGTTATAAATTAATTGGTTATTATGTAAAAGGTATAGTGTTATTAAGAAAAGGTTAGTTTAAAACTGGTGATTCAGTGTTAGAGCTATCTTAACTAACTACACGTGGCCTAACGCCACTCATGCTTTGTTCTTGTTTATAATTGGATTTAAAGGTATATTTTACATGTCTTGACTATAGAGTATTGGCTTAAGTCACTGCACATGATTTAAAAGGTATAATGTTATTAACAAAAGTTAGGTTAAGGCTGGTAGTTTAGGGTAGTCGCCATTTTGAACACGTGGCATGATGGTTAAGGCTGGTAGTTTAGGGTAGTCGCCATTTTGAACACGTGGCATGACGATTAAGGCTGGTAGTTTAGGGTAGTCGCCATTTTGAACACCACGTGGCATGACGCAATCCAGGAAATACAGGCCTTTAAGACGCTCCTAAATTGGCATGGTGTTTCATGTGAATCTTGGCCTGGAGATTAGACTTAATGAAGATTAAGATCTAAAATATTGTCTCTTTAATAAGTTACACTGTTATACACTTGAACATAAGAACTGGCATACAAACCTTGTGCTGTAAATATGTGTTTGCCATTAATTTTAAAGAAAATAGATTGTTTAAAATTGAGATTTGCTTCCAAAATTACAATTGTGCTCTAATATTGCAAGAAAACATTGAGTTACAATAAAAATCAGTGTGTCATTGGCTACAGTTTTCAGTTTGCAGGCTCGTAATTGTTAACATTTTGTAATTAAGATAATTTTGAGAGTGATACAGCTATGGGTTTTAGAGGCCCATTGCCTCTTTTCCACAAGTTTATAGGCTACAATGGTAGGAGCAAAATTTAACCCTCCAAGATTAAAAAGGAGATCTCTGTAGAAATGTATTTGATATCAAGTAGGTTCCCTTGACCATGGAATTACTGGTTTCTTTTGTTTAATCCTCAAAATGTCCTTGCAGGACAGATAGTTTGGGTCTGGTCTTAGATAAAAGGCTCAGATTAGAAGATATTTACATTTGAGGAATCTCATACGACGTCCTTGCCAAGGACTCAAGGTGGATCCTAGGGCAGATAAAAAAATTTACATTTGAGTTAATGCAAAGCTTAGAGCTGCCTCAGGGGAAGCTAGTGAGGAAGTTTTGAGAAATTGTTTCTGCCTTACAGGCCCCACCTAGGGAGTGTTTGGCTTTAAAAAAAAAAAAAAAAAAAAAAAAAAAAAAGTTTTTGACTTATCCAGGTGTGGGTTAAAATGCAGTTCAAATCTATGAAAGGTCAAGGAGGCTATAAAAGCATTAACATTTGGCCTGTCTACTCCCTATAAAATTATTGTAAATTTAAAGGGTTGGTTTTTTGCTTTACATTCTGATAATTATAAAAGCATTTGCTTCTAATTTTAAAGAGACAACAAAACAATTTCATTAAAAAGTTTTGCCTCAAGGAATGGCTAACAGCCTTATGTCCTGTGAGGAAAAAATGTTTGTCTCTCTTTCAATACAGAAGTTAAGATCTTAAAAATTTCAGTGTATAATGTTCATAGAATGTTTGTTACAGGCCCTTGCTCCTATAGACTTTTAGAATTTTTAGGTAAATGGCTTTCAAAGGTTGTTAAGATATATTAATTGGCTTTATCTTATATTTACCTCATTTTAAGCTTGCCACAGAAGGTCTTAAACCTCTGTTTTCAAGGTAGGAAACGTTTGTTCCTTGCTTCAAGCAACAATCAAATTTATTATTAATGGTTGGTCTATTACATGGCAAGCATTTTTAGGCAAAATTAATAATTGTTATCCAAAAGATAATTTGTACTATCAGATCACATGTTTATTCCTTTAAGTTTCTCCCTACTTCAACACAGATACCTGAATTAGGTGCTATAGCAGCTATTTTTAAGATGTTAAAGGTCAAGCTTTTAATAATAGTAGATATACATAGCTCATGGTTTATAATTGCTTAAGATTGGTCCATTTTTAATACTGCTAATTCTTAATTTCTACAGTTTATACAAATGTGATTCAAATTTCTAAGAACAAAGGATATATTCTCTAAATGACTGTCCTTTAGGTATTTGAAATAATTTTATATTTTGTGCACATCAAATTGTAAAGATTTGTTCTTGATGTCCTCAATTTCTACCTCTACCACGTAATGGTGTTAATCCTAGAGGACTTAGTTATTACAGATAAATGATATTCATATTTCTAATTTAAAAGATTAAAAAAATATGTACATGTGACTAATGATTCATTTTTAGGCTGTCTAGTTGCAACTGCTCTAACAGAAAAAGCAACTATATTTTATATAATTACATAGTTATTGCCTATGTTATGGTTTATACTTTGTGTTCCAACTTTAATAAAACAATATCTTCTTGGAAGAAAGAAGAGAGGGGAAATCGTGTCCCTGTACATATAATTTAAATTATGCTTACATGTTTTTAAGAAAATTTTAAAATTTTAAAATTTAGATGCCAAGAAACTCCTTGCTAAATGTATATGACATCTTGTAATTAGGCATATTGATGTCTAGGTGAAATGAAGGAATTCACTTACTAACATATGCCATGATCCTGATTTAATATTGGGGGAGAAGGCATGTCCTCTGTTTTTTCCACAGAATGCTGCAGAAGATATGCTGACTGTGTGCTTGCTGAATGCCCAGACCATGGTAACATAAGAGCTATATTGGATATATGTTCTTGACTTACCTCAATTGTTAAATGTCCCAGGTTAGATAAATTGCCTAGCTTCAAGCTTTTAGACTTTGTGGGACAGAACATGGAGACTGTTAAGCTAGCTTAGGAAAAATTAATTAAGAAGAGTTAAAATGACTCTTCTCCTTATTGTGCTCAGCTGACTCAACCATAGACTGGTCTAGAAATAATTCCAATATTGAAGATTCCAATTTTGAAGATGGCTAACAATCTTCAGCCAGCTGTGTTAATTTAACATATAGTCTCCACTTTTCCTGAGAAGTAACAGCTTAATTCTTGATTCACAAGGCTACCTCTCCCACCTCAGAGGCCAAGCCTTGGGTCCTTAAAGTTGTTAATTTACAACTGAATTGGATACTTCTGGGACAAGTTAATCCTATTCCACCTTTAACTCTTGACCTTGTCTGTTAAGCAGACTGGCTGTCTCCACCCAGGCTCACCTGGATGGAGAGATTACATGTCTGTTAAAGACACTTGCAGACCCCCCTGGCTTCAAAACTTACACAAGTGGATCTCCAAAGAGGGAGCCACATAGAACTCAGATCTATGTGTGTTTGTTTTTGAACAAACATGGGTACCAGCGAGACGTGCGAGGCAAAGCACTGCATGGGGAGGTGAATTTCTGCTTCTGAGTCCCCAGGAAGTACACCTAATTGCATAGGGGTTAACGTCGAGAGGCTGTCCTTAAAATAATAAGGGAGCCTATTACCCCTCCTCTGAAAAAGACGTTATACAATATTTAAGAGGAATTACGGTCAATGCTTCCCCTCCTGGTTAAGGCCCGCCTTCTTATGAAGGATATTTATCCACTTGTTTTCTACCTCCTCGTGTTCAAATTAATAAAAAAAGGGAGGACATGTACAGAGCCATATTGGGGCAGTCTTGCACTTGGTCAGAGTTTGACTTTGGTCAAGGTTAACTTCTCCCAGTTAGCCAGGATCCTGCTCCACCTAGGGTGGAGTGCACGTAGTAAAGGTCAAGTTCATTGTTCTTCCTGGTATAGGGATTCCTGAATTAAACAGGTGACCCACCCAGCTGCCGGAGCAGTCAAGACGAAGACCTCCAAGAGAAGCTAGACAACTTCCACCGGAACTCAGCCTGGAGTCTGGGGGGAAGGGTTTGCCCGAACTGTTATAAGGTCTGGCGCCATTAAAGTTTACGGCTTTGATCAGTGAACATTGACTTAGCCGTACTTTCTTTTCGCCGCTCTTCCCTATGATCCCAAAATTCTCTCAACAGGTAACCCAGTTTACATGTAGCTGCTGGCGGCTACACTAATGAAAACAGTTAAAATATTTCTCTAAAATTGGGACATCCTACCTCAAACTGCATAGCTCATCTTGCAGTTCAGCATTTTCAATCTCTAGTTGAGACCACTCCTCTCGCAGTGCAATAATTTCATTACTTATACGTTCACAATCTTCTTCAATTAGTTCACCGTTATGTTTTTCAAAGTCTATTGATCTTTTATATGTATAAACTGCACCCCAGATTTTCACTAGGATCTCAGAATTTATATCTGTATTAGAGAAAAAGCACAATTACAGTACAGCAGCATTTTTGATAAATAAAACAGACTAGAGTTTTACCTAAACATGATGCACTGTAGAAATGTATCCTGAGGACCCACACAGTGGAAGACATGGTACATTCTGAAGATATGAAAAGAAGACAGTTAAGGTGTTTAGTTTAAGAACTAGTAGAGAAGACAAAAAAAGACATAAAACCAGATATTACAGACTCAGATGATACTGAAGTCAAACAAAGTTTAATGTTGAATAAGCATGCAGGCATATGCCCTAATGGAAGGGATGAGTAGGCATGAAGAACAAGAAGTAGTTGGTCAGAGTGTGAAGAGGCACATTGCCAGTATTCTACAGCAGACTAGAAGTGGAGATGCTACTGCCCTCTAAATCTAAACAAGGTCAAGTAAAAAGTACTGATTTTGATTCCTACCTCAAACAACACAAATCAGAAAAAAACATGTTTTAGAAACTGAAGATTATATGCTTCAGACATGACATAAATTGTTAGCTAATAAGCACTAAAATAGTTTGATGATATTATCCCAATTTTCTATCTCTGTGCTGAGATAGTACAGACTAGGTTAGAATATCATGAGGACAAAGCTATTCTGACTCTCCTAGACTCCTGGAGCTGTGCAGATAAGCTATTTGGTGAAGAAAGCAGCCAGAAATCACAGGCCAGAAGTCTGGAAAATAGACACAAAGAAAAGGGGATGCTCTGGGCATGTTACTAGGCCGTCTGAAACATACTATAGAGCACATAACAACATTGGAATTCCAGGAAATATCCTGGGGCTGAGGGACACAACATCCCACACAATTAGAGGAGACCACCAGTGTTCACACAATGCCAGGAAAAGGGCATGTCTTCCCATAGGCTAGAGTAAACAAGGAATAATTTACAGGACCATAGTTAGCAAAAAGCATTGGCATGCTTTAGGAATGGAGAAAAAACAATATGCTGGGTGCATTTGTTGTGGTTTACCTAATAATTATACAAACTACAAAAGAAGGACCAAACTGATTATAAGAAATATATAATGCATATATAGAATTCAGAAAACTGTATAGAATGGAATGGAGAAGAAAGATAAAATCATTACTACAGACTAAAATGATAAAGAAATGAAACTAAGTTTTGACATCAAATAAGATAAAACAAAATCATAAACATAGTTAAATATATTAAGCACATATTAGTTACATATAAGTGTTGATAAATAATAAATAAAAATAGAATAATAAAATACATATATGAATGTCATGAGGTCATGTGTCATACTTAAATAGTTTTCATTTATTATTATATGGACACACAGATATGGGTATTAATTTAAATTAAAAAAAAACTTACATTACTATAAGGACACAGATATGGGTATTAATTTAAATTTAAAAAACTTAAGCTACAAAATGTTGCATAAGGCAAGAATATAAATAAATGTGAAGATGCATAATATAAACTGATCACATTTCATGGCATTACTGGGTGCCACTATGGTAAGCTCAAGGCTCATACAACTGTGAGGAAAATGCCATATGTGGATAAATCCTACAGGGGCAGCTTTTGCTTTCAATAAATTTCTCTCTATATTAAGTGGCTTCTCATAATTTTTATGAATCTTTACCAAAATATATGGTACAGCAAGCACACAAAATCGGTCTTAACAACTCTTTAGAGTATTGATACAACCTACACTCAACCAGTGTGTTGGAAAGTTATGTTTTGTGAGAAAGAAAATATTTGTGTATATTTAAAATGTTGAAGTGTGACTTTCTGGTTTTGTCATATGATACAAACTCACATGGTGTTTTGCTGAAGCAAGACCCAAGGGAGGTCAAGTCATGTTTGGAGAGATTATAAGTAGAACACAAAGACAGTGATAAGGAGCTTGCATAGCTAGCTATGCAACTCTGCTTTGGTATTGCCTCTATACTGATCTTCAGTTTGCTGAAAGAGACAAGGCAGAAAACTCCTGGCATTCCAGCTGGTCTGACTCATTCCTAGCCCCTGCTGACTTATGCCAACTCAGGGGAGGCCTAGTATCTTCTGCTGAATTGTGTCACCATTGCTGACTCTTGTTTGGTGACACTTTTGTACTGCCCTGTTGGTATCCGGAGACTACTGAACTTGTCTGATGTTATCCTGAGTAAGGAGATTAGAATCACCATCCAAAGACCTACTTTTAAACAGGTACACATACCACTTGTCCTATTTCCAATTTTTCCCCTGCCTTTGGATGGTGGGCTAGAAAGTTTATTGAAGTGATTGATAAGCTGTATTAATGTACATATTAAAAAAATCTAAGCTTACACAATGTTGTGACATGATTTGAAATGATGAGGAATGACAAGATTTCTCAGTCATTAAAGTGTTTGCTATGCAAGCTATTCTAAATTGAATTTGAACTCCAGTACCCATAACTTAGCAGGTTTGGGGGTGTGTTTTGTTTTGTTTTGTTTTGTTGTTGTGTTCCTTTTTTAAGCTATGCATGATGGTACATTCTGTCATCTTAATGCATGGGAGGCATAGACAGGAGGATACCTGGAGCTCACTGGACTGCCAACCTAACTGAATTGATTAGCTTTGACATCAGTGAGAGTTGCTCTTTCAAAAGAAATGAGGTTGAGAGCAATTTAGGAAGATGCATTACAGGCACACACACATAGATATACATACATGCATGCATGTGCATACAAACACACATACAAAAATACATTAACACGCACACTCCATAATATTGTAAAACATCTTAGCAGATTAAAAATTAGATCCATCAACCTTAAGGGAGCTAGCTAAGTGTATATGGGTGTTGGCTGCACAAGCATGAGAACCTGAGACCAAACCTCCATACAGAAAACACATATGACTACACATGTGCTTGTAAGCCCAGCCTTTGAGAGCTGCAGACAAGAGCATTGGTGCTCATGTGCCAACCTACCTTCAAACTCAGTGAGGTACCATCTCAAGGAATTAGGAGGATAATCTTAGAGCAGGATACCTCAACTTCTCCTTCAGTCTGTGCATACAAAGCGATGCTCACACCCAGTTACACACACACACACACACACACACACACTCACACACTTAATAAAAATAAAATATTTTTTTGAATTTTAGAAGACAATGCTAATACCAAGTAGAAGAGAGGAGCCAATAAAACAAGAGCAGTAGTCTAAGAGTGTCTACTCAAAATATCATATGGCAGAGTCATCATGAAAGGATTCAGCATCCTTTACCAAAGTGACTCCAGAGAGCTGCGTCAATCGTCCAGTCACATGAAGAAGCAGCTATAAAAACAATAAATTCATGAATTTCTTAGGCAAATGGATGGAACTAGAAAATATCCTGAGTGAGGTAATCCAATTACAAAAGAAAACACATTGCATGCACTAAGTGATAAATGAATATTATCCCAGAAGCTCGGAATACCCAAGATATAATTCAGAGACCATATGCAGCTTAATAAGATGGAAGACCAAAGTGTGGATACTTTGGTCCTCCTTAGAATAGGTACAAAATATACATGAGGGGAAATACAAAGACAAAGAGTGGAGCGGAGACGGAAGGAAAGACCATCCAGAGACTGCCCCACCTGGGGATCCACCCATATACAGTTACCAAATCCAGACACTATTGTGGATGCCACCAAGTGTTAGCTGACAGGAGCCTGATGTATCTGTCTCATGAGAGGCCCTGCCAGTGCCTGACAAGTACAGAGGGGGATGCTCTCAGTCAACCATTGAACTGAGCACAGGGTTCCCAATGGAGGAGCTAGAGAAAGGAACCAAGGAGCTGAAGGGTTTTACAGCCCCACAGGAGGAAGAACAATATGAACCAGCCAGCACCCCCAAAGCTCCCAGGGACTTAACCACCAACCAAAGAGTACACAAGGAGGGGACCCATGGCTCCAGCCACATGAGTAGCAAAGGATAGACTGGTAAGACATCAATGAGAAGAGAGGCCTTTGGACCTGTGAAGGCTCATTGCCCCAGTGTAGGGGAATTCCAGGAGAGGAACTGGGAGTGGTAAGTTAATGCACAGAGGGAGGGGGATGGGATAGGGGGTTTCAGAGGGGAGACCTGGAAAAGGAGTAACATTTGAAATGTAAATATAGAAAATATCTAATAAAAAATTAAGGAAAATACAAATAATAAAAGAAAAAGAAAGAGAGAGAGAGAAAGAAAGGAAGGAAGGAAGAGAGAGAGAGAGAGAGAGAGAGAGAGAGAGAGAGAGAGAGAGAGAGAGAAAGAAAATCACGCTCCCTCCCCCAAAAAATCAAACAAACCAAAAAGAAGTAACAAAAAGGCACACCCCACCAATTTAATGTATTGGCTGACTGGCCTGTTCCATTTTGTTGAAACACATGAGTCTAATGTAACAACCCCAAGGCCATGGTGTCAAGCTCGCTCACTGAAGCTCTGAAGGCTTGCTGGCAGCTCCTGCTGAGACTAGTTTTCTGTTCGTTGATATCAAGCATGCCTATGTTTGGGCAATTCACCCTCATCAATAGCACACACAGGGGCTGCATGCAGAACTCCTACCTTTTCTCTGCCTCATGAGCTCTTCAATAAAATGCAAAATAGTGTCACAACTGTACTGCTCACAGTCCTTTGAGTTTCCCTCACATGATATTAGTTCCTTAAGGTCAAGCATATGATTTCCTTGTTCTTTGACCTATAAAATGAATAATAGCAATTTCAGATATTGTCATGTTGGGTACCCCATACACTATAAAGAAGAGACCCGTGTTTTACATAAGTAACAAGCAAAATGCTTCTGAAAGACCAGATTTTGAAAGGAAAGACACCTTTACTATTGGTGACTTTTAAAACTATTTTGGAAAGAAATATTTGAATATAACAAAAGAATCTTAAGTTTTATTTTATTTTATACTATATTTCTAAGTCCATTTATTATGTATTACTTTGATTTTTATACTGTATCTTAATAAATATGATTTGAAATTAATTTTTGCATACCTCTTCTTTTTCATTGGAAGTTTTCTTTGAAGACCTACAAAAAATGAAATACTTTCAGATGAATATTAAACTTGTAAAATAAAACATAAAAAATGTTTATTTTCCCTATCCATAAAACTTACCAGGTATTACAAATAAAATGATTTTCTGCAAAGGAAAGAAGCTATAGACAAGAAGAGGAACATTGATATACAATTTATACCACTACTAAAATCATAAAAGATGGAAATTACAACTGGAGACACGGCTCCAATTAATAGCAGATACTGCTTCTGCACAGGAGTTGAGCTCAACAGCCAGAACCCATGCTGTGTGACTCATAACCAACTAACTCCAGATCCAGAGACATACAATGCCTATGCATTCTTCAGCCACCTGCACTCATGTGTGCATACTCAAATACAAGCACAAACATTTGCATCATTTTAAAATAATGACGATATTAATAATTTTTAAAATAATACATTTTGATCAAGTATTGTAACAGTTAAGATAAGGGGACAATATAATATAGTATGCTTTGTTTCGTAGAGGTAAATATACCAACATTTCCAATGTCATTCTCAGCAAAACGGAGTCTCATATTTAGTAAAACCTGCCTTATTAACACCACTGTGCTCTTTATATGTGTCAAATACCTTTAAGAATGGAAAGGCTTAGCTGTTCTTAGGCCTTCCTATGTAATTGCTGTGCATTGTTCTAAGCATTGGACTTGCTGTAAATTTGTTTTAATTCCAATATATGTCAGATAATTTTGAGAAACATAGAAAAGACCATGTGAATATGTGACAGATTTGAATTCATACTCAGAAATTCTAGAATCATAATTTATTTCATACTACACTATGAAAATAACTTTTCATCTTCAAGTAGATTTAAACGAAATAATAGAAGATGACAATAAATTACCATCCCACTTTAGTAAAAATTATACCTAATCATGTGACATTTTCAACTAGTTTTACTTGAGAAAGTATCTCACAGCCCAAATTCCCAGTTTCTCTTACCACAGCATCTTCAGTGCTGAGGAATCTTGTAGAAATCACTTTTATTTTCAAAATCTAAAAAGACATGGACTCACACAACTGTTCAGTTGTTAAGTCCCTAAGTTGCAAGTGTGAGGCTCTCAGTTTGATTTGTCAGAAGTTGTAGGGGACAAAACATAGCCAAATGTGGTGGTCTGGTGTGCACTAGAAATCCAGCACAGGGGAGACAGAAACAGGAGGGTGCCTGGAACCCTTGTCTGTCCACTGGCCGAAGGGAAGACTAAAACTTTTCCAAAATCACCATCTGTAGGCTGCACTAGTATCCAGTTACTGACTCACATAATTTTGATACCTGAACTGAAAATGGTCTGAAACCCATCCCTGTCATTGGTGCAGAACTAAGCTTTGCAGCATAGAATTAGCCATCATCATTTCAAATCAAGCATGCATCTAAAAAGCACTCATGCCTTCATTTGGTCTCAAAAGGGTACAGTGAGCCCCATGAAACAGTTGAAACAAACTGCAAGATAAAGTATAGGAAATTTAAGAATAAATGGATATGTGGGTTCTTTCCAGCATCTGGCAATTATAAATAGGACTGCTATGAACATAGTATTCCCTCCCCTTATTACATGGTGGGGAATCCTCTGGGTATATGCCCAGGAGTGGTATAGCACGATCTTCTGGAAATGAGGAGCCCAGTTTTTGGAGGAACCGCCAGACTGATTTCCAGAGTGGTTGTACCAAAACATAATCCACACATCAAATGAGGTACAAGAAGAAAGGAGGAGTGGCCCCTTGTTCTGGAAAGACTCAGTGAAGCAGTATTTGGCAAAACCAGAACGGGGAAGTGGGAAGGGGTGGGTGGGAGGACAGGGGACAGAAGGGGGCTTATGGGACTTTTGGGGAGTCAGGGGCTAGAAAAGGGGAAATCATTTGAAATGTAAATAAAAAATATATCGAATAAAAAATGTGAAAAAAAAAAGAATAAATGGATATGTTATTTTTCTAGGGGAGCTATAGGGGTTATCAAAACATGAAATTTACAAACTGCATTCAGCTTTTCTATATATGACCTACTAATTCCAGTCCACATAAATTAGAAAACACTAAAAACTTCCTATGTGACTACAATGAAGTAGAAATACTTGGAGGAAAAGCAGAGTCCTGCTTCTTTTTTACCAGGACTAAATATGTTTCTCTAATAGTTTTCATATTTAAATGCTCAACTTATACAACCTATTAAGGCACACATTATTGAAATAAAGATAGGTTCAATGACCAATAGAGTGTGTGTATGTGTGTGTGTGGGGGGGCACACATGGGTGTATTTACATGTGTTGAATATGCATGACTGGGTAATTGCAGACATACAAGTGTATGTGTGTATGTATATGTGTGTGTGTGTGTGTGTGTGTGTGTGTATGCGTGTGAGCATGTGTGTGAAGACAGACTTGAGTTTCTATGTAGTCTTGTCTGTGGCTGGCCTGTTTACTGTCTTATTTACTAACTGAGGCTGATCAAGTTTTAAGGCAATCCCCATTTGCCAAACTTGTGAATGTTGAGAATTTTAGGGATTCACTAGCAAAGATAATGAAAATATTTGAAGAAACCAGTCACTGAAGGGAAGAAATTTTTTTCAAAATGTACTTTCATTTAATATAGCATTTTTAAAGAAATTAATATAAGAGACATATTTTTAAAAATAAATGTTTAAGATCTCAATTTTTAATGAAATATTAAAACATAAACTTCAAAATCTATACTTACAAAAAGGCTAAGTCAGTGAATGGGCAGTGAAGGAGAAAGGTAGGAAGGGAGACTCAATACTGGGGCAAGTTAGGTAGGAGGACAAGAGGAAGGTGAGGGAGAAGGGAGGATGGAGGAAGAGGAGGAAGAGAGGAGATGACACCATGAATCAGGAGCTCCTGGCCAGGAGAAACCTCAAGAAGCAAGGACTCTCACACCTTGTGAATAAGATAGTACAGTGCTAGAACTGCCCAATCTAGGAATACAGCTTATAATTACAATATCTATATGATGTGGGGGTTTATACCTATTTAATAGGATTAGAAACTCCAGCAACGGGGCTTCAGGGATGGTACACACTATAGAATCCCATAAAAATATAAAAAATAAAAGAATTAATAACCTCACCTTTCTAATTCATCAAGTTCCTTTATCTTTTCTTTCTGGTCTTCTAAAAGTTTTGCCAGGTTGTCATTTTTCATTCGAGCCAGTGTAAGTGGTGTAAAGCTATCCTATAAAACAATAATAACTTTTAACTCTGAGAACCTATTTATCAACAGACAATCATGTGGAAGACACAGTAGAGCTCACATAGTCTGAGGTGCAGTTATCTACATCCTTGACACTCTCACACACAGTGCTCTCACACAGATCCATTCTTCATAAGCCATCAGAGTACCTTTGATACCTATCTCATTTAATTCATAACTTAAATCTTAGTGAACCATGTGAAACAGAATGTCTGCCATGGGTTCCTGATACCATGAGTAGAGTCTAAATAGTTTCTTCCAGAGCCTGTGGGAATGCAAATGCTTCTGAAATGCCATGAACTCCAAGTCACTGAGGCAGAGAATATTTGCTACAAAAGCACAGTGTAGAAAGGATGGCATGTCACAGTATTTTTTCCATACTGGACATATTGCACTAATGTTAATACTATTTCTATAACAAATGAACATGAAATTCATGTTAGACTTGATATTCTGGGAGAATATGAAGGATTATATTATGCCCTGTGCTAGAGTTGCAATTTAAGTAATCTCTCAAGGAAAATACTGAAAACTTTTCTACGATGATTTAAATTTGTGGAATTAGGCTTTTCTCCTTGCAAGTTCTTCATAATAAAGCTGTAATGACAATCAGCATAAAATGTAGTAAATGGACAACACCCCTGAATAACTTCTCCAACACTTGCTTTATTTCACTGAAATAAGTATTTCATTGGAAATGAATATCAAAGTGAAATATGAGGTTTTATAGGTCAGGCACAGTGGTGAATTACCAAAAGTCCATCACTTCAGAGGTCCAGGAATATACAAGTTTTATGTCATCCTCATTACATAAAAAGTTCAAGGCCATCCTTGACTGTACAACATTCTGTCTCATGAACTAAGGGACAAATCAACTCTGTGGTTACCTAATTACAACTGAAAGGCCCATGATATTAGAGATCTATGAAATGAACTGACATGCTGAGATAGATACCATGTGGAGTAAACTGACAGAAAGATTCATAATTTAGACACTTATAATATAGAAACCTTGTATCTTATTGAAGTTTGTTTATCTGATATATTGGAAGTATAAGACAACATGATTCCCAAAAGGCTACAATTAAGAGAGTACCCTGAAGGAAATTGCAAATTTCTTCAGAATTACTGTGGATGGAGGTAATAATTCTCTTTAGATTGTTCCTCAGAAGAGTAAAGGAGAGAGATCATGCAGTGTTTTGGGGGAAGGAAAGCTTGGGAAGAAGGAGCTCCCATCAAAGCTGGCTCATCTAGATAAGTCTTATAAAATCCATTTATTACATTTAGCGTTTGAGAGATTCTTAGGTCAAAGCTGTATCAGGATCCCAATGTAATATTTTAAAGTATGTAGGAAATAATCTGTAAATCAAAGCTGTGTCTTCTTTACCTCATTTTTTATACTGAAGTCGGCATTGTGTGCCAGCAGTTTGGCTGTCATTGAGGTGCTGTTATGCCAAACAGCATAGTGCAGTGCGGTGCTCCCAGTGTTGTCCATAGCATTTGGGTCAGCACCGTGTTCTAATAACATCGCCACACAGTCTTCGTGCTTGAACTGTGAAGCCTGGGGCATTGGATCAAGAAACAGATTGGAAAGATGAGAAAAGCAAAAATGTCATAGGTTTCACTAATTATTTGCATATATCTGAGATCATGTTTATTCCAAGAATTCCCATCCAATATGTGTCACACTGAAACTGTTGGCTGCTTTCTACCTTAATTAGTGCTGTTCTGTTGTCACTGTCACGGAGATCAATGTCACAATTCCACTCTATCAGGAGGGCAACTACATTGGGATGGCCGTATGCACAGGCATAGTGCAGAATAGTTCTGTGAAAATGAAAACTTTTTAAGAATTTTTTACAAAACTAGGTCAAAAGCCACAGTTGTTCATGTAATTCTCACTAACTTTGGGCATCCAATTCAAAGAAATGTTTTTGCCTCCAATATTGGAATCATGACATATATATTTCTGTATGGGAGGCAAGGATGCTATCACTGAGCTGAACGCCCAATATGTTAAATACTTTTCCATTGTTGCAATGAAACAACATAACCAAAGCAACATGGAGAGGAAAATAGAAATGGCCCTGATAGACTCTTTCATCATTCCTCTGAAGCTTCCCAAGCCAGGCCTCCATCTCCGGAATTACCTTCAACCTTCTTAATTAGGAAGCTCCTAAAGAACAGCTCAGCAAGCATTGAAAACTCAGTGGTATTTCTTGCACAATATTCCAGTGTCCTTCCAAAATCCTCCCCACCCCACCCCAAAAAATGGTCACCTATGTCATAGCACTGCCCCTCTAAGCTAGTACCAAGCTGTCATATTTAGGATTTCCATTATGTGATGAAACATCATGATCAAGACAACTTGGGGATGAATGGGCTTATATCACACACAGTTCCAGAAAACAGTTCATCTGTAAAAGCTGTGAGGTTAGAAACTCAAACAGGGAGAAACCTGTAGGCAGGAGCTGATTATGGTAAGCCATGGAGGAGTGCTGCTTACTAGCCTGTTCTCCATCTCTTCCTGAGACTGAGTTCTTGTGGAAACCAGAACCACCAGCCCAGGGATGGCATCACCCACAATGGGCAGGGTCCTACACCATCAATCACCAATTAAGAAAATGCCCTAGAAGATTGCCTACAACCAGATCTTATGGAGAAATTTTTCAGTTGACCTTCCCTCCTCTCAGATGACTTTTGCTTGTGTCAAGTTGACATAAACTGTGCAGCACAGTTGGCCAAAGTAACCTTTCTAAATTAGAACTCTCAATTTGGATTTGTCTCCTTCTTTGAACTCTGTAGCTACTCACTGCTTTATTCTCTGCATACCCAAGACCCTCATCAATAAAAAGGGAATCAAAATAAGCTCATCTCACAAGTCATAGTAGGATTATTGAAAAACATCATGCAAAGGATTTACAGCTTTTTCTACCATGAAATTGCTCAGCAATCAGATGTTTGGATATTTTTCTTTGAGGCATAGTCTTGTTACAGAATTCAGGCTGGTCTTGAATTCACAATGTGTCTCAGGAGCTGCTAACTTGCAATCTTCCCACTGTAGACCACTGGTACATGACTACACAAGTGAACACACTCTGGTTGGCTTATGACCCTGTTCTTCTCACACTTTGAGAACTTTACATTAGGATATGAATTATAACTCCTGATGTATTACGCTTTACCTGATAGCAGGTTTTAGATTACATAATTCATAAAGTGTGCAGGAACCATAACCAACTGTGCTTACAGTAAATCATATGTGATATATTCAAAAGAATTCTGGGAGTTCTAGTTATAATATTTAAATATTCAAAATGTGAAAAAATATGACAACAGCAAATTATATCTGAAACTATTTTGTTAATTTCTAAATCTTTGGCAAAAGAAATACCAGGACTAAAATGAGGATAATTTTTTCATTATTTTGATTTGTACAATGTGAAGAAATGACAACTTTCACTTGGCTAATATTTCAATTGATTGATAATAGTTTTAGACAGGGCATAATTCTTCAAAGTAGTTACTTGTTACAACTTCCTAATTTCAGAAATGTTATTTAAAAATAAATAGGTCAAGTTTCTAGTGGACTTGAGACCCCCCCTTCTAAGTAGGACTTAAGTATCTATCCTCTTTGGTCTTCACTCCTCTTGAGCTTCATGTGGTCCATGAGCTGTATCGTGGGTATTCCATGCTCTTTGCCTAATATCACTGATCAGTGAGTACACATCATGTGTGGTCTTTTATGACTGAGAAACCTCACTCAGGATACTATTTTCTAGATTTAGCCATTGCCTTCAGATTTCAAGAAGTCATTGTTTTTAATATCTGTCTGGTGTTACATTGTTTGAATGTACTATATCTCTAGACTTTCTACTCAGCACAGGAAAATCTGCACACATTAAGGATGAGAGGCATTTACAGCCCATAGAATGAGTGTGCTTAATAAGAGAAACAAAGTGATTTGGTGAACTACTGAGTAAAAAGAATAAAGTTTAGGAATTCATTTATATTTAAATTTGTGGGCATTTTAATAAATTTAATTAACAATCTTATTATCACTCACAAACATAAATCAAGAAATCAGTAAGACTGCACTTACAGTTGTTTTATTAGCAAGTCATATGAGATATAAATTAATAACTTCTCTGTAATCATTCTCTTCCCATAATGTGAGAAAATTACATTAACAAAAGAATACATGAACTTAACTGCAAACCTTTACTTTAGTATTTGGTACTACTCTAGTCTGATTCTTTGGACTGAAATCATTTTCGTGTGTGTGTGAGTTTTTGAGTGTGTATGAGGGTGTTTATTTTTTATTTTCTATATTCTTTGTTTACATTCCAAATGCTTTCCCCTTTCCCATTGCCCCCTACCTATATGTCCCATAAGCTCTTTTCTCTCCACCTATTCCCCAATCACCCCCTCCCATTTCTCTGTCCTGGTCCTCCCCTACAATGCTGGATCAAGCCTTTCCATGAAAGGGCCCTCTCCTTCCTTCTTCTTGGGAATCATTTGGTATGCTAATTGTACCTTGAGTATTCAGAGCTTCTGAGCTAATTAATATCCACTTCTCAGTGATTGTATTCCATGTGTTTTCTTTTGTGACTGGTTTACCTCACTTATGATGATATTTTCCAGTTCCAACCATTTGCCTAAAAATTTCATGAATCCATTGTTTTTAATTGCTGAGTAGTATTCCATTGTATAAATATACCACATTTTCTGTATCCATTCCTCCATTGAGGGCCATCCAGGTTCTTTCCAGCTTCTGGCTATTATAAATAAGGCTGCTATGAACATAGTGGAGCATGTGTCCTTATTGCATGCCGGGGAATCCTCTGGATATATGCCCAGGAGTGGTATAGCAGGGTCGTATGAGGGTGTTTATATGTCGTGTGTGTATGTGTGTGTGTGTGTGTGTGTGTGTGTGTGTGTGTGTGTGTGTCTTCCAGTGAGTTCTTCCCCTAACCTAATGGAGACCACTGTGTTCTGATGCTTGGCTGAGAGCTTCACCATCTGTATTGGTCAAGCTCTGGCAGAGACTGTCAGGAGGATAGATAAATGAGGCCCCTGTCAACAAATGTTAAATTAGCAAATATCTGGGTTTAGTGTCTGTAGATGGTATGGATCCCTAGGTGGAGACTGTCTTGGTATGGCTTTTCCTCTGGTCTCTCCCCATATCTTTGTCCCTTATACATCGAAGGACCCATGGCTCCAGCTGCACATGTAGCAGAGGATTGTTACCAAAGAAAGGAGAAGCCCTTGGTTCTGTCGAGATTAGATAGCCAAGCGTAGTGGAATGGCAGGACTGTGAGGCAGGAGTGGGTGGGTGGCTGGGGGAGCACCCTCAGAGAAGAAGGGAAGGGAGTTGGATAAGGGAGTTGTGGAGGAAACACTGAGAAGGGGGATAACATTTGAAATGCACATAAATAAAACAACCAATAAAAAATCAATAAAAAGAAGACACTGGGTGGTTTTGTTTCATTCCTTTCTTGACTGTGGATGTGGTATGACCAGATCATGTCTCTGATTTCCCCATTATAATGAACTATAAGCTAGAACTTTAAGCCTTAAACTTAAGTTTCATGATGAGTAATTGATTTTACGGATAAAAACCAAATTGTACCAGAAATATGAGTTTCACAATGGCCAATGAATAATATATACAATATTATATATTGTACTCCCTCCATAAGAGAGAATAAAGTTGGATTGAATATACCATTTCGATTTTCAAACTGCTGGTATTCATATATGGACTTACAAAATTAGGCATTTACCCAGCACAATGAAAGGTAAATATGTGTCAGGGGCTTCATATCAGTTGGTGTATTGTTGGTGGCTCAGAACCTGAGAGATCTCAGGGGTCCAGATCAGATGAGACCAGGTTAGACTGCTGGTCTTCCTATGAAGTACTACTCCTCCTCAGCTTCTTCCAGCTTTATTCTAATTCCACCACAGAGGCCCTCAGCTCCTCCTGTTCATTGGTTGGGTGTAAATATCTGCATCTGACTCAGCTGCTGTGCCTCTGACAAAGCAGCCATGCTGGGCTCCTGTCTCCCAGGTCTCTGGTAAATTAATGGAGTACTTCCCACTCCTACCTCCTCATATTAATTCTTTCCATTCTTTCTGCTAGCCCTCAGGGCTTCTGTCTTCTTCCCCCCAACCCCAACCTACAATACCTGATCATGTTCCCTTTTCCCTTCTCCCCTCTCCCACCCAGGTCTCTCCCTCTCTCTGCCCCATATGAATGCTTTCTTCTGCTTCACAGGTGGGATTGAAGCACCCTCACTTAGGCCCTTATCTTGTTAAGATTCTTGAGTTCTGAGGATTATATCCCGGGGATTCTGTACATTTTTTGGCTAATATCCATTTATTAGTGAATACATACCATACATGTCCTTTTTGGTCAGAGTTAATTCATCCAGTAGGATAATGTCTAGTTCCATCTATGTGCAAGTACCTATAAAACTCAAGAGGTTCTCATTCTTAATAGCTAAGTAAGTAAATTTTGTAAATTTTGTAAATAAACCACAAGTTTCCAACTTCCAGCTATCACAAAAAGGCCATTATGAACATAGTGGAACACATGCCCCTGTGGGGCATCTTTTGGATATGTGCTCAAGAGTGGTATAGCTGGGTCTTCAGGTAGATATATTTACGATTTTCTGAGGATCCTCCAGATTTATTTCCAAAGCTGTTGTACCAGTATGCCATCACATCAGCAATGGAGGAGTGCTCCTCTCTGTCTACATCCTCACCAATGTGTGCTGTCACAAGAGTTTTTGATCTTAGCGATTCGGATTGGTATACTATAATATCTTAGGGTCATTTTGATGTGCATTTCCCTGATCACTAAGGAATTTGAACATTTCTGTAAGTTCTTCTTGGCCATTTGAGATATCTTTGTTGTGAATTCTGTTTAGTTCTTTACCTCACATGAATGCTTTCTTCTGCTTCACAGGTAGGATTGAAGCATCCTCACTTAGGTTGTTTGTTTTTGTTTAGGTTGTTTTTTTTTTTTTTTGGTTTTTTTTTTTTTGGTTTTTGTTTTTGGTGGTTAGCTTCTTGAGTTCTTTATATATTTTGAATACTAGCCCTGTCTGAATGTTACAAATAATCAACAAAACCAAGAGCTGGTTCTTTTAGAAAATCAAAAAGATAGAAAAACACCTAGCCAAGCTATCAAAAGAGCCCAGAGACAGCACCCAAATGAAAAGGGAGACATAAAAACAGAAAGTGCGGAAATTCAAAAAATCAACAGATCATCCTCTGCCATAGAGTTCCATACCCAGGTGACACAGGGAGATAGCTAGACTCCCAGAAGTGTAGACAGGACTGGGGACACACGTATGACCACCCATGCTGCTCAGAGGAGCCTGCCTGAAACCCTTACAACACAAGATCCTAGGGGCAGCCTAGGACAGGTGTCTTCTGATTTCTGTCTGTGCCCAGAGCTGATCCTGGGCCACAGAGCTACATCCACAAATCCCAGCAATAGAGAGCCAATCTCCTAGGAGTACCTATACACCTGAGTTAACAGGTAAGACCACTACTTCTCTTCAAATTCCTGGCCAAAGAGCAGCCTGCTCAAAGCCATCAGGACACAGGAACCAAGGATCAACTATGGACAGAATCATTCTGGTTTCTGTCTCTACCCGTGAGCTAAACCTGTACCACACTTCTCCATACCTAAATTCACCCAGAGAGAGAACTGGTCTCCCAGGAGTACTGACACAGGCTTGCAGACATACAAACCACAGTCATAGACAACAAGACCAGCTAACTTGAGAGATAACAATATGGCAAAATGCAAACGCAAGAACATGACCAACAGAAACCAAGTCGATATGGCATCATCTGAGCCCAGTCCTGGATACTCAGCACACTGCAAAAACAAGATTTGGATTTAAAGTCTCAGCTCATGATGCTGAGA
This sequence comes from Apodemus sylvaticus, assembly GCF_947179515.1. Taxonomy (NCBI): domain Eukaryota; kingdom Metazoa; phylum Chordata; class Mammalia; order Rodentia; family Muridae; genus Apodemus; species Apodemus sylvaticus. The sequence goes on along the minus strand of NC_067485.1, from coordinate 72,131,831 downwards.
GAGGACTTTAAGATTGACATGAATAACTCCCATAAAGAAATGCCGGGGAACACGGGTAAATAGGTAGAAGCCCTTAAAGGAGAAACACAAAAAATCCCTTAAAGAATTATAAGAAAAAACCAACAAACAAGTGAAGAAGTGAACAAAACCATCCAGGACCTAAAAATGGAAGTAGAAATAATAAGGATACATGCCCACTATGATCATAGCAGCCTTATTTATAATAGCCAGAAGCTGAAAAGAACCCAGATGTACCTCAACAGAGGAATGGATACCGAAAATGTGGTACATTTATAAAATGGAGTACTATTCAGCTATTAAAAACAATGAATTCATGAAATTCTTAGGCAGATAGATAGAAGTAGAAAATATCATCCTGAGTGAGGTAACCCAATCACAAAATAACACACATTGCATGCACTCACTGATAAGCTTAGAAGCTTAAGCCCAGAAGCTTAGAATACCCAATGTGCAATTAACAGACAAAATGAAGCCCAAGAAGAAAGAAGACCAAAGTGTGGATACTTTGGTCCTTCTTAAAGGGGAACAAAATACCCATGGTAGGAGATACAGAGAGACAAATTGTGGAGCAGAGACTGAAGGAAAGGCCATTCAGAGACACTATTGTGGATGCCAACAAGCACTTGCTGACAGGAGCCTGATATAGCTGTGTACTGAGAGTCTCTGCCAGCACCTGACAAATACAGGTTGGTGCTCTTAGCCAACCATTGGATTAAACATAAATTTCCCAATGGAGCTTGAGAGGAGATTCCTGCCCCATAGTAGGAACAGCAATATTAACCAACCACTACCCCCACAGACCTTCCAGGGACTAAACTATTAATCAAGGACTACACATTGAGGGACCCATGGCTCTACCTGAATATGTAGCAGAGAATGTCCTTATTGGACATCAAAGGGAGGAGAGGCCCTTAGTCCTTAGAAGGCTAGATGCCCAAGAATAGGGGAATTTCAGGACAGGGAAGCAGGAGTGGGTGTGTTGGTGAGCAGGGGAAGAGGGGATTTGGGTGGGGTGTTTTCAGAGGGGAAACCAGGAAAGGGGCTAACATTGAAATGTAAATAGAGAAAATATCTAATAAAAACACCATAAAAACTGATCATATCATACTGCAAAAGCCTATACACAACAAAACTGGAACATCTAAATGATATGGATGATTTTTCTAAACAGATACTACATACTAAAGTTAAATCAAGAGCATGTAAACTAACTAAAAAGGCCCATATCTCCTAAGGAAATAGAAGATGTCATTAAAAAACTGAAACAAAAACAGCCTAAGGCCAGATGGCTTCTGGGCAGATTTCTATCAGACCTTCAAAGAAAAGTTAATGCCAACACTCTTCAGACTATTCCACAAAATTAACACAGAAAGAACACTACCTAATTAATTCTGTAGAGCCAAAATTATTCTGATACATAAACGAAACAAGGACGCAAAGGAAGAAAGAGAACATTAGATCAATTTGACTTATGATCATCAATGAAAAAGTACTCAATAAAATACTAGCAAACCGAATCTAAGAACACATCAAAGTCATCATTCAGCATGACCAAGCAGGCTTCATCCCAGGGATGCAAGGTTGGTTCAATACATGAAAATTCAATAACTATATAAGAAAGTCAAAGAAAAAATTAATGGTCATTTCAATAGATTCTGAAAATACATTTGACAAAATTTATCACCCCTTCATGTTAAAAATACTGAAGTGATCAGGAATTCAAGGCCCATACCCAAACATAATAAAATCAACATGCAACAAACCAACTGCCAATATCAAATTAAATGGACAGCTTTTCACTTTTAAAGTTATATTTTCCTGCTCACTATTATGACTCCAGCCATGAAACCTCTTTAAGGAAAACTTGCATAAATGGAAAGAAAACCCATATTTGAAAGATACACAGTCTGTATCTTATTTTCAGCAAACTGCAACTAAAATGATTATGTCTATTTATTTGTGTATATAATAAACTGAAGGACATGTGAATGAAAATGAGGCCAACCTACTATAGTGCCTGGGAGAGAAATAGGTACATCAGTCACAGAAAAGAGGAGGTCTGGATACTACAACATTAATGAATTCAAGAACCAGTGGCTTTTTGTGGTGAACAGCTCTAGGTCAGCAGGGCCTTCCGCCCTTCCCCCACCCCACTTCCCAGAGCATTGGAATAACTGCCAAGCACTGAGATTACCATGAAATCTTAGCGACAAAGGTCAGCATACTAGTCAGTAGCCCTGCGAACATTGGCAGTTCCTCCTACTCCTAGACACTGGGGCCACTTAGGGAAGCTGACACATTTCTTTCTCCACCTGCCTCCCAGCCTGCCCCTTTCCCCTGACCCCCAGCCCCAGACACCTGTCATTGCTGTCTCGGTCATTGATGTCATTTTTCCTAAGTATGAGTCTGCGCTCTACTGTGGCAACATCACCCCGGGTAGCAGCCTTGTGGATCTTGCTGAAGGCTTTGTAGCTTTTGATCTCTCTGGCAGAAGAGAGGCCAGTACCACTCTGACATGGCCTCCCATGGCCTGTGAAGGACTCCCTCTGGCCGGTGGAGGATCCAGGGGAAGATGGCCTTCGATTCCAGCAACACGAGGAGTTCATGGTGGAGCTCCCCACCCACCCACCCCGAGTCACCCCAGTCAGCCCAAGTCACCCCGACCCCTCCCCTCCCTCTTGGCTCTTGGCCACCCTCAGAACCAACACACTGATATAGATCTGCAAGTGAGTCTTGTCACCACTGCCAGCAAGACCAGGACAAAGCACCCACAGGCAAGCTCAGTAGGAGAGAGTCCAGCCAGAACAGGTACTCCTGTCAACTGACTTCTATCCAACTGTTGCCAAGCAACGCATCTAAACACAGGCATGCACACTCTGACCAATGGGAAAGCCGAGGTCCAACAGCTGTTATAGAGGTTCTACCTCTCTACTTCATGGACAGTAGGTCAAAGAAGAAATAAAGAAAGGCATCAAAGCCTTTGTAAATTAAATACAAGTGAAGGCACAACATACCAAATTCTATGAAACACAATGAAATCAGTGCTAAGAGGAAAGGTCATAGCCCTAAGTATGTTCATTTAAAAAAAGTAGATTTCTCATAATAAAAATTTAAATATACACCTATATTTAAAGTTCTAGAAAAAAGAAGCAAACACCCAAGAGTAGACACTGAAAATAATCAAACTCAGGACTGAAATCAATTCATTAGGAACAAAGACAACAGGACAATGAATCAGCCAAGCCAAGAGCTGGTTCTTTTAGAAAATCAGCAAGATAAACAAAACCTTATCCAAACTAAATAAACATCAGAGAGACAATATCCACACTGACAAAATCAGAAATGAAAAGGGAAACCTAAGAACAGGTCCCGAGGAAACGTAAAAGTCATTATGTCTTACTGGAAAAGCATCTTCTCCAACAATTTGGAAAATCTTAAGGATATGGATGATTTTCTAGATAGATACTTACCAGAGTTAAATCAGGGAAGCAAATTAAATAGTTCTGTAACCCCTAAAGAAATAGAAGCAGCCATTAAAATCTAGAGGCTCACAGTCTGAGGTTCTCAGATTTCAGGCAATCGAGATTCAAGGGCCAAGATCATCCTCAGGTCCCACAAGAAAAACAGCCAAGATGACTGTGGACAGTATTCTGGTGTCCTAGATGGGCCTGGCACATCCCACAAGTCAGAGATGGACACAGAAACAGTCTCCTGGGATCAGACTTAAGACAAGCCCAGATTGGGCTTGGGGATAAAGGAAGTGGCTTTGTAATCCTGGTGACCTGTGGCCTATCCGCAGGAGTCTTGAAGGTAGAAGAAGAGACCTTACTCTGCACCAATGTCCTCTGACACCCAGATACACACGCCACCCCAACATCATACACGGTTATAGAAAATATTAAAAGTTCAAACAAAAGGCCAGTTGGCCGAGGCCTGACAGCCTGCCTGACACTCTACACACACACACACACACATTCTCTCTCTCTCTCTCTCTCTCTCTCTCTCTCTCTCTCTCTCTCTCTCTCTCTCTCTCTCTCTCTCTCCCTCCCTCCCTCTCTCACAATATCCCTCTGATATCTTCTACATCTGAAACTGACTGATATGCAGGGCAGCAGCTCCATGCTGAACTGTATTTTTTGGAAAATGGAACTCAATAAAGCTATTAAAATATCCATAGTTTATACTTACCAAAAGCTATTAAACCCTGCATATTTTGCATTTATTAAAAGTCATTAAGATCTCCATATTTTATCTTTTTAAAAAAGGAATGGAAACTAATGTTTATTTTTGGCCATTCTTAGGCACAGCATGCTGAAACACGAGTCTTGCAGACTGCATCATTCCAAGAGGAAGCAGGTACAGCATCCTGCCGAAGGTCAGAAGCAGCACACAGCAAGGCTGATGTGCAGACACCGTCTTATAATACACAAAAGGTGTGAAAGTAGCCTTCTTTTTCTTGAGGCTTTGATATGGTATTCATCAGTGCATACACAGAAGACACTGAAGCAGCTTTTTACCTATTGCATATCCTGAAAACACCTCTACTGATATGGCTTTCTTTCACAGATTGTCAATGAGAACACATAAATAAGAATGCCAATTCCATGTTTTTATCACCTACCACTCAGGCAAACAGGCATCTTGCCAATGACTGGCTACACACATATTCTAGGCAAACAAATTTTAATATTTACACTTCATGAAATCAATAGATATTCCCATCAGGAATGGTCCAATTCTACAAAGGTAAATCACTGAAGTCCTGAGAGATGACTTAAAAGCATTATTTCTTGGCCCAGCAAGATGACTCGGTATTTTAAAGCACTCACTCCTCTTTGGCTCCTTGTACCCATCCCATGTCAGATGTCTCAAAACTGCCTGTTACTGCAGTTCTAGGGGATTTGATGTCCTCTTCTGGCCTCCATAGACACATGTATACACATGGCACAAACTCACAAAGACAGACACATAAATCTTTTTAAAAATTTTTCAGCTCTAATGATTAATTATAAGATAATTTAAAACAAATCTATGCAACAGATGGTACTTGCCCTACAACTGTGATGTAGCAGAGAGCTACAGCCCCGGCACACTGTCTTATCTCTGACTGAGGGAGAAGGCGAAACTGTTGCTCTCAGACTGCCAATGCTCAAAGACTAAGGTGCTTCATGAATCCACTGAGTTGTAGTCCATCATGAAGCCAGTTCCTGTTCTGGTAGAGGAGAACCACCCTCCTCCCACGGAACCACATCATAATAGAAGTGCTCATGCTTCGTGCCCACACAGAAAAATAAGACCCAATGCACAGAATTGCTTTCTATGCCCACAGGAGGCGTCATCCTGGACTCTCTGCGGGTTCTCTAAGATCAAGGGTCTGGTGCACTGCTTCTAGGCTGAAGAACTTGTAGATGAATGAAGTGTTATGGAAGCACCTGGTTAGATGAAAAGCATCACAAGAAGTACAAAGGAGGACAGTGACTTCAGAGGGAGACCCCAACCAGGCATGGCTCACTTGTGAGCCTCTTCTGTGGATATAGGTTTTACCTAACTGAAATGATTAAGATGCCAAAATTCAGCATCCTTTCATGCTTAAAGTCTTGGAGAGAACAGGAATTCAAGGCCCATACCTAAACATAGTAAAAGCAATATACAGCAAACTGGTAGCCAGCATCAAACTAAATGGAGAGAAACTTGAAGCAATCCCACTGAAATCAGGGACTAGACAAGGCTGCCCCCTTTCTCCTTATCTTTTCAATATTGTACTTGAGGTACTAGCTCGGGCAATTCGACAACATAAGGAGGTCAAAGGGATACAAATTGGAAAGGAGGAAGTCAAACTATCATTATTTGCAGACAACATGATAGTCTACCTAAGTGACCCAAAAAACTCCAGTAGAGAGCTCCTACAGCTGATAAACAACTTCAGCAAAGTGGCAGGTTATAAAATCAACTCAAGCAAATCAGTGGCCTTCCTATACTCAAAGGATAAGCAGGCTGAGAAAGAAATTAGGGAAATGACCCCCTTCACAATAGCCACAAACAGTATAAAGTATCTTGGGTTGACTCTTACCAAACATGGGAAAGATCTGTATGACAAGAACTTCAAGACTATGAAGAAGGAAATGGAAGAAGACCTCAAAAAATGGGAAAACCTCCCATGCTCATGGATCGGTAGAATCAATAGAGTTAAAATGGCCATTTTGCCAAAAGCAATATACAGATTCAATGCAATACCCATCAAAATCCCAACTCAATTCTTCACAGAGTTAGAAAGAGCAATTATCAAATTCATCTGGAACAACAAAAAACCCAGGATAGCTAAAACTATTCTCAGCAACAAAAGAAAATCTGGGGGAATCAGTATCCCTGACCTCAAGCAATACTACAGAGCAATAGTGTTAAAAACTGCATGGTATTGGTACAGTGACAGGCAGGAGGATCAATGGAACAGGATTGAAGATCCAGAAATGAACCCACACACCTATGGCCACTTGATCTTCGACAAAGAGGCTAAAAACATCCAATGGAAAAAAGATAGCCTTTTCAACAAATGGTGCTGGTTCAACTGGAGGTCAGCATGCAGAAGAATGCGAATTGATTCATCCTTGTCTCCTTGTACTAAGCTCAAATCCAAATGGATCAAGGACCTCCACATAAAGCCAGACACTCTGAAGCTAATAGAAAAGAAACTGGGGAAGACCCTTGAGGATATCGGTACCGGGAGAAAGTTTCTGAACAGAACACCAATAGTGTATGCTCTAAGAGCAAGAATTGACAAATGGGACCTCATAAGGTTACAGAGTTTCTGTAAGGCAAAGGACACCATCAAGAGGACAAATCGGCAACCAACAAATTGGGAAAAGATCTTCACCAATCCTACATCAGATAGAGGGCTAATATCCAATATATATAAAGAACTCAAGAAGTTAGACTCCAGAAAACAGAACAACCCTATTAAAAAATGGGGTACAGAGTTAAACAAAGAATTCTCACCTGAAGAACTTCGGATGGCGGAGAAGCATCTTAAAAAATGCTCAACTTCATTAGTCATTGGGGAAATGCAAATCAAAACAACCCTAAGATTTCATCTTACACCAGTCAGAATGGCTAAGATTAAAAATTCAGGAGACAGCAGGTGTTGGAGAGGGTGTGGAGAAAGAGGAACACTCCTTCACTGCTGGTGGGGTTGCAAATTGGTACAACCACTCTGGAAATCAGTCTGGCGGTTCCTCCGAAAACTGGGCACCTCACTTCCAGAAGATCCTGCTATACCACTCCTGGGCATATATACCCAGAGGATTCCCCACCATGTAATAAGGATACATGCTCTACTATGTTCATAGCAGCCCTATTTATAATTGCCAGATGCTGGAAAGAACCCAGGTATCCCTCAACAGAAGAGTGGATGCAAAAAATGTGGTATATCTACACAATGGAGTACTATTCAGCCATTAGAAACAACGAATTCATGAAATTCTTAGGCAAATGGATGGAGCTAGAGAACATCATACTAAGTGGGGTAACCCAGACTCAAAAGGTGAATCATGGTATGCGCTCACTAATAAGTGGTTATTAACCTAGAAAACTGGAATACCCAAAACATAATCCACACATCAAATGAGATACAAGAAGAAAGGAGGAGTGGTCCCTGGTTCTGGAAAGACTCAGTGAAACAGTATTCGGCAAAACCAGAACGGGGAACTGGGAAGGGGTGGGAGGGAGGACAGGGGAAGAGAAGGGGGCTTACGGGACTTTCGGGGAGTGGGGGGGGGGCTAGAAAAGGGGAAATCATTTGAAATGTAAATAAATTATATCGAATAAAAAATAAAAAAATAATAAATAAATAAATAAATAAATAAATAAATAAATAAAGTAGACAGCAGTCAAGGAAGATGCTTGATGTCAACTTCAGACATGCACCTAGACATGTATTCCGACATATATGTCAGCATGCATATATATACATATAGAAAAATCATTAAAATTTTTATTTTTGTATATAATGATGCTGGTGACAACAGTTAATAAAAGTGTTTCTTTTTGTGGAATAGTAAAATTTTCTTTAGTATTTAATCTGAAAAAGCCATAGAAATATTTGACAAATTTGTGTGTGTTGGGAAGTTGATGCCAGGGACAAAACCCAGGGAGTTATGAATACTAGCAAGTGCTCTAGTGAGCTATAGCTATACTCAACATTGTCATTTGATTTGTTTTTGTTTTTATCTTTGCTTTTTCAGACAAGGTCTCATTCTATAGCCCAGTTTGGCCAAGGATTCATTATGTAGATCCAATTGCCCCTGAACTCATGGTGGTCCTCCTGCCTCCATATGCAGAGTACTGGGTGAGATTACAAAATTAATCCACTATACCCATCTCAACAGATGTTAAACATGTAATAAACAGACATCTATAGGATGTGTTTACTTCCATCTTATTATATGTATAAAACAACATCTGGATCTCTATTCTTTTTTTGGAGATGGAGGATAGCCTCAAACTGGTAAACTTTCTGCCTTAGCCTCCTAAGTGATGGGATAATAGGCATGTCACCACACTTAGGTCCAGCAACAAATTATTTCTTTATGGTTTTATCAAAATTAAAGAAAAGAAGGGAGGGGGAGGAACAGGAGGAAGAGGCAAAGGGAGTATACGGGAATGGGGAGGGAGAAGGCCTTTCTGAAGACTGCTTAGCTGTCTCTGCTCCTTGACCTCCCATCTGCACCTTCCCTCAGCCTACAGGCACAGACAGAGTAATGCTGGCCCTGGTCCTGATGGCTCCAGGAATCCTTCCATACTTGATGCAGGTTGCTCAGATTCTACAAGGACAGTGAAAACAAAACAAAACAAAACCAGAGCCTTGCTAGGGGAGACAGTGGAAGAATCACTTGTACCAATAGCCAAGTGAGTGGCCTTGGGAGACACCTGACATCTACAGGCCATTTACTGACTGGTCGGTAGATAATACTCCTCATGGTTCCCAGCTCTAAAATGTATGCTCAATTCTCTAGAAAAATCACAGCCCCACCTCCACCCTTCAACACAGGCACTCTCAGTATTCCTAGACCCCTACACTGCCAGCCTGCCATTACTCCTAATCATTCTCACAAATACAGACTCACCTAGTTGCACTGCTGTCAAATGGTGTGAGGAAAATTAATTCCATAATTCAAAGGTCATGGTGAATAAGAAGCCAGTATATACAGCAAATGTGAACATTCAAATACTATCACCGTATTACTAAAAGTGGTTTCTGGTAATAGTGGAAGTCTGAATATCTATATATAATATAAGAGTGGAAGTCTCAAAGGATGTTTTGGGATTTTTGAGTGTTTTAAAGGTAACAATATGAATTATCACTATATGGTCACATAAAATATGTGCTGGCAGACTGTAGTAGGAGAATGCTTAAATTTTGAAGTCACCAAACATTTTTATCCTGACTGTCTATCTATCTCTATATCTATTGATCTATCTATCTCTATATTTATCTATCTATTCATCCATGTATTCATCCATCTATATACTATCATCTGTATACACACACACACACACACACAGTGCATGAGCAAACACAAGCACCATGCCAGCAGTCTATGTGGAGTTCAGACGAGAACCTTTCTCTTTCCTTCCCCCATCTAGGTTCCAAGGATGGAAATTAGATCATCAAGCTTAGCAGCAAAAGTCTTAAACCAACTCACTGGTGCCTGAATGTATGAAGCAGTAAGTTCTTGAATGGCATTAAATGGGGAAACCCAGAGATACGTATCTATCTTTTTATGTACCTTCAAAGATTACAGCTGGAAAGGAGACTTTATTCCTCACAAAAATCCAACTGATCTGGGTATGAAGTACCATTTCCAGGCAAACATATTTACTAAGAAGGGGAAGGTGGTTCATGCTATAACACAGTACTTGGCAAACTGAGGGAGGAGGAAGGCCTTGAGTTTGACTAAAGCATGGGATACAGGGTGAGTTCCAGACCACTGAAGTCTACAGTATAAGATGAGAGAAAGAGAGAGAGAGAGAGAGAGAGAGAGAGAGAGAGAGAGAGAGAGAGAGACAGAGAGAGACAGAGAGAGACAAAGAGAGACAGAGACAGCCTGCTCTTGGTCTGGGGCATTAATAAAATGATCAAACAGTTTAGTTAGCTTAATCAGCATGGTTTTCAATAACTGTCTCTTATAGATCATTCCAAACTGTCAGGACTAAGGTAATGTTCAGAAGAAATGCTTGAGAGCCCATCATCATGGCAAAGCACTCAACTGAGAACATGCCTCCCTAAGATCCAGCTGATAGGAATTTTCATGATTAGTGATTCAGGGGGGATGGACCAGCCTGTGGTGAGTGGACCATCCCTGGGTTGGAGGTTCTGGGTTCTATAGGAAAGCAGGCTGAGCAAGTCATGAGGGGCAAGTCAGAAAGAAGCACTCCTCCATGGCATCCTCTGTGTCAACTCCTGCCTCCAGTTCCTGCCCTGTTTGAGTTCCTGTCCTGACTTCATTGAGTGACCTCTCTATACTTTACTGTTCCTGGGTGACCTCATTCAGTGTACCTTCATTCCTTGAGACAGTATCTTAACCACTTCCTCCTTAAAATGAACTGACTGCTTGCTTAATCACAACCTGGGACATCACCTTACAACCACCTCGGTGACTTGAACTGGAGGTCACCTGAGACCAGCTGAGCCTGTGTTTTACTATCCTGGTAAAAGAGGGGTGACCTCTGGAGTTGGCCTTCACTCCCCACCCCCACCTCCATCCTTGCAGCCCTGTGACCCCAGCTCAGGGTGTGCCTGGGCCTAGGAAGCCTTACCAGGACAGCCTTCCTACAGGATGGCAGCCCCAGCTTCGCCACCCTTCCCGAGGCAGGTTCCCGGAGAAGGAGACAGCGAGAACCGCTTCCAGGATGGAGTGGAAACCTCAGGGGAGAGTCGCCGCGCTCAGCCAGCACCCGCCCCCCCGGCCCGGCTTACCAGCCACAGGGATCCGCTCCTCTCAGGTCACTGCTTCGTTGGCATTTTGTCCCAAAGCTCTGGATGCCGACGCCCGCCAGGGACCGGCCGGGGGGCGGCGACCGGGCAGCAGGATGATGATGCGCGGCCTCGCAACCCGCCGCCGCCTCTCAGCCCTAGCCTGGGAATTTCCCAGACCACGCCCACTTGAACACGCCTCCCAAAGCCACGCCCAACTCCCCGCCCCACCGCAGCTCTTCCTGAGTCCTGCAGTCCACCTCCCAGGTTCCTTAGGGATGGAGATCTGGCATGAGGGAATTGAGAGGAAGCCAGAGTGTCACAGAGGAGGAGTTAACTACAGTAAACTATTTACCAGAACAAATGGGCCGAGCCAGGCTTCTCTGGTCTATAGAGAAAGATCAGAATCACATGGGGTCTCTGAGCCCTTCAGGAGGGTCTCAGGCATCCTCAAAGCAAGGCCTTTATCTTTCTGTCTCTGCTTCTCTGCCCACTCCCACCTGAGTGTGTATTTAAACCTTACAGCTAGGCATACCCTCCCACTGATCCTCTGTCCTCTTCTGGAGGCTTTAATTTAAAAAAATCAAAGAAAAGAACAGAAAAAAGAAAAGAAAGACAAGCCTGCAAAATGTGCTTGTGCTCTTGTTCCCCCAGCTCCATTAACATATGGCTGCATCAGATGTCACAGGCAGGGGAGATTGATGGATTGATTCCCATTACACTCAGGAAGCAATCTCAACTGTGATGGTGCTATACCATACTGGAAGATGCCTCTGCTGAGACTGTGGAATGCAAAGCTAGAAAATAATAGAGAACCCCTCCTGCTTTGCATTCCCCGCCCCTGAACTTCAGCAAGGTGGCATCACAGGACACAGATGGTATTTGATCAGAAGGGTGAAATCCAGGCACAGCGTTACCTTGACAACCAGACCCCAGTGAAAGGTAAGTAAGAACTTGGGGCCAGCTCCTGGGTGGCTCAGAAGACAGCATGAGCTCAGGTTTTGTGCTCAAGGTCAAAGGGATGTCATAACCAGGGAAGAATTTTGATTCCTGATGAAAGGGCTACAGGGGAGATAAGGAACACATGGTTGTGACTGCATGTGCACCTGAACACAGGTTGGAAGGAAACATCAGGATCCTCACCAACACAGCAAGAGACAGCCCAACCCAGCCCATCTAGCATAGAGCAGATCACCTCCTGTCTGTTCAAAGACCTGGCCTCAAATGTTAACCCTGCAGCTGGGCAGAGAAGGTCTGAAAAGCTGTGGTGGGGGGTGAGGGTGGGGGATGGGGACTTGTCGTTTTTTATGATATTCTCCACAATCAACACAGAAGCCCTCTGTGAACTCTTATCATGTCCCTCTACCACCAACCAGCAGTATTTGTAAGGGATATCAGGACCAAATGTCCTTTTGTTCTCCTGAGTTCCAACACCAGGTCTCTGAGTGTGGTGGCAGGTCCCACAGGTAAGAACACTACCCTACAGATCTGCCTGAGACTTCCAATGCCAACAGGAGGCCCCAGGCTGTTTTACTAAGCACCTGACCCACTAGCCTGCTGTACATCGGGGTATGCAGAATGTCTGACTTTGTTGGAGTTTACTAATTTGCCGTACAGCTTACAGAACTCAAGGAAACATTATATTTACTGGCTTATTACAAAAACATATTTTGACAGGTACATATAAACAGCTAGGTGGGGAATTATGTAGGGCAAGGTGGAAGTGTTCCTAAGACAGAAGGTTCTGTTGCCCTGGAGCTGGGGTGTGTCCCCCTCACTCCTCCTTTCCCCAAGTGTTTAGATATCTAGAAACACTTGGGTTGATGATGTAGTTGGAAGGATGCTTGTCCATCATTTATAATGCTCTGGAATTGGTTCCCAGCATGTTAAGAACCACACAATAACACTTACTGGAATCCTGTATTGATGGAATGTTAGGCTCAGGAGAACCAGAGGTTCAAATTGTCTTTATTACTAATAGTACAGTGAGTTCAAGGTCAGCCTGGGTTACAAGTCTCTCTCCTCTTGTTCCCCTTTCTTTCCCCCACTTCCCTCCCCTCTCCTCTCTTCCCCTCTTCTCTTCTCCCCTCCCATCCTCACAGCTAGTTACACTGAGTTGTTAGGACTTTCTCTTTACTGTATCTGAAGTACAGTGACAGTCGGGGACACTGAGAATGCAGGGAGGAGGCTACATGCCAGCACCAGCTTACAGGGCCTTGAGAGGGAGAGCAGGAGAGGCAGTTTCAGGTAGAAAATGTACTCAAGGTGCCCTCTGACAATTTGTTCTTCCTGGAGCATATTCCACAAGGCCCCTGACACACACACACACACACACACACACACACACACACACACACACACTGTACTTAGCTACATGATCTCCATTATCTTTCTGTGCATCATTCTTGGGCAGTTATCCAAGATGAACACAGTGCCACACCCTGGGCCAGAAGTCATCTTCTCCTCAGACCCAGTGTGATTCTGCAAGTGATTATCTGGATCACCTTGCAAAATCAAAACTGAAAGTGATGACCCATATCTATATTTATATATATCATTATATACACATACATATATACATACAGATATATGTAACAATTACATACAGTTATAATTACATATACTTTTGTATATGTAATTATATACCCCAGTGTCTCACTTCATAGTCTGGGATAGCTTGGAACTCACTATGAAGTTTGCTGACCTGAAACTTGCATCAATCCTCCTGTCTCAGCCTTCCAGATGCTTACTTAGCATATTCCCAGCCAAGCCTGTTGGGGCTGCTGGAGCTTTGGGAGTGGTGGCTGCTACTTATGCTTTGGTCTTTTCTTCATTTTCACCTCCTTTCTTCCTCATTCCCTCTCCCTCCTCCTCCTCCTCCTCCTCCTCCTCCTCCTCCTCCTCCTCCTCCGCCATTTTCTTCTTTGACAAGGTCTCATTGTACAGCCTTGGCTGGCTTGAAACTTGCTGTGTAGACTGGGCTAGCCTAGAACTCACAGAGCTCTGCCTGCCTCTGCTACCTTCCTATCCCCAGTGCAAAGGATTAAAGGCCTTTGACAACACGCTCTGCTTTATGTTAATTCATTCATTCACCTGAGAGCTGCTTCAGAACCCCTAGAGGTAAAGTGTTCTATAATATATATATATATATATATATATATATATATATATATATATATATATGTACATATATATAATATATATAATATTTTAATATTTTAAAAGACTCATATATATATATGAGTCTTTTAAAATCCCTGAAATTCATGATTCTGAAACCATCTGCTACCTGAGGATGGCTAAGAGTTCCTGGAATGAGTCACGCTGTACAATTACATGTCACCATTGTTCTGGACTGAACTTCTGAGCTAGATCCTAACACGTCAGGCTGAAGAGAAAGTGGAGCTGTTCAGTGTCTCAGTTACTTTCCTATCACTGTGATAATGTGAAATGACTCCATTTTGTGTTTGCATAGACAATTTTCAGCCCTCAGCCCTAATCCTCTGAATGGTCACATCTGCCTTGGCAACACACTTGAGATTTCCCATGCGCTTGACCATGGTCTGGATGTATTAACTGAAATAATTAAAGCAAACAAAAATAAGTAAAAGAAGATCTAAGTCAAATACAATTGCTGTGCTATGTCTGAGATAATTACCATGCTCTATCAGCAATGAACATTTCAAGGTTATTCTGGTCCTCATGCAACTTTGATGTAAATCATGGTCTTTGTGGGGTTTTCCCTTTAAAAACACTGTGCCTTTTAGCTTGGGACCTAAGATAGTTTACAGAGGCAGGAGTCTGCTCTTGGTTTGGGCCATTAATAAAAAGATTATACAGTTTAGTTAGATTAATCAGCATGGTTTTCAATAACTGTCTCTTATAGATCATTGCAAACTGTCATGACTAAGGTAATGTACAGAAGAAATGCTTGAGAGCCCATCATCATGGCAAAACACTCAACTGAGAACATGCCTCCCTAAGATCCAGCTGTTAGGCATTGTCATGATTAGTGATTGATGGGGATGGACCAGCCTGTGGTGAGTGGACCATCCCTGGGCTGGTGGTTCTGGGTTCTATAGGAAAGCAGGCTGAGCAAGTCATGAGAGCCAAATCAGTAAGAAGCACTCCTCCATGGCACCCTCTGTGTCAACTCCTGCCTCCAAGTTCCTGCCCTCCTTAAGTTCCTGTCCTGACTTCCTTGAGTGATGGACTATAACATAGAAGTGTAAGCCAAATAAATCTTTTCCTCCCCAACTTTCTTTTTGTCATTGCAGCAATAGTATTGCAGCATAACAAAGACACCAAGGACCAGCCTTCAAGAAGGTTGATTTCCCCTCAAGCTATGCTAAAGAGATGGGAGGAATAATTATCCCATGAATGAAACAATCTGCTTTTCCTTCCCAGAATACCTGCTCTCTGTGCAGTTACTTGTGGAGTGTAAAGTTAGAATCCAGTGGTTCCTCAGACCACAGTGTCTGCAGTGGGTCCTTCTCTTGCAGATACCCACAGGCACCCTACTGAGACACTGTTACTCTACTCAAAAGGTCTTAGATGTCAGGATCTCACACCTGGGGAAGTAAATTTACTTCAACAGTGATATTGGTGGTTATACATCCTCCCTCCACAAGCCCCTGCTTCCTGTCTCCTTCCTAGAATCAGACTTGTGTTATGAAAGCATCTTCAACTTCAGGAAGGTATCAACAAAGACTCCACTTCTGCCACATGGGCCCTGCCATGCTGTCTTTGGCTTGACTCTCCTCAGAATCCCTATCATGCTTGTTGTATGGGATCTGTCTGTCCATGTACTAGTAACTTTTCTAAACAAAGTCCTTACTCCATAACAGTCTATGACCTGAATCTGACATCTTTTAAGCCAAACCTGTGTAGCTGTGTTAGAATGCCTACGTTTCTGGGGATTTTTTCCTTCTATTTCTTCCCTAAACATGCTTTGCCTGACCCCTTGGGCTTTCTTACTCTTTCTCTGAAGCACCCATCCACCACATCCTACCTACCACATGCCTGACCTTCATTGCTGAACATGCTGGTTTAACTCAAACGGTGGATTTCTTTCTTCCTTTTCTCCATTGTTCTCTCTCACAGACAGGGTGTGGTGATTTGATAGGAATGGCCACCATAGACTCATCTGCTTGAATGCATGGCCATAGAGAGCAGCCTTGCTGGAGTAGGTGTGTCCTTGTTGGAGGAAGTGTGTCACTGTGGGGGTGGGTGATGATGTCATATATGCTCAAGCTTCGCCCACTGTGGGACACAGTCTCCTGCAGCCCGTGGATCAAGATGAAGAACTCTCAGCTCCTCCAGCACTGTGCCTGCCTGGATGCTGCCCTGCTTCCTGCCATGATGATAATGGACTGAACCTTTGAAACTGTTAGCCAGCTCCAATGAAATGCTTTCCTGTAGAAGAGTTGCTGTGGTCATGTTGTCTCTTCACAGCAATGAAATCTTAACTGAATCACAGGGGAGATTTACATCTTGTCTGCCCTGGGGTTTTTCTTTTAAACTCTAATAAAATTCTTCTCAAGCTTTCTTCTGGGTCCATTCTTACATTCTTTTATTAGCAAGTTTAAGAAAACCAAGAGGAGAATCTCAGTTTCCCCAGTAATGTGTAACATGCAAGGTGGGTCTCCCACAAAAGTCAAATAACATTATAATCACAGAACAAAAGAAAATCACAAATGAATTAATTATTGATTCTGTTAGTGGGGACTTTGGAGAGGTGAGCTGCATACAGCCATGTGTGAGGAAATCTCTTTGATGGATTTCAGATATCATATAATTCTGAATTTTCAGATTGGTTGAGCCTAGAGGCATACTAAGCTTAGCCTTGTAGTTGAAAAATTCCTATGATAGAATATAGGCCAGATACAAGAGTTAAGGCAAATGGCAACGGTCTGGTAGCCCAAGGTCACCCTTGTCACATACTATTTCAACTCTTGGTTCTTAGAATCTGGCTCTGGCATCCACTGGGTGCTAATCCCTCCAGCTGAGCATAAGATCACTACCACATTGCCAAATCTGAAGCAAGCTTTCATTAAATACTCGTCAAGAAGATGGACTCTAGTCAGCTCCACTCCCAGGTTCCCAGGAAATGACTTTAAGCCACATTTTGCAGCCTCTCCTGAAACTTAAACAGGTTAGCATCTGGTCCAGCAATTCTGCATCTATGTACTTCTAAAGAAATTGAAAAGAGGGACTTAAACAAGTGTCTCTGTGTATATGTCTCTGGTTGGTAGTTCTCTTTTCTCTAGAAAACCTATATGGTGGTAATCATCTCTGTTTGAGAAGTGAGGGGTATAGCTCCAGTAACATTAATGTCTTAGTTGGAGTTTTACTGCCATGAATAGACATCATGACCAAGACAATTCCTATAAAGGATAGCATTTAATTGAGGCTGGCTTACAGGTTCAGAGGTTCAGTCCTTTATCATCAAGGAGGGAGCATGGTAGCATCCAGGAAGGCATAGTACAGGAGGAGTTGAGAGTTGAACAACTTCATCTGAAGGTTGTTAGTGGCATACTGGCTCCCAGGCAGCTAGGATAAGGTCTTAAAGCCCACACCCACAGTGACACACCTACTCCAACAAAGCCACACCTCCTAATAGTGCCACTCCCTGGGATGAGCATATATAAACCATCACAATTAGTAAAAGGCTCTGAGTAAGGATTCAACCTGTAGCTCAGGCAAACATACCAAGACTGGCTTCCTGAAAAGCCAGATCCCAACAGGAGTTGGTTTTTTAGATGTTAGATCAGCACTCTGTAATTATTACTATCAGGGTATTATGGAGTGTTGGGTCCCCCACAGCCTTGTGTGTTTGAATACTTTGTCCCCAGCTGCTGCTGGTATTGAGAGGTTCCAGGACCTTTGGGATATAGTGGGTTGCTCTAATACTGCTTGTATTCAAATGCTGAACTCTATACCCTAAGACATGGTTACACCAGGACAAGCTTATATTTAAGAGAACCAGCTTTTCTTGTGCAAACCTTGTTTCTTAATTTAAAACTAGTTGAATAAAAATGGCTACAACCAATTATTGGAGGCAATTTGTGGGTTGTCAGATACCTGGTTGGGGGCTGCAGCTAGAGAGGAGAGAGGAAAATGAAGAGGGGAGAGAGGAGAGGGGAAAGGAGAAAGGGGAGAGAGGAGAGGGGAGAGAGGAGAAAGAAGGTTGCAGAAGAGAGTTTTGTGCTTGTCATTTTGAGTAAGAGATTTATTAGAAGAGCCACTGACAGTAAAGGCAGACAAACAAATGGCTAATACTCTGAGGAGAGTTTAGGCCCATGATGCAAAGTAGGGGTTGGTGTAGCAATGGACTACTCAGGTCCTGAAGATTGTGGGTTAGTTTGAGACCAGGCACGTCTCCTTTGGGGGCACTCATATGGGTGGGACTTAAGTTGCTCCTGGTGGCCCTTTGAAATCCAGGTACTGGACATCCTGAGGTATGTAAATTTCCCTGGGGGAAGTGAGAATAGCCCCCATATTCTCCTGTAATCCAGGGACCCAGGGAGTCTGTTTAAGGGTTAAAGATTTTCTGCTGGGCTCATAGCAGTGGGATTTACTGTTTTCATTTATAGAAAAAAGAGGCTGCAAAGCATGTGACCTGAGAGGGAGGATGTACTTATTTGTGTGTGTGTATCTCTGTGTGACTGTGTGTATGTGTACGTAAGTGAGTATATATGTGTTTATGTGTGTATATTTGTATATATGTGTTTATGTATGTGTATATGTGTGTACGTGTTATATGTGTGTATGTGTGTATATGTGTTTATGCCTCTGTGTGTGTATGTATATATGTGTGTGGATATGTGTATGTGTATATATGTGTGTATGTGTGTATAAGTGTTATGTGTATGTGTATGTATATCTGTGTATATGTGAGTATGTATGTGTGTATGTGTATTTGTGTATATATGTATATGTGGTATGTGTGTATATATGTGTGTGAATGTGTATATGTGTAGGTGTATATATGTGGTGTATATATATCTGTGTGTATGTGTGTGTGTGTATGTGTATGTGGTACGTGCCTTCTGAGAGAGAGGGCACTGTGATTCTTCACGCTGGAGTCAGGTTTTATACTATAATTGAAGCTTTAGATCACTCAGCTTTCCTGGAATATTTTGTCCTATCCAAGTACTTGATTACCCTGTTTGGTTTGATTCTTACTTGAGGGAG